>NC_059167.1:94870978-95179596 GCF_019923935.1 Bubalus bubalis
AAAAGCAGTTAAGCAATTAATTAAGAGAAAAAGGAAGTCAAAAGAGGTTCTAAGAGAAGATAAGGAATTACAAGAAATGTATGCTACTTTTTTTAGTAACATCAAATTTGCTACTTTAATTGGCACAAACTTCTGCCTTCTGCGCCTTCAACAGCCTTTCAGAGTTTCTGTTACCAATCTGACGAAAATGCAAGGTAAGCCTACTCTGCTCGTAATTGATGTAGATCACAGTTGCTGGCTGGAAAGGCTGTTAAGACCAGACACACGGTTACATGCAACGGCCCCGCCCTCCAGTGCTCAGACTCTTCAAAAGTCTGCCATTTTAAGCTACTGTAAATTTCAACCAAGAGATGCAGAAAAGCCAGGTGTGCCGCGATAATGGCTTAGGAGGGATTCTTAGCACAGGTAAAACAGGTATTTCAGTCTGTAACTGTGTTAAGTGTTTCCTATGCCTAAAGTATCCTTGGTGTATCTCGTAAGGGCACCCAAGACTTGTCCACCGGAAAGAGCCCTTGCCTTCCCACCCCAAGGCCGGGGGAGGGGAACCGGCGGGCAGCCATGCTCCCACGGACAGCTGGCCTCCCTGTGCTCCCTTGCCGATCGTCTTTCATGGTTGCTGAGGGACACAAAGGATGAATATAAGTGGAAGAGAAAAAAAAAACAAGATGAATTTAGGAGATGAAGGGAGACTTTTGGTTTTTTCTTTTAAATGAATTAGAGTTGGAAACATTGGTGTTTAGTAGGAATAATCTGACAAAAAAGCAAGTACAAAAGAACAGCTAAATTCGCAAGAAATGGATGCTACATTTTTAGTCAGGGAGCATATCTAAAATTAGCAGTGTGAGAAAAATCAAGGTTTCTCATAATAAGAGGATTTGGGGTAATTTCTTCACGAGAGGCCAAAAATTGCAAACAGAGATGAATGCTCATGAACTACCTCTGTCAGCAGATAAATCACTAATCTCGAGGAAAACTGAGGAACAGAAAATTATCATTTTCCGAGTTGGGGCTCCATGGATGTCCCACTTGTATGACTGACTGACAGAAAAGAGAAAACGAAGGCCAAGAGGAGTGTGCTCCCTTAGAGAGCTTCTGAGCGAGCAGACAAGCCTCCGAGACTCACGCCTCCTCCCACGTCCCATGGAATCATCAGTGATAGAACTTGGAGAGCAAACGATCAATAGAATTGTCTCACATGTGTATTTAAGAGATGTTCGAGCACAGGACACATTCACACACAATCCTCTAAGTGTAACAGCTGGATTTCCCCCACCTGTCAAAACCAAATGCGCTGTTTCCTACCATTGTTTGGTACAGATAAGGCAAGTTTTCCTGAATAGACAAAACATAATCCTTTTTCCAAGTTCAAAAAAGTAGAAGTTAGCTATTTTGATTCTTTTTTTAATTCTAAGTACTACAAGCCTAGGGGTTTCCCCAGTGGCTCAGCAGTAAAAAAAAAATCCTCCTGTAATGCAGAAGCCAGGGGTTCCATCCCTGGGTTGGGAAGATTCCCTGGAGGAGGAAATGGCAACTCACTCTGGTATTCTTGCCTGGAAAAATCCCATGGACAGAGGAGCCTGGTGGGCTACTGTCCAAAGGGTCACAAAGAATCGGACAAGACTGAGTGAGCACACACAAACCTAAACATACGAAGATGATTAAATATTTCTTTTTGTCAAAAGCACAAATCATACATATGGGGATGACTCAATGTAACAGGGGCACCGGGTATAGGGGCAGGATCGGGAACACCA
Source organism: Bubalus bubalis (assembly GCF_019923935.1). Classification (NCBI taxonomy): domain Eukaryota; kingdom Metazoa; phylum Chordata; class Mammalia; order Artiodactyla; family Bovidae; genus Bubalus; species Bubalus bubalis. The sequence continues at coordinate 94,872,733 of NC_059167.1, forward strand.
GACGGAGGGAACTCGGCCTGATCTTCCCTGCTTCCTCTCTCTCACGGTGACAACCAGCACAAGAAATGCCAGCAGGGACTTTTCTGGTGGTCCACTGGGTAAGACTCTGCCCTTCCAGTGCAGGGGTACAGGTTCAACCCCTGGTTGGGGAACTAAGATCCTATATGCTGTGCAGTATGGCCAAAAGCATAAATGACTACATAAAATTAAAATTAAAAAGGTTTTATAAAAAAAAGGGGAAAAAAAGAGGTTCATGCTAAGGTGATAATTTAACACAATTTATAATTAAAAAAGAAAAAAGAGAAATGCAAGCAGCCCCCTGGGGTTCCTGCCCTCACCCCCAACTTCAGCTCTGGGCACAGAATACACATTACTCTCGTCCACCACCTTGCAAGCTTCTCCAAAGGCAATGACCCCTTTCACCTGAACTCCTGATACGTCTCTGATAAATAACTGTTCATAGAGGAGAGGTGCTCGTTTTCTCCTTCGAAGAGCTTGTTGGAGGCTGCATGCTGCAGGACCTTGGCCACTGATCCCAAGTTTCTCCTCTGGTCGGAATTGATCTGACCTCCGGCTGTCATGTCAATGATATCAAAGCCGTCTGGGGCGACGATGGCTGGGTTCATGTACCGGTAGTACAGGAGGTTTCCAACAATCTGGAAGGAGGCAGAAGAAGAGACTGTTTTTGAGAGAGAAAACTCGAGTTTGGAGTGTTTTTGTTTTGTTTTTTGGTCTCATGGCTGTGGGATTATTGTAATTCCCTGACCAGGGATTGAACCCGGACCCTTGGCAGTGAGATCTTAGAGTCCTAACCACTGGACCACCAGCGAAGTCCCTGGAGGAGGTTTTTTTTGTTGTTGTTGTTGTTGTTTTTAAAGTTAATATTAATCGACATTTCCCAAGATAGCAAATCATTTTCTGATCTGAATCCTAACAAGGAGTTAAGTAAAGGTAGTGACTATAATCACACATTACAAATAAAGTTAACAAAATTATTTTTGGTGAAAATATACTATTGCCAGCCAAATTTTCTAATATAAAGAATCTTGATGACGTTTGAGAGCTCCCAATTAATCTCATAATAGTTAATAATCTTGAGAGTCATTAGAAATAGAAGACTTGCAGCTTATTATAAACAGCCATACAAGGGGAAAACTTTACAAAACGGTGTGTTAGTAATTTTGGCTCCTACCCCCAAGAGAAGCTATGGTGAGATCACCCTTGAAAATCTACCTTTAATAGCTCATCTTCTGTTGCATCAGGAAATTTCTCATGGATCGAATTCTTCAGTACTTTGGCTATATACCTCAATCCATAACTACATGGAAAACAGATGACAAAAGAAAATAATGGAAAAAGGCTAAGTGAGGAAGAAATGCACTGCAATTGTTCCCGTCAACTAAAGCCGAGTAGCTTTCCTAAAAATTAAACACAAAATGAGATGGTGACGGAATCACAGGACTGCCACAGGTGATCGTAACGAGGGCCGTTTTCTATTGTTCCCTCTTCCCGGAAGTTATGAATTGAAAACGCGCGTGTAGGCAAACTTCCAAAGTCGTGAAGATGGTAAGAGGGAAACGCGTCTTTGCTACTGGGGTCTATTTTATATGGCATTTCAAGAACTTCCAGCAATGAAAGATAAAGCTGCCACGTATACGACTTACGGCAGCAGATCGAGGGAGGAGATGATGGAATTCAGGACTTGGTCGGTGACTCTTCTCAGGTGCTCGATGGAGGCCTCCAGTTTGGTCCTCACTTCCGGGTACGTCAGCGCTTGCTCTGTGGTCACATCGTAGGGCAGGTTGCTGAAACCACAAGGGCTTCTCATTAACTGGGGGCCTAGGCAGAAGCATTTGTATCCTTGCCCTGTTGGTTCTCCAGTCAAGCTTCGCATGGTGAATTGGGGTTTGCCCACTGGCTCCAATGACAAAATGCTCGCTCGTGGGGGGCGGGGCGGGGAGACCCCACATGCCTGCAGGGAACCCTCAGATGCTAGTGCATGGGGGTGACTCCAGGAGCTCCATCTGCGCTCTTCCAAAACAACAGGCAGGCCCAGGAGAGGTAGACCCAGCTAACTCTCTCTCTCTCTCTTTTTAATCATAATTAGCAGTATGCTCCTTTCTAATTTTTTAAGTGGTGGAAAATTGTTTGACAATGTTGCCTTGGTTTCTGCTGCACAGCAATGTGAATCAGTCATAATTATATATATCCCCTCCCTCATGAGCTGCCCTCCCATCCTGTTATCCCACCCCAAGAACAGTATGTTCTTTACAGAAAAAGTTGCCTATAAACCAACAAGGAAATAGTACTGACCCAGAGACAGCTACTTTCCCTCTTTTAACTTTCTGGGTCTTCTGCACACATGTGTGTACGTGGCTATAATGCAGTTCATGTTTATACACATCCCATATAGATTCTTTGTGTGTGTGTGTGTGTCTATAAATAGAAAATGAGTTACTGTATCAAGCTACAACCAAAACCTATATTGTGAACATTTTCCCCAGGCCAACAAATATATTTCTATGTCACCATTCCCAATGGTTAGTTACTACATTACGTGTTATACATTTATTTAACAGATTCCCCAAAGCTAAATATTTTGACTCTCCCTAACTTTGGCAATTACAAACAATGCTGTGACAACCACCTATATAATTCTCTGTGCACATCCTAATGAAATTTTACAAGGTGCCCTTTTGCAGGAAATAAAAGCCTGGGATTGCTTAGATCTACTGATACTACCTAAAATAAGCCAACCCCACCTGGCTAATTAATGCTTACATGTTCAAGTTACTTATTTGGTAACTGTAGAAAAGTAGGTATTATCAAGTGAAAAGAAACAGTATACCATTTCAAGGTCCAGGTTTAGGAATATACAAGGAAAAACCAAGAGAAAGAACTACAGAAATTGTGGCTTTGGGCATCAACTGGTACTGAAATCTGAAAATAAAATGTACCACTAAGATGAGCGGGAGTCCAGGAATGTTGCCTGCCTGGAGATGTTAAAGAGAGGTAATAAATCTTGGATTGAAAAGTAATTTTGTACAGTAAATTTTGTTTTTTAACCGTGTTTAAGAGTATGTATAAATATACACATAGAAGTAATAAAACATCACTGAAAACCAGCATTGCCCTGGCTTCGCTACCTGGCTTCTCCAGTCTGCGTTTCAAGTTGGTTCACCCAGGCCTTGTACACCTCGACGGGGCTCGTGTTGATGATCAGGGACTTGTCGTCAATGATCTCTTTTACCACTGGAGCCAGGAGCTGGCGCAGCGTGTTCTGCCCACGGGCACCTCTGTTGAAGCTGACGACCATCTTGATGACTGTAGGGTTCCCAGTAACTATGTCCTGGACCTGGTCCACCTTGGATCTAAAAAAAGCCCAAACCAAACAAAAATGGCTTGCTTCTATGGACTGAGTTTTAAGCAGTGTATATGCTGACAGACAAGGGCTTTGGACAGGGGATGGGGGTGGGGAAGAAGGGGGCTGCATTTTGGCCCGTTGATGATCAAAGGCAGTGTGATTTAAAAGGAAGCTATCTCCTGTCTCTATTTGGTGAGGACACCTGAGTCTAAGGAGACCTTTGGGTGACAAGCCCCACATGCTGTCTTGGGTATTACAACCTAAGTCTGAAATCTGCAGGAAGTTAGGGCAAAGCTTTCACTCTAAGTATGACCATTCTCTCTGCCTTCATCACTAGACAATGTGCCTGACCCATCCGGCCAAAGGTCTGCAGGGTAAACAGGACCTGCAGAGTAGGGTCTACAATGCAAATCCTAATTCTACTTTGTCAGGAGTAATTGGAAGCCTGAGTGTCCATTATATAAACTGATTCCCAGAATCTACCACTCCCACAATTAAAGAAATAAGAGAAAGCTATCATTAGTAAGATGAGTGTTTGTTTTTAAAATTTTTGTTGGGGTAGAGTTGATTTACAATGTTAAGTTTCAGGTATACGATGAGTTTCTTATTCGAGAAATTTAAGAATCTAAAAGTAATTTCTCAGCTTGAATTCCAATCTAGAAGGCAGGGGTGAACTAAAAGCAGACCTAGACTAATAATAATAATAATACTGAGTGATGGTGTACGGGTGTGATGCTCCCTATCTCTTTCCTGGGAGCTAGTCTTGAATTTCTAATATTCTGCTGGATAGTTTCGTCCACATGTTCTATACCTAAAACTTAGACTCAGTGTGCTGAAAATCTAAGCTGTGCCTTTTTCCTTCTCACTCCCCCATTTCCCTGAACTGTGTAGCTCCAATTCATCCCGTTCATATGCAGGTGGGAGATCAATCTAAAAATTCCATGCGGTCATGTCAAAAACCTTGCACAAAAGTAAAAAGAGCTTCCACACTTGAGCCTCTGCTCAAGTGTCTCCTATGATCTGGCCCAGCCCTCACATCCTGGTGGTCACTGATTAAGTTACCTCTTGGCGATACTAATCTACTTCCTTTATTTTTTATTTTTGGCCTTGCTGTGCGGCTTGCAGGATCTTAGTTCCCTTACCAGGAATCGAACTGAGCCCTAGGCAGTGAAAACCCAGAGTCTTAACCATTGGGCCCCCAGGAATGTCCCTCATCTACTTTCTCTCTTGCCCCTTGGCCCATGCTGTTTCTATCACCATGATGCCTTACTTCTCTCTTCCATTTCTTTTTATATAAACTATATTCTTCAAGGTTTTGGGTCAACTCCTTTCTCATTCATAAAATCTCTATCAATTGACCTCATTGGAACTTTTCTTTCCGTCCCTCTGACACTGTTCATGTCATTCATTTAGTCCTTACCTTGTTCTACTGCATAGCATTGCTATTTCTCATGATGCCTTATAGATACCCTGAGGGCAGAGGGGCCTGGCTAAGAGCTTTGGAGACCCACGAGATTAGCACTGCTTAAGGTATCCAGAAGGAAGGAAGGCTAAATGTATTTTTTATGGGGTGTTTTTTCCCCCTATTCCTTACAGTTAACTACACACTTTAAACATAAACTAAGTCAGAAAATAAATGAGTAAAAAGCAGCTTAAGCTCCATAAGAAGGAAAGACTATTTAGCAGAGATCATTATCCTCCTCTGATTATGGTTTTATTACTCACATAATTTTAATGAAGTTAATTTTTCCCCACTGACTTTTTTCTCTTTTTCTATTTTTTTGGCCACACAGCATGGCTTGTGGGATTTTAGTTCCTTGACCAGGAATTGAACCCAGGCCCTTAGCAGTGGGAGCACAAAGTCCTAACCACTGGACCACCAGGGAATTCCCTCTCACTGACTTTAATAAGCTTTGTACACTTGCAAAATCAAAAGTTAATTCAGCACTAGAAAAGGAGAAAGTTGTACTTGAATATATCTATGATGTAGAAGTTTCTTAAGAAATTTGATACATTTTAATACGTATAAATAACTTCTAACTGACGTTCAGTCACCAAGTTGTGTCCGACTTTTTGTGACCCCACAGACTGCAGCACGCCAGGCTTCCCTGTCCTTCACTACCTCCGGGAGTTTGCTCAAATTCATGTCTATTGAGTTGGTGATACCATCCAACCATCTCATCCTCTGCCACCCTCTTCTCCTTTTGCCTTCAATCTTTTCCAGCATCAGGGTGTTTTCCAATGAGTGAGCTCTCACGTTAGTAAATCAGAGAAATCCACCACTAACAAACCGTGTTGGTATTTTTACACATATACATACACTATTTCTTCCTCCAGAGCAGTTTTAAAAAGCTTGAGGAGTAGATATTCTTCTCGTTGATTGGAAGCATAATTGTACAGGGTGAAAATAACTGTATCCATAAATTTAGTTGACTTGTTCTGTGGCATCTGGAAAATCAGCTTAGCCAGGTATGAAGGATTGGTCTAAAGAGAGAAGACGAAACGCCCCCCACAAGACTGTATGTTAATATACTATTAAAGCAGAGAGGACCCCCAGTTCTTTATTCTTTAATGAATTCTTATGTATGAGGCACACAGAAGAATATTTGGCTCATATTAAGACAGGTAGCAGCTAATAACACTACTATGCTATAGGAAGTTATAATAGAAAGTTATGGTAGGATTTAAATTTTATATACTATATCATGTCATATTTTATGGAGTATAATTGCATTATGAATATGTTATACTGTTCACCATTTGAAGGCACATATTAATATTTATTGTAGAGACAAAGAAGAGAGAGGGGGTGGCTGGGCTATCTGAAGAGGCTGGCAAGAATGGATCAAGGGCTGAGCTATAGAGACTGTCTTAGAAGGACTGATGAATGAATCAACACAGTCTATATTCTGAGACTAGAAAGCAAAAGCAAAGGGTATAAGACAGACAATGGGATGGCCATAATGGTTTAAAAAATATTTTATGTTTTCTAAAGGACTTCTTTTTCTTTATCTTAAAGATCATTCTATTTGTGGCTGTGCCGGGCCTTTGTTGCTGTGTGTGGGCCTTCTCCAGTTGGAGTAAGCAGCGGGGGCTACTGTTAGATCCAGGGCACGGGCTTCTGAGTGTGGTGGCTTCTCTCCTTGCAGAGCACGGGCTCCAGAGTGAAGGCTCAGTAGTTGTGGCCCATGGGCTTAGTTGCTCTGTGGCTTGTAGGATCTTCATGGACCAGGGATGGAACCTGTGTCTCCTGCATTAGCAGGCAAATTCTTTACCACTGAGCCACCGGGGAAGCCCGGCCATGATGTTTTACAAAGCATGAGAAAGGACGAGCAAGGCAAGGAGGCTGAAGGGTAAAGTTCAGGGTAGGTCATGGGGAAAATGCCAGAAGAAACTGATAAGAAAAAAAAGATTGACAAGTTTTAAAGATTGATAAGAATTAAAAAAAAAAACAAAATTGACAAGGAGCTCAGGTGAGGATGGAGTTCAAGAGATATAGCACCAGACTTTGTGCTGGTGTGGTTTTACTGAAGGAATTACACTAATCAGAGGTTAGAAGAAAAAAAAAAAAAGTGACAGAGAAATGCAAGTCTTACTCTTCATCTTCCTTCCAGTGAGAAAAGAAAACTGTCCTTTTCTTTTGTATTCCACGTAAAAAAAACACATGGGAAACCAGTATTTAATATTCTCAAGAAGTTCAGCTTTAAAATTTTTAAGAAAACCCGAATTCTAGTTCAGTTTACTACTTAGATTTATTCTCAAGCTTGTAATGACTGGCTGAAATGTTATGAATAAGGATCTCAGGAGAACTTTCTGAGAGTTCTGGGGTGATTCTTTTCCCATATAAGATATGGGCTTTTATGAAAGGAAAATTACAAATGAAGAAGACCACTCCTCACTCCTCTCAGATGAGCTAAAAACTTTAGGCTCACACTGAAGAGACTGCTACTGCTACTGCTAAGTCACTTCAGTGGTGTCCGACTCTGTGCGACCCCATAGACGGCAGCCCACCAGGCTCCCCCAAGCCCACAGCAAAACCTGTACTAGTTGACAGTCTGCTTTGCATAAGAATTTCCAGAGGTGAAAGGTCCATACCATTTGCTTCTCTCTAGTTTCCTCGTTGCTGCTGCTGCTAAGTTGCGTCAGTCATGTCTGACTCTGTGCGACCCCATAGACGGCAGCCCACCAGGTTCCACCATCCCTGGGATTCTCCAGGCAAGAACACTGGAGTGGGTTGCCATTTCCTTCTCCAATGCATGAAAGTGAAAAGGGAAAGTGAAGTCGCTCAGTCGTGTCCGACTCTTAGCGACCTCATGGACTGTGGCCCACCAGGCTCTTAGGTCCATGGGATTTTCCAGGCAAGAGTACTGGAGTGGGGTGCCATTGCCTTCTCTGAGTTTCCTCGTTAGTCTTGGGTTAATGTCTCCAAAGCAGAGAGAAGAAAAGGTGAAGAAAAATCATGGTGTTTTGGCACTTCAGTCGATACAACTGAATGGTCATGCTATGGTTCTATCCGTTTTGGATAGTTTAGGGAATAAAACTTGTGGAATTATTCTAGACATGTTCCAGTGTTTTTTCTCATTTCCATTAGTGAGCCTCCATTTACACAGCCGCGTAAATTATACAAATCTTAGTGTGCGTGTGTGCCAAGTCGCTCAGTCGTGTCTGACTTTTTGCAACCCCATGGACTGTAGCCCGCCAGGCTCCTCTGCCCATGGGGATTCTCCAGGCAAGAATACTGGAGTGGGTTGCCATCCCCTCCTCCAGGGGATCTTTAGGCGAATGACTAAATTTTCACCTTCCTAAATGTCACAAATTCTGTCAAAATTCAACATCGGAAAACGAATTCCTGAAGAAGCTTCACACACTTGGAAGTCCAGTTCAGTTCATTTCAGTCGCTCAGTCGTGTCCAACTCTTTGTGACCCCATGAATCGCAGCACGCCAGGCCTCCCTGTCCATCACCAACTCCCAGAGTTCACTCAGACTCACATCCATCGAGTCAGTGATGCCATCCAGCCATCTCATCCTCTGTCATCCCCTTCTCCTTCTGCCCCCAATCCCTCCCAGCATTAGAGTCTTTTCCAATGAGTCAACTCTTCGCATGAGGTGGCCAAAGTACTGGAGTTTCAGCCTTAGCATCAGTCCTTCCAAAGAAATCCCAGGACTGATCTCCTTCAGAATGGACTGGTTGGATCTCCTTGCAGTCCAAGGGACTCTCAAGAGTCTTCTCCAACACCACAGTAAGTTAACAGATGTCAAAAATTGTAAATGCCTAAGATTAAATTTCTAGCTGGTGGATGAACATTAACCTAATTTCAGCAGGCAAAAAATCTTCCCCACCCAGTGTGAGACCCTCTTCTTTCTGGAAAGCAAGCTGTCATTAAGCAGTGGATTCCAAGGACAATTTTGTTTTAACATTTTTCCTTCAATGCCGCCACCTCGTGGACATCTGGGGTACTATACCTGTGCTCCAGTCTATTCTAAGCAGAGCACGCTCAACTCTACCAAATCAATCTTTTCTCTCAGCGGGGCAGTTACCCCTCACTTAGGGTTTGGGCAATGTGTTCTCAGTGCACGTGATGCCAGTGAGATCCTCAAGCAAAGATTTCAAGCATCTCCAAGCCTTGACGGGATCAGGGCCACCAGCAGCGGCCCCAGGAACACCGGACTTTCAAGGAAGTCCGGTGATGATCCACCGTTTTGGGGAAAGTTTTCGTCTTAGGGGAGGCCCTGTTTCTATCTCTAACTGTTCCCTTAGGGACTCACTGTATGTGCCGGAGGGCGGATGAGGTTAATCAATGGTCAAGCAAACAAACAAACAAAACTGGTCCACCAGAGTCCAGCTGTAACCAGTTCAGCTGAGTTCTCACCCACACTCAGGAAGCAATGGAAAATTACTGTTCATTTAGAGAAGAGTGATGTCATGGAAATAATGAAAAAAAAAAGGAACCCTATTTCCCTAATCCAAACTCCCCAGCTCCTTCCTCAAAACAAGGGCAGGCTGGTTCTGGCACTGATCTGGTTTTCACATAATTTTCCCATGTTTGACAGCATCTGCTTATGTTATTGGTAGATTTATATTGTCTAAGCTGATAACTGGAGCGTAACGTAGTCATGGAAAGCAGAACAAGCTTTAAGTCAACTGCCAGGGTCCCCATACCCTTTCATCACCATTTACTGGGTCTCAGTTTTCTCACATGTAATGAGAATAACAATCAGTCATTTTCTGAAGGTGCCCAGGGCTGTAGTAGGAATTAAAATGAGAAAACGTATGTGAAGCACCTAGAATAATACTTGGTCCTTAGGAGCGCTCAGAATGTGTAAACTATTATAGCCTTAGCATGGGAGAAGATCTGCTGTAAAACATCAACATGGAACATAACATTTACCCACAAGTCACAGTGAAAGAAATTATTCTCACCTGTAAAAGATAAAAAAGCTGCTGATAGGTTTCCAGTGTTTTTCTCCTCTCCTTACTCAAACTTTTGATCCCTTGGTTGTCAATGTTATTCAGTATTTCCATCTCTCCACCTTTTTTCTTATTCAGTTTGGTTCTGTGTGATATTACATCCTGGAAAAAAATTTTTTATGGAATTACTACTTTTTACTCTGGTATTCTTTCCCCCCCTTCCCTTCACAGACATTCTAAGACACACATAGCTGGAAAGATCAATTTTCTACATTCCCTCATGAAGAAACAAAGGAACAGAGAGTGTTAAACATATTAAGAAAAATCCAAATAGTGGGTAAATTTGGCTTTGGTAATATTTGTTCTCCTAAGCTGTATGCATTTATTCGAACATGTAATGTAAGCTCCAAGACACTTAAATAGGGAGAGAACAGTTTTTTCAAAAAATGATGCTGGGACAACTAAATATCCAGGTTTAAAAATTAAGAATTCAGATCCCTACCTCACTCCATAAACAAAAATTAACTCAGAAGACATCATAAAGAACTAAATGGAGGAGCTAAGACTATAAATCTCTTATAAGAAAACCCAGACAAAAGCTTTTGCTACCATGGATTAAGCAATGGTTTCTTTTAGGGGTGTGTGTGTCATAATTTATTTAATCATATTCCTTTCGATGAACAGTTTCTTTACATTTTATTAGTATTTCAGAGAGTGCAGTGAACCTTCTCATACATGCATCTTTGTACATGTAGGTAATGGTTTCCTAGCTACAACACCAAAAGCACTAGGAACAACAACAAAAAATAAAGTGGACTTCATAAAAATTATAGCCTTTGTGCTTCAAAGTACGCTATCAAAGAAAACAACCCATAGAATGGGAGAAAATGTTTGCAAATTGGGTAAGAGACTTTACATTCACCATACACTATAAAGAGCTCCTACATCTAAAAATAAAATGACAAATCAGATCAGATCAGATCAGCCACTCAGTCGTGTCCGACTCTTTGCAACCCCATGAATCGCGGCACGCCAGGCCTCCCTGTCCATCACCAACTCCCGGAGTTCACTCAGACTCACGTCCGTTGAGTCAGTGATGCCATCCAGCCATCTCATCCTCTGTCGTCCCCTTCTCCTCCTGCCCCCAATCCCTCCCAGCATTAGAGTCTTTTCCAATGAGTCAACTCTTCGCATGAGGTGGCCCAAGTACTGGAGTTTCAGCTTTAGCATCATTCCTTCCAAAGAAATCCCAGGCCTCATCTCCTTCAGAATGGACTGGTTGGATCTCCTTGCAGTCCAAGGGACTCTCAAGAGTCTTCTCCAATACCACAGTTCAAAAGCATCAATTCTTCGGCGCTCAGCTTTTTTCACAGTCCAACTCTCACATCCATACATGACCATAGGAAAAACCATAGCCTTGACTAGATGGACCTTTGTTGGCAAAGTAATGTCTCTGCTTTTGAATATGCTGTCTAGGTTGGTCATAACTTTCCTTCCAAGGAATAAGTGTCTTTTAATTTCATGGCTGCAGTCACCATCTGCAGTGATTTTGGAGTCCAGAAAAATAAAGTCTGACACTGTTTCCACTGTTTCCCCATCTATTTCCCATGAAGTGGTGGGACCGGATGCCATGATCTTTGTTTTCTGAATGTTGAGCTTTAAGCCAACTTTTTCACTCTCCACTTTCACTTTCATCAAGAGGCCTTTGAGTTCCTCTTCACTTTCTGCCATAAGGGTGGTGTCATCTGCATATCTGAGGTTATTGATATTTCTCCCGGCAATCTTGATTCCAGCTTGTGTTTCTTCCAGTCCAGCGTTTCTCACGATGTACTCTGCATATAAGTTAAATAAACAGGGTGACAATATACAGCCTTGATGAACTCCTTTTCCTATTTGGAACCAGTCTGTTGTTCCATGTCCAGTTCTAACTGTTGCTTCCTGACCTGCATACAAATTTCTCAAGAGGCAGATCAGTGTTCTGGTATTCCCATCTCTTTCACAATTTTCCACAGTTTATTGTGATCCACATAGTCAAAGGCTTTGGCATAGTCAATAAAGCAGAAATAGATGCTTTTCTGGAACTCTCTTGCTTTTTCCATGATCCATCGGATGTTGGCAATTTGATCTCTGGTTCCTCTGCCTTTTCTAAAACCAGCTATAAATCAATTAAAAAATGGGCAAAGGATTTTCCCAAAGATCATCTATAAATGGCTCATAAGCACATGAAGAGAAGTTCAACATTAATAGCTATTTGGCTGTTCCTCGGAAGTTAAACACAAGTTAATACGCATGTGCACTCAGTCATGTCTGACTCTTTGCGACACCATGGACTGTAGCCTGCCAGGCTCCTCTGTCCATGGGATTTCCCGGGGAAGAGTACTGGAGTGGGTTGCCATTTCCTTCTCCAGGGGATCTTCCTGACCCAGGGACTGAATCTGTGTCTCTTGGGTCTCCTGCACTGGCAGGCAGATTCTTCACCACTACGCCACCTGGGAAGCCCCCACAAGTTACTATATGACCCAGCAATTTCACCGTTAGATATATGCCAAAGGGAACTGCAAACTTATGTCCACAGAAAAATGTGTACATGAATGCTCATAGCAGCTGCAAAGAAGAAACATTTCAGGTGTCCATCAATCGATTAATGCGCAAAAAAATGTGGCATATCCACACACTGGAATGCTATTTTCAATAAAGAGGAATGAGTACTGATTGATGCTACAACATAAATACTATGCTAAGTGAAAGAAGCTGGTCACAACAGACCATAAATGTGTGATGATCCAGAACAGGCAAATCTGTCATGACAGAAAGCAGATTAAAGGTTGCCATGGCTGGGGGTTGGAGTGACAGGTGATGATGTTAATGAGTATGGATGTTTTTCCTTTTTTTAAAAAAAAAATTGAAATATTATTCACATATTATGAAATTTGTCCTTTTAGAGTACAATTCAGTGTGTTCCATGAAGACACGAGGTTGTGCAACCATCACCACAAGTTTTAATTCCAGAACATTTTGGGGGGGCTTCTTCTTGGGGTAATGAAATGTTCTAGAATCAAATAGAAGTAAGGGTTGCACAATTTTGGGACTATACTAAACACTGCTAAACTGTAACCTTTAAAAGAATGAATTCTATCATTTCGATCTATAAAAGCTCTTGCAGAAATATGCAATGTAGAAATTAGAGATGGAAGGGAAAGGAAGCCTCTAAATATTTAACAAAATGAAGGTTCTCAGATGCTCAGTCCAGCTCCTTTAACTATTTACAGGGATGGCTGGAAAGTGTGTGGCTGAAAACACTCTCAAGTGGTCATCTCAGGCTATTGTGTCCCCTTAAGGGGCTTAAAGGGTCATGAACCAGGGTAGGTCCTTTAGATAAGGATCCACCAAACATTTGTATGGAGATCCACAGTAAGAAATACATTTTACATCTTTTATCGGTAAACACACCCCCACATACCCTACAAAGTGATACTCATCTTACTATTGGGACACACTCTGATACTTCAATTTGCTTTTATTCTATTCCATTTTCAAAGACTGAAGTGACACACTAAACTGATTTCATGACCTGCTGATGGCACGTGTCTTACATGAAAGCCACAGCTCTAGGATGCCTCCTCTGCCACTCCACATTGGGTCACTGTCCCAGAGAGTAGGTGGTGAGAAAGTTGTTCTTCCCAAAACTTTGTCTGTCTGCCTCCTTGAGCTCTTAGCCCCAAAGGACTCTCTGCAGCACCCCCTCCGGGAGATGGTGAAGGACAGGGAAGCCTGGTGTGCTGCAGTCCTTGGGGTTGCAAAGAGTCGGACACGACTGAGTGACTGAAAGAGGACAACTTCGCCCATAGCTGGGGTCAGTTCACAGGTAGGGAGAAAAACCCTTGGAGCTTTGAGATTAAATAGTTCTATGTAGTTACATCCACTGCCTTCTACATCTATGTTTTTATTCTTTCTCATTCTCAGCTTGGCGGGAGGTGGGGGCAACCTTGACGTAATCCTTTACTTATATTCTTCTAAAGGTTTATATGGGGAAAGAGGGGATTGCATTTCTATAAAAATTTTCAAAAGGCAACATTTCCCCCCTTATTTCACAAATATGTAAAAATACATTCAAGATGAAGAAAGGAAGCATAATTATCTCCAGGTGGGCGCTCAGGAACAGTCTAGGCAGGCAGTGGCCTGATAGCCTTATCTATGTATGACAGTGAAAGTGAAGGTCACTTAGTCGAGTCCGATTCTTTGCAACCCGAATATACAGTCCATGGAATTCTCCAGGCCAGAATACTGGAGTGGGCAGCCTTTCCCTTCTCCAGGGGATCTTCCCAACCCAGGGATCGAACCGAGGTCTCCTGCGTTGCAGGCGGATTCCTTACCAGCTGAGCCACAAGGGAAGCCTAAGAATACTGGAGTGGGTAGTCTGCCCCTTCTCTAGCTGATCTTCACAACCCAGGAATTGAACCAGGGTCTCCTGCATTGCAGGCAGATTCTTTACCAAGCTGAGCTATCAGGGAAGCCCAAGACATCCTAAGACAGCACTAGACTAACTGGCTTACAGTTCCATCTAACTCAGGCTTCTCCTCTTCAAATAACCGGTGATGTGTAGATCACACAGTTCTCCCAAATACATGGGATAATTGATTATCTTGATTTTAAATATACAGTGAAAAAAATCTTGGTACTTGCAACCTCTCCATCACTGTTGCCCCTGCCCGTGGCCTCCCACCTACTTTCAATGGGGTTAGTGCTGGAAACGGGAGACTTTTCCTTTGTTTTGTTGCAGACTTCATCTTTAGGGTCATATTTTTGGACATATACAGAAGAGAGAGCAGGGGGTGGTAGGCAAGCTCCAGGGCAGAACTAAATTCCTCTGTACTATTAATATCAATAGATTTGGTCAAGACAGGAACTGGAAGACTCTTGAGAGTCCCTTGGACAGCAAGGAGATCCAACCAGTCCATCCTAAAGGAAATCAGTCCTGAATGTTCGTTCATTGGAAGGACTGATGCTGAAGGTGAAACTCCAATACTTTGGCCACCTGATGCAAAGAGCTGACTCATTGGAAAATACCCTAATGCTGAAAAAGATTGAGGGCAGGAGGAGAAGGGGATGACAGAGGATGAGATGGTTAGATGGCATCACCGACTCAATGGACATGAGTCTGAGCACGCTCCAGGAGATGGTGAAGGACAGGAAAGCTTGGCATGCTGCAGTCCATGGGGCTGCAAAAGAGTCGGACATGACTGAGCGACTGAACAATTCTTATCAATAAATATTGTACATCTCAGGGAATGCTGGTTTGAAGAAGCAACGGCACTCAACGTACTTCTCAACGTTGCCCTAATTGCCACCATCTTTCCCCTCCCCCTGGTAACATACTATCTGCATGCAGGTAATATGATAGTGTACACACACTTTTGTATAAGGCGTGAACTAGGACAAAGGGCTTGGGCTTTGGAGTCATAAAAGTATGGGTATCCACAAAGCATAAGGAGCTTTGTGACCTTGCTCAGGTTAACCTCTCTGAGGCTCAGTTTCCTTAAATCTATAAAATGGGCTTAATAATAGCAATCTTACTGAGTTGATGTGAAGGTTAAAAACAATCCATGTAAGGCATTTAGCACATTTTCCAGTAAAGAAAAGGCCTAGAGAGGTTAAGCCAACATGTTCATATAAGCAATGAAGGAGCTTTATTAAGCAGTAAATATCAATCCTGGGTCTCAGGTAGCCCTGGCCTGCAAATCTGCACTCACATGATACAGTACCGCCACCAATGGGAGTTTCAGTCATTCAAGGTTCCATTCCATTTCTACTTCAGTCTTCCTTCAAGCTAATTAAGAGTCTAGACATTTCTTCCTCCCTATACCTCCCAGAAACTTCTACTTCAGGTATCTGTTTCTTTTTCCTAACTTTTCCTTTTGCTTACCACCACTATTAGCTATTTCACTTGCCCACTGACTTTGTGAGGTTTCTAGCAGGAATGCCCATTTAAAAGAATTGTAAGACACAGGGTTACTACAGAGAGCTAGAGTTGCTTTGTAAGAATTAAGTCACCTCCCTTTAAAATCTTTTCTCTCACTCAACACATGCTCATTGTTTAAAACCAACAAAAAAATATGGTTAATTCTATACCACGCAAAGAAAAATTGCTTAGTTTTGTTTTTTGTTTTAGCTTCAGATCAGTTCAGTTGCTCAGTCGTGTCCAACTCTTTGCGACCCCATGGACTGCAGCACGCCAGGCTTGTCTGTTCATCACCAACTCCCAGAGCTTGTTCAAACTCACGTCCATTGAGTCGGTGATGCCATCTAACCATCTCATCCTCTGTCGTCCCCTTCTCCTCCTGCCTTCAATCTTTCCCAGCATCAGGGCCTTTAACCAATGAGTCAACTCTTCACATAAGCTGGAGCTTCAGCATCAGTCCTTCCAATGAATATTCAGGACTGATTTCCTTTAGGATGGACTGGTTGGATCTCCTTGCAGTCCAAGGGATTCTCAAGAGTCTTCTCCAACACCACAGTTTAAAAGGATCAATTCTTTGGCACTCAGCCTTCTTTATGGTCCAACTCTCACATCCATACATGACTACAGGAAAAACAATAGTTTTGACTAGATGGACCTTTGTCAGCAAGGTGATGTCTCTGCTTTTTAATACATGGTCTAGGTTTGTCATAGTTTTTCTTCCAAGCGTCTTTTAATTTCATGGCTGTAGTCACCATCTGCAGTGATTCTGGAGCCCAAGAAAATAAAGTCTCTCACTGTTTCCATTGTTTCCCCATCTGTTTGCCATGAAGTGATGGGACCAGATTCCATGATCTTAGTTTTTTGAATGTTCAGTTTTAAGCCAGCTTTCTCACTCTCCTCTTTCACTTTCATCAAGAGGCTCTTTAGTTCCTCTTCGTTTTTAGCTTAATTGTATATATATATATTTTACAATAAATGAAATTTCAGTGTTTTATTTTCTTCTCCATTACATTCCAACCCTTTCTATCTGCCCTGAAATATTCTTCAGAAGTGACTTTTTTTTCCTCCGGTGGCTCTGTAACATACCTGTTGGACTGATTCTATTACTTGCTGTTTCAGGGTTTGGGTTGTTAACCACTATTTTACCACTGCAAATAAAGTTTCAACTGTACTACTCTTATTATCACATGAAAAATCCTACTATCAATGATAAGATGAAAGAGTATGTACTTATCAAAGTTTAATCAGTGCTTGATAAATATTTGGTGTTGAATATAAGTTGAAGAATTAAGTTTGTTTCACAATGCTATCAAGTAGTAATGCTTTATTGATTCTGGTATTTGTGAATTCTTTTCCTCTCTAAGCTAATCATGGTCAGCTTTTTTTATTTGCAAATAAAAATCTTGACTTCCAAGGAAAAAAAGTTAGTAATGCTTTAAAAACATCTTAAACACTCATAAAGATCTGAAAATCCGCCACGCTTGCATTTCCACAAGCTACATATTTCAACTATTTACTCTTTTGCAGTAAGCCTTTATTTTAAAAGGCAAGACATTTCCTGTTTACAACTTTATGGGAATAGGATAAAACAGCAGTTTAAGGCTATAAAAGGCATTCTCTGAGGGACCTTCTGGAATATATTATACTTAAAAGTTTTCATGTGTGTTGAACAATACAAACATATACTGTTTTTAAAGACCAAAGTACTATTGTTTTTCTGGATAAAATAATGAAAATAGAGTTAAATGCAGAAAATTTAAATGTGTAGTTTTATTCCTTAATATTTAGGAAAGATGGTCATTTCTTGTCTTATGAATCATTCTCGTTTCCTTACTTTCTCTGCGGTGTTTTGCTGGGATCACTGTGAGGTGGGTAGACAGGAGCAAGGCACTCCCACGGCCACGGAGCTGGCAGCCTCCTGTGACCGCTCATCTCCCAGTTTCCCAGAACCGCATGGGAAGCTGACTCTGCACCTCTGACCTCTGTAGGCTTCTCAGGGCATCCAGGAGGTCAGCTTCCCTGCCTTGCCTTACAGGCTTTCTGAAAACTGACATGGCAGGGGAATAGGGACACGGAGAGAGGTCTTGTCCTGGAAGTATCCTTCCCTTGGGTAAAAACACTTTTCACCTGGTATTTGGAGCTCTGACACCAGCAGGTTTCTCACAGATGCAAAATGACAGTGCTATTTATTTAGAGGCCATTATTAGGGAGCAACTGAGCACAGGCCCCCCAGGCATGTCAGGGAAGTGCCGCTCTGTAGGGGTCATCTGGGAACGGCGTGGGTGGGGTCCACATCTGACAGGCTGGAGGACACTGGGAGCACAGATGCTCGGCAGCCCAGCTGTTGGTAGGCTAGGCCTGTGTCATATCTCACATGGTTGCATTTTCTCATGTCCTGCTGGTCATTCATGTAGGTCACAATTCAGTGTATAACTGCTTGAGCCTAGAATCTAATCATTTTACATATAAGCACAACATAGATCCTTCAGAATTTTAATATAAACTTAGTTTTCTAGGACAGCAATTCCCCGATGTGTGGTCGGGGCGGAGGGAAGACCACACTTTGCTTATTCAAGGAGTTATTACCCATGAGTTATTATTACCCTGTTCTCCATTTTGGAAAATGAATTCATGGACAGTTCCACCACTCTCCTGACTAGTCTCATCTGTAGCTCTCTCCATCTGTGGTTATTCTGTGAAGGGGGCCAAGTCTCTGGTAACTTTATCACATCTAATGGCATCAGGCCCATGTATTTTCATATTGAAATATTTGTTTTTAACTATAAATTGTGACAGATTTGATTTTCTTAGGCTCCAAAATCACTGCAGATGGTGATTGCAGCCATGAAATTAAAAGATGTTTGCTCCTTGGAAGAAAAGCTATAACCAACTTAAACATCATATTAAAAAGCAGAGACGTTACTTTGCCGACAAAGGTCAGTCTAGTCAAAGCTATGGTTTTTCCAGTAGTCAGGTATGGATGTGAGAGTTGGACTATAAAGAAAGCTGAGTAAAGAAGAATTAATGCTTTTGAACTGTGGTGTTGGAGAAGACTCTTGAGAGTCCCTTGGATTGCAAAGGGATCCAACCAGTCCACCCTAAAGGACATCAGTCCTGAATATTCACTGGAAAAGACCGTGATGTTGGGAAAGATGGAAGGCAGGAAGAGAAGGGGACGACAGAAGATAAGATGGTTGGATGGCATCACCTACTCAATGGACATGAATTTGAGTAGCTTCTGGGAGTTGGTGATGGACAGGGAAGCCTGGTGTGCTGCAGTCCATGGGGTCACAAAGAGTTGGAATCCACTGAATGACCAGACTGAACTATAAATTGATATCTTTTAATTTCTCTTTTATAGTTATAGAAAGGCCTTAGTTTTGCTATGAAGGGACATATGTAAGTAGGTTTTATTTTGTATAAACTTCCTTTGAGAATGATAAAGAAGCCTTACCAAATGTTATCAAAGAGGGGAAGGCAAAGAATTTTCTAGGTCAGTTGTGTTTGAGCATCATTAAATGGTAATAAAAATGGTAAACAAACTTTGGGTCACCCGTTCTGGACTCCAAAGGAGCTTAGCTGGACCAAGAGTGATGTGAGCACATATACGAGCATCTTCTGTCTTCTGGGAGCCAAGAGTCCCAGAGACCCCACTGACCTCCAGTGTGATCCTGTTCTTCACCAGGAGCCCGATCTTAATGTCCATCAGGTTCAAGTCTTTCTCCAGCTGTTGATTGCCCCTGATCTTGGTCACCACTTCCTCCCTCAACCGGGCTACCTCCAGCTCTTCCTGGAAATCCAAGTCGCTTTGGTCCAACAGGTATACAAATTTGCGGATTACTCTCAATGGGGGGTTTTCAGAGCCAACTGCAAGGCAAGGAAAGGAGTGCTTCAACTGGGCATGCTTGAAATGATCAGTAGGAAAGAAACTAGGTCTTTAAAGAAAGCATTATCAGAAAATAGAGCAATTGCAGTGCTGGGCCCCCGAGTGAATCATCCCGCCTCACATCAAATATGACGTGTCAAAGGAAACTGATCACATACACAAATGCAGGCCACTGAGAACGTCTGCCTCACAGTTTCCTTGTTACCCAGCATTTGTTTATCAGCCGTCTCTCACACTGTTTCCAGGACTCCCACACTGAGGAGATAGTTCTAGCTATTGGTGTCTTATTGATGATGAATCGGGGAAAGAATGCTAACACTGAGCTGTCCCGGCTCTGAGAGCGTGTGGCTGAGCCAGATAAGAGATTTCTGTTCTTGCTGCAGGAAGCAGAAAGTGTTTGCCTTTTCAGTCCAAAAGACTTTGGGGGATGGAGCAGGAATTAGGTGAAAGGGGAATTAGGAAAGGTCCGTCAAGGGAGAACTGTAAGGTCCAATAGAAGCCAAGAGGACCACAACTGGAACACATGTTCTGCTTGGCAGAAACAAAATAATTTTAGAAATGGAAATTGGGTCCCTGTTGTTTCAGCACGAACCAGGGAGGGCTCTCAGCACCTAGGAGACCAGGCTTAGTCATGGTGAGGGTATCTATGTAAATTCTACCAAGGGCTTTCCCTTAGTGCCTTGAACCTTACTGACGCATTGATTCCTCGGCACTGTGACTTTGCAAAAAACCCAACTTTTTAAAGGTGTTTAGTGAGAGTGACTCTGGGTAAATTATAAGAGGAAACAACTGGACCTTCAGTGCTGATGACAGGACACAGCAACGCAAAGAGGACTGGAGAGAGCCCAGTCCGGTTTTGGCAGCCTCAGCCAACATCCTCTCCTCTACATCAGGGCTCTATTCAAGCTTCCTTATGTTAACATTGCTGTTAGGTTGTATGGTGTTCTGTCACTTAAGAAATACAGAGTTCAGTCAACAATGCAAACAATTAGCAGCATGAGCCCAGCACAAACAGCCAACTCTAGAGTCATCTGTATTACTACTCTGCCTCTTCTTATGTATTTATCGCTAGCTATCAAGGAAAAGCATCAGAGGTCCACATCTGCCTCCAGGCTCGGAATCTACTGGACAATAAATACCTCATATTCCACTAGATTGCAAGTTACTGTGGATCATGGACCCTTCACTTCCTGATCACCAAAGCATATGTGAATTTATTTTCCTACTATTTTACCAAAGATGCTGTTGGTGACATCACCATTTCAGGAACAGCCTGAACCACACACCAGAGCTCAGTTACGTAGCCGAGAGAACGTAAGCCATCTCATGTGTGTCTAAAGTTCTCTCTGCGTGCTCCAGAGAATTGTGTATCATTTTGTGTGCCAACAGGGCAGGTAGAAACAAATGAATAATTTAGCTTTACACATTATTATGGCTCAAATGTAACAGCTCCTCGATCAAGAGTTGGCTTTCTTGCATCTTCATATCTTCACATCACTTTGTGGTAACTTTCGTTTCAGGAAACCACTCAACTTCACAGTCAGCCCTTACAAGTGGCCAGTTAAAGTTCTAGCAAGTTCCAAACCTGAACGCATTCAGTGCCTTTCTGGAGGAAATGGGTGAAAATGAATAATGCCAGACTAATAAAAGTGATGTTTTTCAGCTTAAGAAAATGCCTTTGTTTGATGAAGGTGCTGAATTGAGAAAGAAATGAAAATTTACAGTTCAGTTACCACAAAGCTACCTTATTTGCCAAAGCAGCTTTTATCTAATTTATTCACTAACACAGTTTCTGTCTTCTACGCTTTAATAAGAAATCACTTAGATTTTTAGCTGGAATTCCTTCTATCTTTTTAACTTAAAAAAAAAAGTAAGCAAGTGACAAAAACTACCACAAAGTTATATATGTTCTACTTATTTACAAGGTATCGGTGGGGGGTGGTCTTGAGGGAAGTGGACAAACGCTAAATTACGTGAAATTGGTTTGTAATCTCACAGCTGAGTTTTCCTTTCCAGATCTAGCACTGTTTCTACAATTGTCTACTTTACTGAATATACAATTTAGGGATGGATTTTTGTCAATAAAGTATTCTAAATGCTAGCATAATTTACATTAACAAAACAAAACAAAACACAAAATTACCCACAAAAACCTGTTCCCTAGAAGGAAAGGAAAAGCAGCTTGTGTGTGTTTGGAAAAACTACCCTTAATTTACCTATTTTAGTGTATCAGGGCTCAGAAAACAAACCCCCTCTTCAGCTTTCTTGTAAAAAATTAAAGAAAGATATCTACCAACAGAGACATGAAGCTCATCAATTGCAAAGTGGAGCAGTGTGGCATTAGAGACACGTTCTTCCCTCAGTCTACATGCTGGATTCTGGAACCTAGCAAGCAAGGCAGTATCCGGAAGATTCCACAGCTCGAGGCAGAACCTGGCCTTTGAGGCTGCTAGAGACTTTTCCCTTAACAAGTACCCAGGAGGGTCTTTTTGGGTCATACACTTTGCTCCATAATTCAGACAGACTTTTGACAATAAAAGGTATTGGCAAAACTACTTACTACTACTGAGCTAGGAACATTACTGAGCAGTATTTTTATTTCTTTCAAAAAAAATTAATAAGACACAAGACAGTTACAGAGAGCATGATGGCCACTACTAACATACACAATGATGTGTTTTGCCCTCTCAAAACTAATCCTGAATGACCTAAATATTTGAAGAATCTGGGCAGTACTAATAAACTTATCAGCAAGCTCTTCTAGACTTAATCTAGGACATGCTCTTTATCACATGTTCTTATGATAATTAGAATGTTAAAAATTCAGCATATAAAGAATGCTTCACTGTGTAAAAGAAATGAACAATAGAATAACAAACAGGAGCAGAGCTGAAACTGAAAAAGATGGCACAAAATGTGAATGCTCTTTCTGGGTGATTTTAATTTTATTTTTCTGTTTTCCAACTTTCTGCAAGTGACATACTAGTATTATAAGGAAGACAGTTTAAAAACCACAGGGACTGTGAAAAGTCTAAAATGAAATTACATGAAGATGTTTGTAGTTTTCTTTGGGAAGTGAAACTATGTGCTTTTCCCCTTCTTGTTCATATTTCCAAATTTCTTACATGACTATGTTTTGTTCTTAAAATGAGAAGGGAAAAAAAATCACAGGCCAGGTAATAAATTAAATGATATTCAGATGTAAGTTTATCTTCTGGCTAACCCTTTTGCATTAAATTCCTGCCTCTAGCTTATTATTATTATTTTTTGAATACCTGTAAGAGGTCCTTTCATGACTGTTTTTCACGATTTTCTTTTGACATACATAGTGAGACAGGCGTACAGTTTTTATCTTGACCTCCTGCCAGTGACCCCATGACTGACAGGCTGGAGGAAACACCAAAACAGCTCTGCCAAGAAGCCCCCACTGAGTCCACTCCCGCGAGGTCCTTCCCACAGCCCTTGAGGAAATGGCCACGGGGACCGCGTCCTGAGGCTGGTGCTGTGGGTATGAGCCTGCCAGCGCTGGGGGGCCTCTTGTGGAGGTGCGGGTTGGCATTGGCTTGTCACAGGGATGGGGCCCCGGCAGCAGCGGTCCTGGAAGGTGCCCCTTGGCATGAGCCCTCTTGAGGTTGCCATTAACCCTACCATAGAGCCCATAGCTAGCTCACATTTAATAAAAAATATCAGCATTAATGCCAACACCATTTTTTAAAAATTGAAGTATAATTGAAGTCTATCATTAATATATATACATATCACTATATATTCTTCACAAAACACCTGAAACTAACACAGCACTGTAAATATATATATATTTTGGCCAAAATTGGGTTTTTCCATAAGTTGTAGCAGAAAAACATATATATAGATACATAAATTTTCAGACTCTTTTCTATTATAGGTTATTATAAGATATTGAATACAGGTCCCTGGGCTATATAGTAGGTCCTGCTGATTATCAATTTTATATATAGTAGTGTGTATCCTAATTTATCCCCTCCCCTCAACATTGTCCATTTTTTTTTTTTTTTTTTTTTTAAGAAATCCCATCTACTGCCTTTAACCATTCCACTTTGATAGAAAGGCCCGTTTCCGGTCAATGACATGCTTGGGTCTGAGATGGTCAAAACCTACTGGCGATAACGTGCATCCACTGACGTGATCAGATGGAAATAACGTGGGCTTGCTTGGTTTATAAGGAATACTTTGTTTCGGAATGCTCCACTTACCCAGTGTCTTGTAGTCATCTCTAGCTTTGCTCGCTCTCAATAGAGACTGGATTTTCACAATTTCATTGTTCTGCAAAAGAAGATGACCAGTCACAACCTCCCAGAGTTCCATCGACTCCACTATTTTAGAATTTAGCACTCTTCAAAAACTGACGGCACTTGAAGAATGGACACTATTTAGAACTGACAGTATTTAGATGTGGCGTAGTCAACGTTTATTTTTGCATTCTCTTTGAAGAAAGGGTCAGATAAGTTAGCTATCAGTATATAAACAAGATTGTAAAGGGATTGTCTAAATAAAGATATCTAAAGAGGGAAAAGAATTTTACCACCAAACTTAGATGGTCCAATCTATGTTCACATATCTATTCTTCAAAAATCCTGAAAAAATTCCTCCTGTGGGCTTATATTTAACTGGTTAGCAATAATTAAAAACGTTGCAAGCTAAGTTGGAAAGTCCTTCATTAGTATCTCTTCTCTCTGGCATAACTAGCCCACATAAATTTTTCCTCACCCATTTCCTTTCCAGTTCTGAATGATGAAGTCTTACTCTGAACAAAAAGATGTAAGAAGCCTCTAAATAGTACCACATTGAGTTCTAAAATCCATTTTTTTCCTCCAAGCATTTGTTTCTACCATTTAATAAGAATCATTCAATGCTAACATTCACAAACTATTCATTTAAGGTCATTCTCAGGGAGGACAAATTTCCACATGTGTGTCTCTTACATGAGCTCTGAAAAACTGCAGTCGTGAGAGGTAATTCCTTCGTGTTGTTACCATCCGGTACCAGGACTGAATCTAAAAAATAAGTGAAAAAGAGAAATCCAGGCAGTTACCAAACCACCTTTCGTATGCCTCTATGCAGTCTTTTAAAAATAATATCGATAATTTGATAAAAAAGTAAAAATCAGCCACCCACCAACTAATAGACATCTACAGCCTCATTTTTTTTAATGAAGAAATCATTTTATTTATTTTTATTTATTTATTTTATTTTTTACCTTTACAATATTGTATTGGTTTTGCCATATATCAACATGAATCTGCCTCATTTTTATCTCCGACTTCTTTCGTTGCTTTTCCTCCGAGGGGTTCAGAACATGTTACACATTATGGTGGAGAAGGTAATGCAGCTCTTTGTACTATTTTGCTTTAATCTCAGTAAATAAAAGCCAAGCAAGCAAGGCATTTTGCTGAGAGTTGCAATGGGTCAGGGGATCAAATAAAACTAAGTTCAGAGTTGCTTCCAACACCCCTTAAATGCAGCCAATACTTTTTAGGTCTTTACAGGAAAACATTTCAAAAGGTCTCATGAGGGATGCACTGTGACCCACGGTTTTCTGGGTGAATAAGCATGTGTTCCATGGTGAGCACAGGGTATTTCCAAGTGTAACATGTTCAGGAACTCATAATGCAAAAGGCCTAGACCATGTCCTTCTCTGTCCTCAGATTAAGAAGTCTTAACAAATCTCACCTGACTTCATCTCTCTCCAGCCCCACTCTTCTGAGTCTTATTTGGATTTCCAAGTTTCTACAAGCTCACTGCCAGATAGTTCTTTAGTTTTCAGCTCTGAGAGCAGGCACCCCAATGGCTGCTCTTCCTCTAAGCTTGGAGCAACCAGCCTGGATTGGAAGCTGGGTTAGACGGGCTTATCTACTCAATACAGGCCCTGACTCAGTTGTACTTCCTTCTTGTCATTGGTTTTGCATTTGCCTTACAATAAGGTTTGTACTGTTAAACCTGAACATTCTAATTATTATTCGAGATCATACAAAGAACATGAAATAAAGCTGGATTTCCTCCAAATCAATGTGGACTTTTTAGAGAAGAAGCATTTATTAGGTTGGTGCAAAAGTAACTGCGGTTTTGCATTGCTGAACTTTGCCATTTGATACTGGAATACGTTCTTAAATAAATGTGGCTATGCTATACATAATTTTCATGGACATTTCTTTATTTTTAAAAATTTATTTTTAATTGAAGGATGATTGCTTTACAGTATTGTGTTGGTTTCTGCCAAACATTAACATGAACCAGCCACAGCCATCATATTCTTTTTTTTTTTTTTTTTTTTGCTGATGACTTATTACTTGCTGTGTATTTTATGTTTATTTTAGACTATGGAGATGATGTTAGACAAAAGCACATTCGAGTGATTTTCTTATCTGGTTTCAAGATGGATTGCAAAGCGGTGGAGACAACTCGCAACATCAACAATGCACTTGGCCCAGGAACTGCTAATGAATGTGCAGTGCCGTGGTGGTTCCAGTTTTGCAAAGGAGACAAGAGCCTTGAAGGGGAGGAGCATAGTGGCTGGCCGTCAGAAGTTGACAATGACCAACTCAAAGGAATCACTGAAGCTGTCCTCTTACAAGGACATAAGAAGTTGACAAAGAACTCACTGTTGACCTTTCTATGGTTGTTTGGCATTTGAAGCAAACTGGAAAGGTCAAAAAGCTTAATGTATCGGTGCCTCGTGATCTGACTGAAAATTAAAAAAAACTGCCATTTTGAAGGGTAGTGTTCCCTTATTCTATACGCAACAATGAACCATTTCTCAATTGGATTGTGACGTACACGTGAAGAAAACTGGATTTTATACAACTGGCAGTGACCGGCTCAATGTTGGACCTAGAAGAAGCTCCAAAGCACTTTGCAAAGCCAAACGTGCACCCAAAAAAGGTCATGGTCACTGTTTGGTGGCCTGCTGCTGGTCTGATCCACTCCAACTTTCTGAATCCCAGTGAAACCATTACATCTGAGAAGTATGCTCAGCAAATCAATGAGATGCACTGAAAACTCAAATGCCTGCAGCTGGCATCAGTCAACAAAAGGGGCTCAGTTCTTCTCCATGACAATGCCTGATTGCATGTCCCACAACCAATGCTTCCAAAGTTGAATGAACTGGGCTACGAAGTTTTGCCTCATCTGCCATATTCACCTGACCTCTTGCCAACCAACTGCCACTTCTTCAAGCATCTCAACAACTTTTTAGCAGATAAAATGCTTCCACAACCAGCAGGAGGCAGAAAATGCTTTCCAAGAGTTTGTTGAATCCTGAAGCACAGATTTTTATGCTACAGAAATAAACAAACTTATTTCTCATTGGCAGAAATGTGTTGATTGTAATGGTTCCTATTTTGATTAGTAAAGATGCGTTTGAACCTAGTTATACTGATGTAAAACTCATGATGTGAAACCGCAATTACATTTGCACCAAGCTAATATTATAGAGACAACATAGTGTTTTGATGGACCTGCTTGAAGATGATCAGCTAAGTGAGGGGGGAGGCAGGACTCAAACCTAGGACTTGCTTCTGACGTCAAGTCTCAGACACAGTCTGTCTTCCAGAAGCAAAAGGAGAATGAAGGAAAAAGTTTACATGCTTG
The DNA here is from genome assembly GCF_019923935.1 of Bubalus bubalis. Taxonomy (NCBI): domain Eukaryota; kingdom Metazoa; phylum Chordata; class Mammalia; order Artiodactyla; family Bovidae; genus Bubalus; species Bubalus bubalis. The sequence continues at coordinate 94,899,978 of NC_059167.1, forward strand.
CTAAGGTAGGAAAGAGTGTTTACCTTCACAATAAAGCGAATATTATCAATGAACATTTGTCGCCTGCGTTTATATGCTTCCCGTTGCTTATATGCCTTCCAAAAAGCCTGTAGAAAATAATGAGTTACAGAATTACTTACATGTCACAGTTTATTTTAGAAAGTGCAAGGACAGAATACATCACAAGAGACACTGAGTTGGGACAAAGTCAGGAATCCTCCCTTCCAGATCTCATCTGGACGCCGTCTCATCTGACACCAGGTGGACACTGAACTGGGCAGAGCACACCTGCTCACAGCTGGGGCTTGTCCCAAGTTGGTGAAAGGAATTACCAGGTGGAAGCCCAGGTTCTGCTTTGAAAGCGTAATTTTAACAAGGCCCTGAGTGATAAGAAGTAATAATAAAATGGAATTGTCCTGAAATATACAAACAGATCAACTTGGTGCTAGTATTATTTGGTAGCATTATAAGATGCCTCAGGGCTTCTCAGGTGGCGCTAGTGGTAAAGAACCCACCTGTCAAAGCAGGAGACATAAGAGAAGTGGGTTCAATCCCGGGGTTGGGAAGATCCCTTGGGGGAGGGCATGGCAACTCACTCCAGTATTCTTCCTGAGATAATCCCATGGACAGAGGAGCCTGGTGGGCTATAGTCCATAGGGTCGCAAAGAGTTAGACACAACTGAAGTGACTGATCATGCATGAGATACCTCAAAATAATGACTAGTAAGTATCTTTACTCCAGCAAGCGAGCCACTGTGATCTAGATCAAAAAGGAAGATGACCCTGGATTCCTGAAAGCAGGAGTGCTGTGATGATCTTTCATTATTTCATCTGTTTTTACATAAGGTTTAATGAGGCTTCATCAATATACCTTTACTACGTTATCAGATTAACGAGAGCTTTTATAGGAAACATTTACAAAAAGTGGACACAAACTGGTATCTTAATTTGTTTTTTGTTCTTTTTTGGGCTGCTCTGTGCAGCATGCAGGATCTTGGTTCCCTGACCAGGGATCGAACCTGTGCCCCCTGCAATGGAAATGCAGACTCCTAACTGCTGGACTACCAGGGAACTACAAACTGCTATCTTTAGAATGATCATATCCATAGTTGTTATTAGTTTAGTCCAACTCATTTTTGAGAATCTTTTTATTGAGACACATCTTTGTAACTCACTGCACTGCTCTGATTTTTTTTTTTCCAAGTTAGAATTGAAATAAACACAAATTCTGTGTTTAGTTCAGTTCAGTCGTGTCTGACTCTTTGCGACCCCATGAACTGCAGCATGCCAGGCCTCCCTGTCCATCACCGACTCCTGAAGTTTACTCAAACTCATGTCTATTGAGTCAGTGATGACATCCAACCATCTCAAAGGGACAAATACAAAATCAAGTTATTTTTTATAATTTTTTCACATTTTCATGTCAATCCACCCCATTCCTTCTTTTTTAAAAAGGTGTATGGGATTTTTATTGCCATTTAAAAAAGAAAATACTTTCTGGTAATGATTCAAAACAAAACAGTCATGATGAAATATACATGCAACGGAGTACTTGCTCCGGAGGTCCCCTCTCAGTATTTTTATTTTTTGTTTTGCAATTGTTACAATGTTGTGTTGGTTTCTGCTGTACAACAATATGAATCAGCCATAATAATACATGTATCTCCTCCCTCTTGAGCCTGCCTCCCTTCCCCCGCAACCCCTCTAGGTCATCATAGAGTGCTAGACTGGGCTCCTTGTGCTGTACAGCACCCTCTCATCAGCTATCCCATTTACACATAATATCCCCTTCTCTCAATTTAAATCCCTAGAAATGACAAATGTGCTTTTAAAAAAACCTTAATTTTGAAATAATTAGCAACTCATAGGATGCTGCAAAGATAATACATTGAGTTCCACGTACCCTTCACCCAGCTTCCTCCAATGGAAACATTCTACAGATATGCTTATAAAGCAATCCATCATAGTGCTAGAAAACAAGAAGGCTTAAGTGTCAAAAACTATGAGGGATCCTGGGAGAGAGAAGACAGTTTGAACTGGCTGAAAAAGGGAACCTCAGAACACAATTCTGCAAACATTGGGAACCTCTACAAAAAAATGTGAGCTGGCTCTAAGCTTGAGGAGCCTTGGGTAGCAGTCAGAGAAATTCTGGGGAAGTCTTCACATCATCCACTTGCCAAGCAGTGGGGCAAAAACATGGATGGGGAGTAGGGGCTGGAAAATTACAAGAGAGTATAGTATTTTTGGCGGGAATTTAGCAGCATCAAGTTTAAAGCTATTTAGTATTTCACCTTGTGTTTCTAATTTTCCATATACCTAGCCTAAGAAAAATACAAGCACCTGTGTAGGAAGATGACATTTAAGGATTTCTATTGTATTATTGCTTGTAATACTGAAAAAGTATAGAGGTCAGAATGCTGACACAGGAAAACAGGATTATGATTGCATTCATCGGGATGACAATCTAACTAGTAACTCATTTGTCATGATGGTCTCAGTGTGATTCAGGCGCTTTTGATCCTAGCACTGTTTTTAAAGTGCAGAGGTGCAAATATACAAATAATATCATACATGCCATTTCTTGATCCAAACTGAAAGGCAACCAAGATACTGGAATTAGCTCAATTGTTCATTTTGCTTTTTAAAGAATTATTTCAACTCCAGAAACACTATTAATCTCTATTAGCTCAGAGTCTCGAAGCTTTTGGATACGGAATCTGTTGTAGCAACAGATCTGATATTAAAGCATGTTTGCATTGGTGGAATGAACCCACTTGTAGGTTTTGTATGATGTTTTAAATGTCTTAAAGAGTCAATGGTCACCAACAGTACTTTCCTAAAGATTTCATTTCATATTTCATCTATTTAACGATTATGTAGATTTTTCTGGGATCTACATTTATATATGAACATTACCTTTCCAAACCAAGGCAACTTGGCTGGGTTTAGAGGTTCTGGTCTATAGAAGCAGAATAACACATGCTTCCTATTTCATTTGTCAAGATTTAACATTCTTTTTTGCTTGTAAGTTTTCATCAGGATTGGCTTCTCTTATTCCATGCTAACAGCAGAACTGTGCAAGGCCCAGAGCCTGCAGGCTCTTCTAATTAGAGGCTCTTTACTGAAAACAAGTATAGGTATAAAGTTGGGAGAAGGAGCTATTGGTATAAAGATACAAACAGAGACAAAACTCTAAACCCTAAGGCCATTTAGAAGCAGCCTTTTATGGACAGAGACAGAAGGCATTTACAAAACCATCACTCTCTCCCTTGAAAGGTGGGAGAACTTATGTAAAAATTTATAATAGCCATCTTCTGGTTTTGGTTTTTGTTACCATAAATAAATTTTCTGTGCAACACAGCTGTAACAGAGGAGTGTCCCATGATACTTAGACCTCAGAAGTTACTGCTGTTTTATAGATTCTAATTGTCAATCTCCAGAAAACCTGGCTTGCCAAATTGGTTGCCTTGCTTCATAATTGGACACATAGGATAGTAATATTCAAATTACCAACTTCTGAAGCAGATATTCTTCTGTGACCTCCCTGGTAGCCATTTATCTTTTTTCCCTCTCTGCTTGAAGGTACAATCCCACAACCTAAGGGTAGTCAATTTCACGCAAACGACGCGACGGAGGACTGCCCCACCGTGTCACCTCACCCTCCAGCCCCACACGCCTCCCGACAACCTGCTCTCGCTCCAGAGAAGCATGTTTCTTTTTCTTTGCTGGGATGTTCATGGCACTCTCTGACCTGAGGTTCAGTAAGTTAGTAATTCTCAGGGCTAAGTTTGGTGTTTGTCACTCTTAATGGGTTTTCCTACAAGGTGGCATTTCAGCTTTCTTCAGTTTAAGGAAAAAAAAAAAATTGTAGCTAACTCTTTTTTCGCGGACTCGGTTTTTCTGAACTCTTCCTGGGCCATCCAACCTACTGGATGTTGGTTCCCCATTCCCTGTCCTCTGAGTCACCATCTTGATCACTTTATCATTTCAAACACTTGTTGAGCCCTTAATAGCGGCATACTGGTCACAGTCTGTTATGAATTATCCCATTTTAATTTCCATTAATGGGAATCCCATTTAATGCCCACAACCCTGAGATAAAATGGAAATTTCAGATGAGACAACATATTTTAGGCCATCTTATTCCTTCCCTCAGCTTTTTGTGTGTTTTTTCCTCAAGTTCTCCACGTTTCATTTACTTTCCAGTGGCTGTCTTGCATTCTGCAGTCATAAATTCATTCATGTTCTGGGATGTCATTATTTTTCTTCCTCTCTGTAGCCATTGGCTGCCTTTTCATTTTATCATGCTGTCTTCTTTCATTAAATCCATGTGTCATATTAAGTTTCTTAAAAGCAAAAGGAATTTCAGTATAATTTTTTGTGTGTCTCCTGGGGTAAGAATTCCCCTAAATGTTTATTTCATTTACATTTTAACATATTTCTTTTTCTTTTTTTTGATATAAAATTTTGTTTCAGATTTTTTTTTTTCTGGCTCACTTCTTAAATGTAGGCCATTTTACCAGAGCCTTCTATTTACTTACCATTCAGAAATAATCTGGCTATGTCGAGTCTCATTGACCTTGCTCCCTGTCTACTTGAGCACCATGTGAATTACCCCCTAAGCACCCGAGACAGAGGACTGGCTACTGATGATATGTATCCTCTGTCCAAACCCAGTTCTTGCGGAGGAGACTAGGGGTAGCAGTGCAGAGGAGCTACTGAGTTTGTTAAGAGACTGCTGTGTCTGGGGCTGACTCAGCCAACAAAGAAGTTCAGACGGTTCTACAGAGGGGAACCCTTCAGATTTCACAGCATTCTCCTAATCCAGGGTGAATCAGCTACTTTGGCAAAAAAACGAGACGAGTGTGATCCCCTCTGGTTCACGGTCTTTTGGTTTTCTAGGTCAGCCCGTTTTCCTCTCTAGGTTACAGTCTGCCTTTAAACCTCACGCCCTCCTTTGTTAGAAAACTGTCAGAAGAGGCAGGGACAAGTCATCACGGAGTGACTTCACAGGGCAATGGCTTCTTCTTCAATACTGCTGCTCCCACTGAGGTGAGGGGGGAAGCCTCCAAGTTAGTGTTTCTGCTCTTCCCCAGCTCTCTTGTGACTTCAGCCCTGGGGCCTGGTATCAGGCAGATTTTACGCTAGCAGGCTCTTCAGACCGTCTTCTAACTGTAACACAGCTGTGGGCAGACTGGAGAGCTTGAGGTTGGTCCAAATCATGCCACACCAGTTAACACTCTTCAAATTTTGGGCAGAAGTAGAGTCTTAGCATCAGTGTGGATGATGCTATATTTAAGATTTTGTTCACTTCCTGTGTGTTTTATCTATCATGTATTAAAAGAAGAATAAACTGGAAAACAAGTTCACCTAGAAAAATCCTTTGAATTTTAACTTTACAAAAGAAATTTCTTAAAACATTCATCTTTCCTGCCCTCTAACATCTTAAGCTCTTGCAAACTCAGACATTTGAGCATCTACTGATTGCAAGCCATAAGAATACAAAAGTTGTAAAAACTCATCTTCTTCCCTGCACAATATTATAATTAGGTGGGGAAGCAGATAAGCATGCCAATGATCACAAAAGAGAAGCTCTTTTAAAAACTTTCAATTTAGGAAATGTAAGTTAGTGGCCAAAGCAAAAACTCACCAAACTCTGCCCATCAAAAACAGTATCACTTCGGACACACAAAAAAGGACAAATGCACAGTCTTTTAGAAACCAGTGTGGCGGTTGAAAGAGGATGTTAGCGGAACACAGAACAGAAACATCTAAATCTGGCAAGCTCCCCTCCTGCCAACCAGAATGTTCAGATAAGTCACGCAAGCTTAAGAAGAGCTCACAACAAAGGGCTTCGGAAAGACGATGCTTCTTGCAGAATGAAGAATGAGAGATTATATAAGAGAGAAGACACTCTCAGAGATGCTACATCTGTTTCATGAGCTCTTCTGTTCTTTGGGCTTCCCTGGTGGCTCAGACAGTGAAGAATCTGCCTGAAATGCAGGAGACCCAGGTTCAATCCCTGGGTCACGAAGATCCCCTGGAGAAGGCTACCCACTCCAGTATTCTTGCTTGGAGAATCCCATGGACAGAGAGCCTAGTGGGCCCCAATTCACGGGGTTGCAAAGAGTTGGATACGACTGAGCGAGTAACACTTTCACTTCACTTTTCTGTTTTTTAGAGCATAGAAACTCAGATGCCACTCAATATCCACTAACCACTAAAAAACCAATTTGAAAGCACACGAGGTTAGACAGTAGGTGACAGAAGGGTATCTAGTTTCTTTAGAGAAACAGGATTTCAACTCAGGTCTCAGGTATTCCCCTGATTGACTATTCACAGCGTCCTGAATATGTTCCAGAAGACACCAGGTGAAAAGTCATTCAACATCCTTCCCATCGTGGAGCATTCAACAGTGTAGACTCAGGGGCACTGATTAAGGACACGATCTTCGGTCAGATTTGTTTATTAGAATGCAGGTAGTTGACGGTCCTATGATTAAATAAAACATTTTCATGGGATATGACAGCTGTCTGTTACAAGTGGGAGATGACTCACATACCTGTATTTTGACCACATGCTTTTCCTGTTCATACAAAAATGCTTTCCTAGCTTCATACTCTTTCCTAATGAGGGGTCCTGAGGTTGTGGCTTGGAAGCGCTGGAGCATGTCTTCGCTAGCAGACCATATCTTCTCACGGATGTAATCTGCAGTGATATCCTCAACAATGTCCTGGTAAGAGATATTTCTTATGATTACACTTCACACATCAAGTGAGAAGAGCACAGAGAACAGCTTCTGGGAATTCTATCTTTCAGAAAGTGATCTGGACAGCTCTTTCTGGCTCAGTGTAAAAACAGATTTGACCAGAGTCAAGGGGTGGGCTGACTCAGCTTCTTTCTAGCGACATGGTTTTAGAATCCTCTGAAATCTGGGTGGAGATGAGAATGCGGTTGAATGGTCTCAGGATCTGGAGGTGGAGATGTACGGATGAGGTTGGCAGGGACCAGGCCTAAGGCCTGGGCTCCCCAGAGCGTAAGAGAGACAAGAATGATTACATAAGTGTTGGCATCACCTCCTCCCTCTCCTGGGGGAAAGACGGCAATGCCCATGAAGCCCTCTGGCTTTTCTTGCCCGGGCCAGAGGAGGCAGATACCTGCAAGGAGTAGGGGAAAACTCAAAATAAATTTGGGAGAAAATAAAGGACTTGGAGCAGACGAAAAGGGGCTGGGAGAGGAAAGAGAAGCACTCTTTCGGGCAGACAGGGAAACCTAGATGAATGAGAAAGCAAGGAAGAAGGGGGACTGGGAGAAGTCTTCATGCGGATGATGAACTGGGTTACTTTCACGTTCTTTGAGAAATGCGAGCAAAGACTGGACTCATTTCTATGGCAGATGCCTCTTAACCATCCATGTGAATGGACTTCACAGATGGTGAATTTAAACAATTAAGAGTGAAATCATACAAAGAATGCATAAATACTTTCACAAGAAGACATACGTACAGCCTAGAGTAAATTCAGTAATTTCAGACTGACTAGAATATTTTTTTTTAACAGCATAGATCCTCCACTTTCTATTAACCTTGATGCTGGAATCAGGTATAACTTCACAAAGTTATACGTAGGGCATCTTTGGATGCCATATGAGCAATTTTTGTCTCTTAAGTTTTAACCTTTCAATGTTGCTTCTTCACGGTTTGACATATCCTTTAAACGATAGCACATAGTTTTTAAATATTGGCCATAATTTCATTTTTCAACAAAGTAGCATTAAGAGTTCACTGCCACATGCCATTTTCCTGTAAAAAGTGGGACATTACACATTTGAAATGAGTAAATGAATACATTTTTCACTATCTTCTTGTCATTCAGGATTTCTGTGGCATTGTCAACCTCAAGTTACAGCTTTTTCTCTGAGTTTTAGTAAGTTACTCTACTGGAGAGTCTGTCCACAATATCGTTATCTTGCAGTATCTTTCTTGCTGGTGAATGTGAACAGTTCTATGAGATCTATATGTGTGAGTTCTAATTTTTTCAAGATGGAATTCAATTATTAGAAGTGTTTTCTTTTAAACACACTACAAATGCCTGGATCACAGAGCAAGTTTCACATCTTCTGGGGCCAACTTTTGGTCTCAAGTCCAAAGCAATCTTGGTGAACACTCCTTCAAGAATATTGCTCCCTGTTATAGGTTGAGGTAGGGGGAAGGAAATAAGACATCTGGAATATTGACAACCAAGGAATTACCACTAACTGAGCTCTGGTGTCAAGGAAAACCTGAAGATTGATTTCTTAGGATAATCTGCCATCCTATATAATCTGCCCGCTGCTCTGACAGGCAGAAGACATTCTAGAAATCAGTAACCATACAGCCACACCTAGCTGCAGTTCATGAAGACCTGACTCCATAGCCAGCCTTCAAATAAATCAGTTCTTCCCATCAATTCCTTGATTCTAAAACAGAAAAGCAATCACACTTATCTTTATATAGTACATTTTCCCATCCAACAGCAGACTCCTACCTCAATTTCTTTTCCCATGAGCCAAGATTCTTTAAGCAAGCAGGGTTCAGGTGTGACCCAGGAACTCTCTTGTGAATCAATATTGTAGTAGTAATCATATTTCTCCTGCAGGGTGAGTTTAAGCCATGAACCTTCAGTAGACACTAAAGAAAAAGGTTTGTTAAATTCTAGAGAGGAACGTGGAAACTTTTAACATTAACGTAGTTTCTTCAGTAAGTAAAATAATTGAACAAGGATGTTTTCCACCAGGCATTCAGATAATCTAAGTTAAAATCATTAGCAATGAGTCATTAAAATGGAATGAATTCTGTGTATTCAATGGCAGCTCCCTACTAAGCCAAAGTAAAAGGAGAGTGACATCTAATGTTAGCTCTGCATGTCCAGTTTCTCATGAGGATTAAAGGAGTCACACATGGCCAGCAAGAAAGAAAAGTAAACAAGGAGAGAAACACCAGGTAGATGTGAATAGCACCACAAGTAGACGGGGAGACCAAAGAATCCTCTTTGTTTAGAATGTCTTCCAGCAACTTCTTTGAAAAGGAGTGGCCTACAAGGGCTGTGAGCCACTATTTAAGGAGGACCCATTATTTAATGATTTGCCTTAAACCAAAGCAGAAGTGACTCGTCTTTGCAGACGACTTTATTCAAAGCACAAAACGGCATACATAACCACTGAGGTCACTAAGAAGGGAAAAGGAAAATTCCTGATTCCTCTGACTCATCTTGTTCTACAAAACCACACAAAACCAGGAGGAAAAAAATGTTGAATGGACTTAATTTTCTCAGGGAGAGAATACTAGGAAAAAAAAAAAAAAAACATCTATGGCAGTCATGGCTTAAACTGGTCAAGAATAATGCAATCTATTTGCAATCAACAAAATAGATTTAGCAATCTTTTAATTTTGTTGAATGGTTACGATTCTTGTCTCAGACCAGAGAGCTAAAAACAATAAAAATAAAAATTTCAGACCAAACTAAGCCAACTGCTGTCAAGTGAGCACTAGACTAATTGCCTTTATAGGTAAATCATAGTCCTAGTGAACTTCCTCAAAGAATATTTAAATGGATTCAAATAACTAAGCAAAGATAACTTTAAGGCCCTTTAAAGTGTGTTGATTCTTCAATTGGTTTTTTAATGCCTGTCAACTGTTCTGTGGATGCCCAGATCCACAGAGCGATACATAGCTCTTCAAATGGCCAATCAGACAACTATTATCTGTTTAGAAATGCTGGTTTACTAGAAAATATATTGTACAGTCAAATATGGATGATCACAAGTAATCATTATATATTTTCAATCACCAACAGTTATCAGATTCACAAATGTTTTCAGAAGATTGAACACTTTTTAAGGCAACTCTCTCAGTGGGAAGGATGGAAATCAAATAAAAATGGGAGAAATAGATATCTTTTATTTTCATAAGAACTGAGAAGTAAAAAGTTCTTAGTTGGTTAAAAGTGAATCACATTGGCACTGTAAAGCTTTATTTGGTTGGGATGTCAGTGAATAATAGAAAAGGAGAATTCTATCATTTTCATATCAAGTCTGAGTTTAGAGTCAGGTCAAAGGCTGAGGAGGACATCGCCAGAACAGGGTTCAAGGATTTTTCCTAAGAAGTAGAGCTGGTTTGTTGGGGCTTCCCAGGTGGCACGAGTGGTCAAGAACCTGCCTGACAATGCAGGAGATGTAAGAGAAATGGGTTTGACCCCTGGGTTGGGAAGATCCCCTGAAGGAGGGCATGTAAACGCACTCCAGTATTCTTGCCTGGAGAATCCCATGGACAGAGAAGCCTGGTGGGCTATAGTCCACAGGGTCGCAATGAGTCAGACATGACTGAAGCGACTTAGCATGCATGCACATAGTTGGTTTGTTAAGGAAGCACAACAGAGAAAGAGTCCAGTGAGTTAAGAGGTGATGTGCATTCTATATGGAAACATGTTTTCTAGATGCCTTCCAGACAAAATCATACCTATATAAGACCTAAACTGAGCTCTAAGGCTAAGTGATCTATGCAAGAGTGAACACTTTAGTCTGGGGAAAAACAGACAGCCTAGAACCAGAGGTGAAAGAGTTAAGAATAAATCATCCTGTTCACACCCCCAAACAATGTTCACAGCTCTGTTGAAAATGAAAGTTAGTCTTTAATTCCCTAGAAAGCTTCTCCTCTTCCTCTGAGAACAGAGGTTGGTAATCTTTTTCTATAAAGGGCCAGAGAGTAATTTCCATCTTGTGTGTTACAGGTCTTTCATACAACTTCTTGACTCTCACTGTATCATGAAGGCAGCCAGAGACAATAGCATACAAATTGATGAGTGTGGCTGGACTGCAATAAAACTTTATTTATAAAAATAGGTGGCAGCCTGAGGAATCTTAAAAGCTATTAGAATAAAAGTTTCAGGATACAAAATCAACATCAAAAATAAATTTTATGAAAATATGTCCACATAAAAGCTTGCATACAAATGTTCACATAAGCATTACTTAGGATAGCCAAAACTGGAGGAAAAAATCCAAATTCTATCCACTGATGAATGAATAAACAAATGTGGCATATTCATACAACAGAATATTATCAGCCATAAGAGAAATGAGGAGCTGATACATGCTACAACATGAATGAACTTTGAAGACATTATGCTACATAAAGTCAGACACCGTATGATTTCGTTTATATGAAATGTCCAGAATAGGAAAAATTAGAGAGACAGAAAGTATATTAGTGATTGTCTGGGGCTGAGAGTTGGGGGTGGGGAGCAATGGCTAATGGGTAATGGGCTCCATTTATTATAAGAAAAATATTCTGGAATTAACTAGTGGTGGTAGCTATACAAGTCTGGGAGTATAATAAAAACTTCTGAATTGCACACTTTAAAAGAGTAAATTCTATGGTATGTGAATTATATCTCAATAAAAAAATTAATTGTATTTCTATATGTTAGCAACAAACAACCCCAAAATGAAATTAAGAAAATATTTACAATGACATCAAAAATAATAAAATATGGTAGGAATAAATTCAAATAAAGTAATGCAAGCTCTATACACTGAATACTACAAAATATTGTTGAAAGAATTAAAGACCTAATTAAAAGCAAAGACATACCATGGTACACGGATCAGAAGACTTAATATTAAGATGGCATATGCCTCAAATCCATCTATGGCTTCAGTATAATCTCTAAAAAGTCCCAACTCCTTTTTTTTCCAGAAAAAATGAATCTAAGGTATTTCCTAGGTTTCTAAATTGGCTATCCGGGGACATTTTTTTTTTTTCTCTGCTGATCAGAACATGGCAGTTGGGAAAAGGAGTAGGCAAGCTTAGGGAAGAGAAGATAAAACTAAGTTTGGGCCAAGGATTTGAAATTATGATGAGTCATCTCTAAGAAAATCACCCCTTGCATAAATACAGTTGTGCAAGTCTTTCCTCATAAACGATGAGGTAGGGGCACTATAGTAACCGATGAAGAGATGTAAAGGGAGCAGAGAGAGGCTCAAGGGTGATCAGACAGCAAGTAAGAGTGGATGGCCAGTAGCCCTATTCCCATTTCATTATCAGAAAATGTTCAGAATCAGAGGGTAGAATTCCCAAGTTAGAAATACATCAGGCTAATTATAAGTACATAGGGTAGTTCTGGACAGACTTCCAGTGAATTAAAAAAAGTTTTGTTTTCTTTTCCCTTAAGTTCTATTTCTAAGGCTATATATTGTCAAAGCAATTTTCTGAAGATGAGAAGTACTATGTACATGTGGTACAAATAAACACCAGCCTGAGTCAGGAGACACCTTAATCGTCGACAGTGGGACACAGTGAGCGCTCAGGAAAAATCTATCACACTCAAGAGACGATGGGCTCTCTCTGCCAAGAACTAGTCTCACTGGGCTTGTCATTTTCTCCCTCTGTCCAAAATGCCATCAATGTGATTTTCTAAATCTGAAAAATGAGCCCTAAACTCATGGTCTAAAACAGTTTCCAGAGCTAACATTTCATGGATTGAATAGGCATAAGTATATGCCAAGGTTAATAGAGACCAATTTGCTGCATTTCATTTTATACTTTCAAGATTACTCTTTACTTCTACTTAATAATGTATTAATGTACATTGGTAAATGTACAATATCATTTGTTTCAAAAAGGATGGAGAGATATATTAGTGTAAAAATCAGTTTGTACCACTAGAAGGATGGCTCAATGGCAAAACTGATAGGAAGCAAAATCTCCTTTTAAAACTATATTTTCTCAAGTATATGGCACCCACCACAGCCACCAAGTTAATCACAGATTTCCAAAAGACAAAAAAGGAAAAGAAACACTAAAAAATTTCCTTGCCAGAGATGACAAACATTCAGAAATATTCATTTGAAAGTGATTATTTGTCTCAAGACTAAGATAACACAATACCACAAAAGCCATCATATTCAAAGTTCTATTTAATTTGTGCTAAACAATGAAGACGCTTACCACTTCTAGATTTTTGCTCTTTTGCTTTTGCCAGGGCATCATGGTACCTGTCAGCACATTCAGGGAGTACTTCATTTGTATTACCAACGGCAGGCTTCAAAACAGACAAAATATCACTTTGCTTCTCCTTCTCCAAAAACTGATTAACATCAACGACCAGTGTAACCCCTGGGTAATGAAAAAGAAATGTTTCTGTTAATAATTATCTTCTACTCACCCTAGAGGCAGGCAAAGATATAAGTCAACATTTTAGGAATGCATTGGTATTAAACCTGTTTACCCTTTGAGAGAATATACTGCACACACTCAAGATAGTCATCAACTGTTCAGGTTGTAAGAGTAATAAAATCCACAGGAGCAGCATTTCCTCATTACTCCTGCATGATCTCAAGGCACTAGGTTCTGCCCACTGCGGTGATCTGTGAAACAGGGTGGACATGTTGACAGTAGATATGCAGCCCTTATGCGGGTCATTAATCAGTATTTGAGAACAAGCTTTACGAAAACATGTATTATTCACTAGAATAAGTGAAACGGTATCTAAGCCACAGAAATCCTGACATTCTCTGGTATAGCACAAGTATACTTTCAAGATTGTCCTTAGCAACCTGAATGACTGTTCTAGAAAGGCAACGGGCACAGCTGGTAGATATGTGCAGTGGAGTCCAGAAACTTAATTCTGGAGCCAATTTAGACCTAGAAAGCACGTGATCCCATTTCAAATGTCTGCCTCTCCCCACAAACAAAACCACATTCGACTCTTGGTTGCCTAAAGAAAGATAATGTGGTGAATTCTTTACCATCTAGTTTAGATAAGAATATTCTGGCCCCACCAATGGATCTACTGTCTTCACAACCTGTACATGTACTGGGTTAGAAAGGTAGAACAAAAAAATGGAAGAAACCAGGTTAAAATAGTTTATAGATGAAACAACACTGTGATGAAGAGAGAGGAGAAAGTTTTTTTTTCTTTCTTATTAAACAGACATGTCAAACTCTGCCATACAAATGCTAAACGGTATATATACAACCGTCATCAAATTACATTCAGATGTGCACAGAACTGTGAATGATGTGCTAGGAAAAACAGTCTGACTTTTGACACCTATGAGTCCAATCATGCAATCTGGAGGAGCACGCGAAGGGTAAAGACTTCCGGTGGCCAACGCCAGTTGTTGCTGAACGAAAGCTTCAGTGGTGGGTCGTTTCAGATACAGAAGTTCAGGGGAATGGGGAAGCTGCCCCTTTCCTCTTCTCCAGGAAAGCTTAGTAAGAAAAAGGCAGTCCTAGTGTTTGAGAAGTCTGTGGTCTCAGAGAAGAGGAAAGAACAAGGAAATGACAAAGGATCCTCACATGAAATATGTCGAAAAGCTTTATCGAACCCAGTGAAATGCTATTTGCCTTAAAAGATGGGTATTACGAAGGCATACATTTCTTTCAAGTACACGTACTGATGTACAAGCAGTGGGTCCATGGGTTAATCTTCTAGATGACTGAAGCTGACTCCTTTAGGTACCAACCTTCATCTTAACAGAATCCTGCTCCATGAAAACTAAAGCCCTGGGGAAAAATCTAATAAAATAGTCCTTCTTGGACTTGCTCATCATTTTACCTACAGTCCCTGGTACATTGTTGGTGCTTAATGTTTGCTGAGAGCTGCCAGAAGAATTCTTTATGGCATCAAAATTATATTGTGTGATAATGTGATATTTTCAAAGACTATGGAGGTATTGGGCTACTTTGCTCCTGCAATAAATGGTCCCAAACTCCTCCTCTTCTTAATTTTCCTCTAACACCACTGTCAATGATCACTTCTTGGTCATGTCTGAATGCCTGCATAGCGCAGCCAAAGCACCTAACTTCTTGGTAAATCATAGCTTCTGAGTTGGGTAGAGACATAACCAACAGGTAAGCCTTATGCCTAAGATAAGAAGAAACAGACTCAAAGCAGCTGTCCACAAAGGTCTCCACTGAGTTGACAAAAATCAGTTCTGTGCTCAGGCTTTGAGACATCTATTTTGACTGTTTTTTCTTCTTAAGCTATGTGTTGAATTAAGTTCCAGAGAGCTGAGAATGACACATAAACGATACCCAGAAAGTCAGGTATGTTTCTGTTATGAAACAAATGAAGAAACCTCCTCCAAACCTCCTAAGATCCAAAAATATATTTATGTCTTAATCCATATGCCAGAAGGGCTTCTCTAAGGCATGCATTCTCAAAATAGGTGATATAACCCCCAGGAGGGTAAAAATTGGTTCTTAGGAAGAGAAAGTAAAAAAAAAACCAAAACACAAAAGTTTATATATAAAAGCACATATCTACATGCGGCACATAAGCAGGTATATACTAGTGGTACTGAAATTTCATGGTAAGGAGCACCATGGGGGAAGAAAGTCTAGAAAGACTCCTTAGGGTACAATCATGGATCACGGCTGAACGACATTGCTTTAAGGAGTCAAAAGTAGAGACAAACCTACTTGAAGAAAGCAAGATGCTCCAGTGAAAATGGACATCCGGCCAAAAGCGAGGAGTCTTGAGTTACTGTGCCCTTTCAGATCTTGCCTGTGGTCAAACATACGGGCCAAGAAATGATCTGGGAGTGGGTTTGATAATTGCAACATGTGACCAGAATTTGTTTTCAAGTCTTCATACAAAGGATGAAGAATGCTTTCAAAAGTAAGATTAAATTCCTTGTTGAAAACACTGGAAAATTCTCATCTCAGTGTAAGAATATAGGCAGTTTTATCTTTAGAACATCTTTTTGTTGTTATAAATCATAGAAGACACTATATCAACTCTTTTAAGGAACAGGATGAAATAGAAGAAAGGATTTTAAATGTGCAAGTGTGGAGCATACAAATCTCACACATTTGAGAAAATCTCTTACATTCATAGTAAACAGAACTGTGAGTCTCAAGAGGATCAACTTAACATTTGTAAGCCAAGTTTAAGAACAACATAAAAAACAGGAATAAAATAACTTTTAAACTGGTTTGATCTCTAGGAGAAAAACTATAACCTTTTTAGTCTATTTGAGTGCCTTAATGACAATATAATTTCTTAAAAGTGTATTTTTCAAACTACGGATGCCTTCAGTTTAATATATAAATTTAAATCTCTTGTGTACACAGCTTAATTTTATTTTTTTCTTAAGGATTAGAATGTTTGAACGGAGAGATTTAAAAGATCCTAAGGATGTAAGAGTTCAGGTTGGAGAAATACACATATTTTTCAGGCTAAGGAAATAAAATCCAGATGTTCCTCACAAATGCCTGTGACATTTCAAAGCATATCTTCTGGAGCAAGACTAGGCATCTCAAAAGCATTCTACGACCTGATACAACAGGATAGATTCTAATTATGTCATGAATGGACAGGTTAATGAACTACAACTTTAGGAATCTTATTTTAATTTACATAGGTTATTTATACATGGAGAGTGTTAGCTTATCACCCCTATCGCCATGTGAGTTTTCTTATTATCCTCTAAGAAAATAGATGCTTAAAAAAAACACAAACTATTATTTGGGAGCCAAAGTGGGGGGTCTGATAATTGCTAAGTATGTCTATTCCAATTATGCATTTTGGACTTGGGGAAATAACCCTAGGGGGTGTGTTTCTCACCCACTAAACCCACTGTGAGATGAACCTGAGCAAGCCTCCACTGATCATCTGACCTCCATAAGCCCATCCCGATTGGCGGACCACAGTGACGTCTCAGGTCTCCTGGAATTCGGGTCAGTTCAGAGCCAGTGTCCAGTAATCTCTGCAAAGTCTGACTGTGTCCTTCCCCCCAGCACAGTCACCACGGTAGGGTGTAACATGTTGGTAACGTAGCAGGCTCCTTTCCCAAGGGAACCCAGTCCCTCCTTCATTCAAGGGCTTCTGGGTGTATAAATGGCTCAAGTCCGGGAATTGATGGAGGGACCATGACTTTCTGCTTATGATTCAAGTTATACTTCCACTGACCTGACCTGAACTCTTCTTCCACTTGTACAAATCGAGTAAGAATTTAGTAGACTGTCTATTTCGCTTCTAAGAATACCACAATCAATTAGCAAATTCCATAGGTCTCTGTGTCAGATTTTCCTAATTATTGCTTTGATTCTGCTATTAACATTATACTAACCACAGCCACTTGTCTTTGGTGATTAAGTGCTGTCCCCTGGCCTCTGCCAGACAGCCTGACAAATTTTGGACTTTCCAGCCTCTCCACAATTACATGAGCCTATTTCTAAAATGAAATCTCTCTTTATTTTTCCATATAAATGCATGTAGAGACAGTACTAGATACTTGCTTTCCAGAGAAACAACATGGCTACATATGTAGTTTTTTTTTTTCCATAGGAAAAAATATATATGGTTCTGTTTCTTTGAAAAATGCTATTACAATGCAAAGCAGGATGGTCTAGCTTTCTAAGGATTAAGATAAAAAAGGACTTGATTATACTATAAATTTAAGAGTTGAGAAATTATTTTCTGCTTTCTGGACTTGGTTCAGCTACAACTTCAGATTTTGCTGGAAATAGTACTTAATTGCAAAAACCAGTGCAACTGACCAACCTTATTTTTGTATAAATACGAATTCAAGAATTAAAATAGGTGAGAGTTCGTATCTTTTCAGAAATTAAAAATGGCACACTTTAAAAAAATTAGGAATTAAAACAGAAGTTTGGGGGATAGCCAGACACAAGCACGAAGCTGAGGCAGCAGGAGGCGGCGAGGGCTTACATTGCTTTGCTGTGTTTATGTCCTTGTTGGCCTCGTTGACGGCATGCTGTATCTCATCCAGCCAAAGAATTTTAGAAGCACTTTGAGGGTCCTGAGAATGTGGTCACAGAATAAAAGAAAAAAACAGTGAATGATGATGAAACAGAATCAACAATGCTTTTTAAGGAGCCACTTTATTAAAATTTCTACAAACTCTTATTTAGCAACAACCCAGCATGGCCACACACTGTACACGCTACTGATGAAACAGACTCCAAATGGGACCACTTTTCCCCTCTGCACAACCACCCCTTCAGTCCAGTCCACCCCCCTCCATCATCGCTCCCTTGACAGCTGTATCGATCTCCTATTTGCTTTTGTTGTCTCCATGTCAGCTTCAACCCCAGTGGCCCCCTACAGAGAACCCGATGACCCCTCCCCAAAAGGACATCTCATCACATCATTTCCCTGCGAAACTCCTTCAGAGGTTCTCTCCAGCAGTTTGAAGGAAACAACACTCCCTTCTCACAGACTGTGGGCATCTAAGGATCTGGCCCTGCTCATCCCTGTTTTTATCTCCCCCTTGTCTACTCACTGTTCCTGACCTTCACACCAGCCTCCTTCAGATCCCATCGCTCTACCCCAGGTGTGTGGCTGTTGGTTTTTTCCTATCATTCAGGCCTTAATTTAAAAGCCACCTCTTCCAAAAAAGCCTTCTCTGACTACCCCGGTCAATCAAATATTCTCTCCCCCAATCACTCAGCAACTACGGCTCCGAAGGTGGCTCAGGGGGCCACAGAACACTTTCAATTTGCGGGAAAAAATGATGTGTGGGTTTTATCAGGCACAGTGACAAAAATAAGAACAAACGTATTCAAATAGAAACATGGTGATGGCCCTCAAGGCGCTAATGGTTTAGCAGAATAGGCAGGTGCATCAAAAATTATAATTACTGGATCAACAGCAAGGCCCTACTGTATAGCACAGGAAACTACATTTAATATCCTGTAATCAACCATAATGAAAAATAAAAAACTATAATACAATGTGATCAGAGCAATATTAACGAGATAGTTTAGAAATAGCCAAGAAGAGATGAATTTGTATTAGGAGTGTTGAGATGCAGGGGGAGAAAAGACCAAGTCGTTAAGGACAGCTTCAGAAAGGAAGTGGAAGCAGCAGTAGAAAGGTACTGAGTTACCTTTACTCATTTTTACTTTAAGGGATGATTCTGATTTTACTCCAAAGGCAGTGCCAGCATACACTGTAATTAAAGAAGGCTTCCAGATAGCAACTGCATTTCATATAAACTTGTCTAAGATAACAATTTTGTTATTGATAGAAATTAAGTATTTTAGAGAAGATGAAACATTTCATTTTAAAAGCCTGGGAATATCTGCCTACTTGTGTGATAGCCTAAAGACTGTGATGAACAGAGGGTGGTTCGTTGGAGCCAGGCAGATGCAGCTCCGTCATTTAGGACTCAAGAAGGATGGGGGGCAGGAAGGAGAAATAACATGCACCAGCATCGTTGGCAGGCTTCAACTCTATCTCCCTCAGAGCCTAATAAGAGATGGTACATGGGGAAAGGGCTCTGAAAATGAGACAAAATATCTGCTATTTCATCCTGTAACCACCAGATTAAAGAAGACCATGAATGAAGACTTGGTTCCTGCTTCTACAATCACCTCTAGTTGGATCTGCCACGTGGGAACCACCAGCTAATAAGATTTTCCATCTTTTGGGAGAAAGGATGTGGAAGCTTCAAACAGTAAGCAAGATGGGAAGTTGAGACCTGGAAGAGGGTGAACGGACAGGGGAACAGAAAGTATTTTTCCTCTGCTTCTAAGCCAAAGAGAACCCAACCACTCCCCCAGGTACAGCCTAAAAACTAAGCTCCACACAAGTTCATTTTTGCCTTTCTCAGATTTTTTTTTTTTCTTCTCTGAAGGGTATTTACCAAATTTCTTCATAACTTAACCTCTGTAGAAGATGCATCATACAAACTTTTATTCAGATGAGAAGAAAGTTACAATCCATTTCAAAGCTGAAGGTATTAGTTTTATAAGCTAAACCCAAGAGAGACTTTGCAAATCAAAATAATTTAAGTCAACAGTTGAAATCATGACCCACTGCAGCGAAGGGTTGCTAGAGTTTAAAGGCAAAGCCAAGAGTAAAAACTGAAGCCTACCAGTGTAAGGTCTTCCTTTCAATTGATCACCGGAAGACTGGAAACAGGGTATTTATAGGATGGCCAAGCCTCTGTGCTGTACTTAGTCGCTCAGTCGTGTCCGACTCTTTGCGACCCCATGGACTGTAGCCTGCCAGGCTCCTCTGTCTATGGGGATTCTCCAGGCAAGAATACTGGAGTGGGTTGCCATGCCTCCTCCAGGGGATCTTTCCAACCCAGGGATGGAACCCAGGTCTCCCACATTGCAGGCGGATTCTTTACCATCTACCTGAGCCACCAGGGAAACCCAAGAAAACTGAGTGGGTAGCCTATCCCTTCTCCAGGGGATCTTCCTGACCCAGGAATTGAACTGCGGTCTCCTGCATTGCAGGTGGATTCTTTACCAAATGAGCTAACAGGGAAGCCTGTTCAAGTCTCTACTTCCAGTTAAAAAGCCAGGTTTAATATACGAGTTACAGATGGATTAAGTCAAGAGAAAGTAGGCCATCTGAAAATCAAGTAATAAATTCCTGAATTTAGAGGATTCCTAGAAAATTGTAAATAATTTAAAATCTACCTCAGTTTGTACTGTGTTACCAGGTAATTGTATATTATTTGGCTGAAGTATTAAGCACTGACTTTAAAAAAAAATTAATTTATTTAACTGGAGGCTAATTACTTTACAGTATTGTAGTGGTTTTTGCCATACACTGACATGAATCAGTCATGGGTGTACATGTGTCCCCCATCCTGAACGCCCCTCCCACAGCCCTCCCCATCCCATCCCTCAGGGTCATCCCGGTGCACCAGCCCTGAGCACCCTGCCTCATGCATCTAACCTGGTGTGGCGATCTACTTCACACATGGTAATATACATGTTAAATGCTGACTTTTGATTGTAAAGCTCTTGGTGTGATAAGATGTGAAAAGTTCACACAGATCAATTTCCTCCCACCTTATTCTTTATCCTTAAGTCTCATGAAATTTGCATTTTCTGATTCTTGCTGCATTTTTATAGTCAACAAGCTATTGCGCTGACTAGATTAGTGTTTAAGTGCTGTTAACTATACGAAACTTTGTTATAATGCAGTTTCTTTAACTGCATATTAAATTATATCCTCCAGAATATAACTACACATAAAAGCTTATATGTGAAACAACAATGTGAATGTGCTTAACATTACTGAGTTGTTCACTTAACAATGGTTAAATGGCAAATTTTATGCTATGTATATTTTACAACAGTTGAGAAAAAAAAGTTTATTGTAAACCTGCTCACCAATACCCATTGGATAAAGGGAGTCCTCTGCATCTTAATGTTGTGCTATGATTTTAGTTTAAACAAAGAGTGTTCTTTTGGGGGGGATCCCTACTTATCTGACCCCATAGAATTATTGAATGGCTCAGAATATGACCTATGGCAAAACAAAACACAATGAAACCAAGCTTCGGCCAAGCACTGATGACAAATTGAGACTGATGTGACACCGAAGGAGAATTTTCAAAGTAATCAAGCGCTTAGAACAACTTTAATGTCTTAAAAAAAAAAACACCTTGCTTTCCGTGATTCATTTAGTTTACAATCACATAATGAATCTAACAAGACTTGAAATAGCTGAAAGGAAAAGGAAAAGGATAATTTCTGACAGCTCAGTTACTAGGTAGAAATGAAATGGCACCCTGGAACCTTATTTTTAAAGTGGGTAAAAATGAGATAAGGAACCGATTTAAATTTAACTGCGGCTAAGCATCTGTTTCCAGCTCACCTCGATTAAGGACTGCCCTTATCTGCATTCATTCCATGCACATAAATACACAGGGTAGGAACTACAGCTTCTGCCCAGAAGGGCCTGTGAGCGGTGGGAGGAGTTACACGGCTTTCTCCACGGATAAGGAACACACTCAGAGGCTCAGCCTGAGTCATGCACGAATGGTGTCACACCCTTTCCCTGCAGAGGACCCGGGCGGGCTTCCTGTCCACAGAGCACAGCAGAACCCCGTTCTACAGAGAGAGCCAGGGTGCCGGCACATGGAGCCGAGGTGAAACCCGCCCCCTCCCCCCAGTCTTGCACATTTGAGAGAGGCGGCTCGGATCAAGATGAGGGCCGTCGTCTTTGCAGCCGTCGGAGCGCTGCTTCTGTCGCCTGCTTCCTGTCAAAGTGGTAAGCGCTTTTCTTATGATGTCGGGTGGGATTGCTACTTTGTGTCCCAAGAGTCAACCGAATCTAATCTCTTTTACATTTCACACAAACTGCACCCCCAAAGGCAGCGTGGAATCTTAGTTATTAAAAGGGGGAATCATGGACGTGAAGAGATGTAGTTTGTTCGCTATTCCTATCTTGTCCAAGACTGTTCTCTGCTTGTATTTAAAAATTTGTGGCACAGTCAAGACAGGAGAGCTCTACAATTAAGTCAGGAATCAATTTTCTTTAAAACTTCTTTGTTTTTCTAAGCATTTCCTCTGATATGGCAAAGATTAACATTTTTAAAAAGAGATTTAAAAAATCCCACGTTAATAGCTCCTGGTATGAGGAAATACCAGGAAATGAGGAAAACAAGAATACTCCCTGAAAGACAGAGTGTTTGGTCTGCTTTCAATAATCACTGATGCTAATCAATTAGTATTTCCCAAAAGAAGTGTTTTCTGTTTCACTCAGTACAATGTTAGCCTGTAACTTCCTGCTTCCTCTAGATCAACCTGGGACAGGGGTATCCACAACCTCCTTACTGTGGGGGTTCCATTCTCCAGTGAACATTTTAGGAGCCAGAGAGCTGATGGGAGTAAATGACAGTGAACAGGAAAATAAAAATTATACAAAAAACTCCAAGGCTCTATAAAGGAATGTGACCTACACTGACAGCTGGAATCGCTGAGGTGGTTTTAGGACAGTGTTGAGAGAATCAGTGGAGAGCAGCTGCTTGTGTGGGAGTTACAGTGAGTGAGTGCTCTTTCTGGGAGAGGATGAACCAAAATCAAGCAGAAGAGCAAAGGAAAAGAAGTTTGCAGACGTGGTTCCTTCAAGGTGCTGGTGGGGTTTGCTGGACGTGAAAAGGGAGGAATTTAAAGGGTGACAAGGTAAGATCATGAGGTAGGGGAGATAAATTAGGATTTGAGATTGACATATATACATTATATATAAAACAGGTAAACAACAAGCAACAAGGACCTACTGTATAGCACAAGCAACTATACTCAGTATCTTACAATAACCTTAAGGGAAAAGAATCGGAAAGAGAATCTATATATATTACATACTGATATGCATAAAACGGAATCACTTTACTATACACTTGAAACTGACACAACACTGTATATTAACTATACTTCAGTTAAAAAGTTTTATAAAAAAAATAAAAGGCGGCAAAGTGAAAGGCGGCGAATTTGCTTTCGTCAATAGGGGTTGGGAAGAAATGGAGAGGAAGAGCCCCCCCCTCCCGTTTAGTGGCTGAAGTCTCTTCCCTGTGGGTCAGTCCCTCTCCAAAGCCTTTTCTCAGGTTGAAACACATTTCAGGGACATCACGTGAGATGAACCTGTATAAAACACTCAAGTACATGAAAAAAAATACACACATAATTTAACAAGCATTCGTTCTTAAGGAAAACCAGGCTTTAAGGAGTAAAAGACTGCTTTGAGCTGGATCAGAGCCAGAATTCTCATGGAAATGGAATCAAGGCTTGTTGACAGCGTCACTGTTCAGCAGGTTTTCAGGCATGATGTCTTGCTCAATCACAGGAATTCTCAAAAACAAACACACACTGGGTTTCAACGGCTCTCTTACTAGATCTTGAAGGGCTGTAACTCGTACAGCATGTTTTCAGCCTCCATTTTCCAGCTCTGTGCCTGCCTGAAAAGGCCCTTCTCTTTGGGTGATGTCAGATGCAAGAATTTTCCAAAATGCCCAAGTGAGCAGAAGGATTTGAGTGGCTGTACTCAAGTGGCACATCTCTACACACAGGTATCGAAGAGAGCCACTTCCCCAATTTTTCTTTCCTTTAATCTTTCTTCCAAGGACACCCTCTGCTTATGCCCTGAATTCAGTTTTTGTGATCTCAAGGTTATGAGGGAGACTTCAACTTCACCCGAGGGTGAACTGGTAGAGATTAAGGCCGGAATAGAAACCGGCTTTGAAGGAGAGCCAGGTTGCTAAACACTAACTAACCTTCAGGATTCAACATGTAGGAATTCAGAACTCATGTGGAAAGAGGTAACTGGCAGAATGAGGCATTTTAAATCGATATAAGTATTAGGTTTACATTCAGCATAAAAGCCCGTTTTAAGGTAACGTTAGAAATGTGAGAGAATCTACTTTCTCTACACGTCAAGGATTAATTTACGGAAAATTACATAACGAAAAGCAGGTTTGAGTGTTAAGGTTTATTTTGTTTTTAAAATTGCTCTCTCAAGAATTAAGATTATTAGTATCAATGTGCCACCTAGGTGACAAATATTTGTAGTACGTAATTTGTTTTAATACTCTTTTTCATTTCTTCATTTCCAACTTCTTGAATCATCAATTTCCTCTTCTGATTTTTCTTCCTTTGTCTCCTCCCCTCTTGAAATCTGACATTCCCCCTCAATTCTGCCTTTGGATTATTTCTTCTCAACACAAAATCAAAGTAGTGTCTCTACCCAGACTAACAGGCCCATACATCTCATGTGGGCTCCTGAAATTCTGGATTCCACATTTAAGTTTAACCTGTCACGGCACATTCTCATTCTAATATTGCACCAGCAATTCGAACTCAGGAATATTCAAAACTGAGATCGTAGCTTCTCCCTGTGTTGCACCCTCAGCCCCCCCGCCTTGCGCCATGCTCCATCTGCCTCTTCTCCAATGTTGTCCAGAAGACAAACCTCCCACTCATTTTTGCTTCCTGCTTCCCTTGCACCATCTCCAGATGCTAAGTCCCTTTGAGCCTCCATTACCGAGTCTCATGTGTTCATCTTCACCTCTCCACTGCCATTACTCCAGCTCTGTAACCCACCAACTTGAGTTGAAATGATTACAGTAGCCTCCAAATCTAGACAGCATATTAAAAAGCAAAGACATCACTTTGTCAACAAAGGTCCATATAGTCAAGGCTATGGTTTTTCTAGTAGTCATGTACAGATGTGAGAGTTGGACCATGAAGAAGGCTTAGCGCTGAAAAACTGATGCTTTTGAACCCTGGTGCTGGAGGAGACTCTCGGGGCTTCCCAGGTGGTGCTAGTGGTAAAGAACCCACCTGCCAATACAGGAGACATAAGAGACGTGGGTTCGATCCCTGGGTTGGGAAGATCCTTGGAGGAGGGCATGCCAACCCACTCAAGTATTCTTGCCTGGAGAATCCCAGGGACAGAGAAGCCTGGTGGGCTACAGTCCATAGGGTCGCAGAGAGTCAGACACGACTGAAGCAACTGAGTATCCATGTGCGCAGAAGACTCTTGAGAGTCTCTTGGACTGCAAGGAGATCAAACCATTCAATCTTAAAAGAAATCAACCCTGAATATTCACTGGAGGAATTGATGCTGAAGCTGAAGCGCCAATACTCTGCTCACCTGACACGAAGAGCTGACTCACTGGAAAAGACCCTGATGCTGGGCTAGACTGAAGGCAGGAGGAGAAGAGGGTGGAGAGGATTGAGAGGTGGTTAGAGAGCATCACTCACTCAATGGACATGAACCAGAGCAAACTCGGGGAGACAGTGAAGGACCGAAGAGCCCGGTGTGCTGCAGTCCATGGTGTCACAGTCGGACACGATTTAGTGACTGAACAACAACAACAAAGCCTCCAAACCAGATCCCTTTGCCTCTCACTTCTTATCCTCTTAGCCTTTTCTCTACACTGTCATCAAAGTGACCATAAACACAAGTCAAATCACTGTTATATTAGTTTTCTATTACTACTGTAATGAATTTCCACAAAATTAAAACACAGGATTTATTATATTTCTGAAGGTCACAAGTCCTGAAATCAAGGTGTCGGCAGGGAGGCTCCAACAGAGAGCCTGTCTTCTTGCTGTAGTCGCTTTCTCAAAGCACATGCATTCCTTGGCTCGTGGCTCTTTCTCCAACCTTCAAAGCTGGCGGCAGAGCCTTTTCCAGGATCTCCAACTTTGGCCCTCTTGCCTCTACCTTTTATAAGGAGTCTTATGATTACATTTGGCCCACTGGCCAATGCAGGGTACTCATTCCATCTCAAAATCCTGAAGCACATCCATGAAAGTCCCTTTTGCCACAGAAGGTAACATATTTGCAGGTTCCAGGCATTAGCGCATGGAATCTTCGGGAAGCCATCACGCTGTCTATCTCAGTGGCCATCCCTCTGTCCCCAGTTTTGTCTGCATACAACCTCAGCATCTGTGAATGGGCACGTGATTTCTTGGGACAGTTTAGGGGCCCTTCAGAGATTTGGCTGTAACCTACTCTTTCAACTTCACCTGCCAGATGCACCTTATTTGCATAAGAATGTGCTTTTGTGCATCTTCTCCATTAGTGTGAGAATTGAAGACAGGAATAGTATTGATTTAAAACTGTGCTTCACTGGCATATAAACATGCAATAAACATTTGCTAAATCAACTTATCTGATCTTCCCAGATCCCACGTCAGCCTACACAATGCCTGTGGCCATTCATCACCTACCAGATTCTTATTCTTCTATTAAATTCCACCTCTTTATGTACCTTGCTTCATCTTTGTTCATGTTCATCTTTTCCTTGACATTTTGCCCCAACACCTAAATCTATTAAATACTGTCTGAATGCCTATACAGTTTATAATCAATATGACATTAGCCTATAATGGTTTAAAGTGCTATTTTGTTTCCTCTTATAGTATTATACTTCCTTACATACAAAGAGTTGTCATCTAGTTTGGGTTCCTGCATGGGTTAGCATGCTGCTGGGGCATATGATATACATTAAATGCTTTCCTGTTGATTACCTGATCTATAATGACTGTTTAAAATAAAAAGGATCCTAAATTCTATCATTACAGAAATTATGTCGCATAAGAAATCTAGTTTTATTGTCTCCTGAACAATAGATATCCCTCAGTGATGCTGCTAAGTCACTTCAGTCGTGTCCGACTCTGTGCGACCCCATAGACGGCAGCCCACCAGGCTCCCCCGTCCCTGGGATTCTCCAGGCAAGAACACTGGAGTGGGTTGCCGTTTCCTTCTCCAATGCATGAAAGTGAAAAGTGAAAGTGAAGTCGCTCAGTCGTGTCCGACTCTTAGCGACCCAATGGACTGCAGCCTAATAGGCTCCTCCATCCATGGGATTTTCCAGGCAAGAGTACTGGAGTGGGGTGCCATTGCCTTCTCCTCCCTCAGTGATGAATCATATGTTAATACTTCTTTTCAATTACAGGTATGGAATATGATGCAGACAACTTGGCAAAGCCAACCTTGTCTATTAAGACCTTCCGTGGAGCTCCCCAAAATTCTTTTGAAGAGTTCCCCCTTTCTGCCATAGAAGGCTGGACAGGAACCACCAAAACTGGAAAAATCAAGTGCCCTGAAGAACTTGATTCAAATCTCCATGTGAATAATGCTACCATGGGGTACCTGAGCAGCCCTTTAAGTACCAAATTGATACCCGCCATCTACATCCTGGTGTTTGCAGTAGGTATGCCGGCCAACACGGTGACCCTGTGGATGCTCTTCAGGACCAGAACCATCCGTATGACCATCTTCTACACCAACCTGGCCATTGCAGACTTTCTGTTTTGTGTTACACTGCCCTTTAGAATAGCTTACCATCTCAATGGGAACAACTGGGTATTTGGCGAGGTCATGTGCCGGGCCACCACGGTCATCTTCTATGGCAACATGTATTGCTCCATTCTGCTCCTCGCCTGCATCAGCATCAACCGCTACTTAGCCATCGTTCATCCTTTCACTTACCGGGGACTGCCCAAGCGCACCTACGCCTTGCTAACATGTGGACTGGTGTGGACAACGGTTTTCTTATACATGCTGCCATTTTTCATTCTGAAGCAGGAGTACTATCTTGTCCAGCAAGACATCACCACCTGCCATGATGTCCACAACACATGCGAGTCCTCGTCGCCCTTCCAGCTCTACTACTTCATCTCCTTGGCATTCTTTGGATTCTTAATCCCATTTCTGGTCATTATCTACTGCTACACAGCCATCATTTGGAGGCTTAATGCAAAAGATCGTAGGTGGTTGTGGTACATTAAGGCGAGTCTCCTCACTTTTGTGATTTTTACCATTTGCTTTGCTCCAAGCAATATCATCCTTATAATTCACCATGCAAACTACTACCACAGCAACACCGATGCCTTATACTTTGTCTATCTCATAGCTTTGTGCCTCGGTAGCTTGAATAGTGGCCTAGATCCATTCCTTTATTTTCTCATGTCAAAAATCACAGATCACTCTACTGCTTACCTTACAATGGTTAAACCATCTTAGAGAACAAGGAAAGCTATTTGTGAAAAGATACATTCTTGAGGTAACATATGCATAGAGCTCTATTCTCCAGCTCCATTTTTGAGCTTCTAAAAAACAATGCTTCAAAATAAAGCATTACATACACTCTAGCTTTTTTTAAAAAAAGTGTCATTGCAGGAGAAAAGATTACTCTCTTCATGGTAACTGACACATCTGCCTGACTGGTACTTCAAGCTCTTGAAATATCCGTCTTCCCTACTTCTAAGGTTTCTACTCTAGATGACTTGAAGGTTGAGGATGGAACAGGGGGCAAGGGTGCAGCAGGGGCGGGGGTGGCTAAGATCTGTTTTTAGTATCCGGTGTCATTTTTAATTCTTCTGCCTCCTTCAGCTCTCAGGCTTATGGCTGCCTCATCAGCTGACTCTGTGTGTGTAGTATCTCTCAGTACATCTGTTATCCAGGCCCACCTCTGCCTTCTAACCAATCTCATCACTGCCAGCCTGTCCTCCACTTCTCAGGCCACTGCTAGATTTGTTGTTATTTAGTCACTAAATCACGTCTGACTCTTTTGTGATCTCATGAACTGTAGCCTGCCACACTCCTCTGTCCATGGGATTTCCCAGGCAAGGATACTGGAGTGGGTTGCCATGATTAATCTTCCCCAAATGCCAGTTTGAATATATCACTCAAATCTCCCAGTTCAGAAACCTCCATTGACCATTCACTGCTTTGGAATAAATTATAAAGATTTAGATTAGCATTCAGGACAGACACTAATTTTATCTACCAAAAAACATGCATGGGATGTAAGCACAGGCTGAGCCTCTCCCCTTGCTATAATCTACACTTCTCATTCTGCCCCTGCCCCTCACTGGAAAGCTATTTCTAACATGTTTGCCTTAATTCTTTCCATCTCTCCAAGTCCTCAAAGGGCCACTCTTCCCTGACTCTCTATCCAGAAGTTCATTTTCCTCATCTGAACCTTCAAAAATCTTTTTTTGTATTTTTATTATTGCACTTTAGAGAGCTCACTTGTATACAAATGTTAATTCCATAAGCACTTACTAAGTACCATATGCAGTAGAGAAGGGGCTTGTCCTCGCCCTTCTCTAAGTTTCTAGTAATAATGCCAGGCTCAAGTCTTCCCAGGGTCTGTGGGGCAAGGCTCCATGCTTTTCACATCCTGTGGTTGAATGAATGAAATAATAAAATCTCAAGGTACCTAAACAGCATGAAAGTCAATTAAATTCATACTGAGAAGGCAAGGTATTCCATATGACAGGGCATATTATTTCTGGTTGGCCATATCAAAAAAGAAAAAAAAAAGAAAGCTAAGAATATATTCAAGAGGTCATTTATAAGTTTAAAATAATGGCTCCATTATTTTTGTCCTTAAACATAGTTTTTATGGGAAAATTATATTTTGTGATAATCTTTCCCTCAGTTTAGAGATCAGACAGGTGATTATTAGTGGTTAAGGGCATAAAGGATTGTGAGACGAATTTTCAAATTTGTAGGAACATGCATTGACTGTACACTTTGTAGTGCCCATCAAAACAATAAAAGACATTTTAAATGCCAATTTGTGAGTGTGCAGAGTTTCCTATTTCATTGGACTTAAGACTATAAAAATACAAAAATGCACACAAAGAACATTTACAGTATCTGTGTGGTTACATGAAGAGTAAAACTAAGGTGAACACTAAAGCAAGCAAGCAAAAAAAAAAAAACAACTAAAATAAGTTTCTAGATGACAGAAACCCTAATGGAAGGAACTGCTTTCTGCAAATTGCTTTCTGCAAACTGCAAAATAATGAACTGTAATACAGTTTTACCTACAGAAAAAAAAATTCAACACTATATCTTAACTTTTATGCAGTAAACAAGAACTTTTGGGATGTATAATTCATACACCTCCCAAAATTCTCAAGAAAAGGCTACAATTTAAAAATAGCTGACAATTCACTGCCTCCAGTGACTAGACCTAAAAGTGTGCTCTCTGCGAACATATGCCAGGCCCACTTCCCAGCCTTTCCCTCAAGAAATGGAAGGACTCTGGTGCGTATGCAAGCTTATACCTGAAATACTGTTATCGAGGACCAAGAATTCTCCTCAACTTACACCACCGTCCTCAATCTTTGATAAAACTGAGCATTCTACTAAGATGTCATCCATTTGGACTCTTAATGACTATATACTTTGGCACAAGCTGTACTTCACACTGACAATACCAGTAATGTAATTTTCCTCTATTATTTTCCAAGGCTAGACTTTTGGAAAGTAAGGCACAGAAACAGCCTCATATACACAACTGAAAATTTACAGGTATCAAAACAGCAGAGGTTCAAAGACAAAGAGAGACCCCCACTAAATAACAGAATCAGGTCTTTTTTTTTCCCCAGGGAAAGAGAATGTGCTGAGAAAACAATGTGTCAAAATGAAGGAGCAGAGAAAGAGAAATGTGTTTAAAGATGGCAACTTGACCAAATCAGATTCATCACTTGGGGCTGTAGTGTTTCATCACCTCTTGTGCTCAGTCACTTCAGTCTGACTCTTTGTGACCCTGTGGACTGTAGCCCATGAGGCTCCATTGTCCATGGGATTCTCTAGGCAAGAATACTGAAGTGGGTTGCCATTTCCTCCTCCAAGGGATCTTCCCACATGTCTGCATTGCAGACAGATTCTTTATTGTCTGAGTCACCAGCAAAGCCCTTTAATCTCTCAGTTAATGGCAATATAGTGTAGTTCAAGCTTCTAATTTTATAGGTCAATAGTGGTTTAATGCCTGCTCTAGCTCAGATTCCTAGGCTCATATTCAGGGCTCTAATTACACTATAAGAGCACCGCTTTCACACTTAGGAGGGCTTCCCTGGTAGCTCAGCTGGTAAAGAATCCGCCTGCAATGTAGGAGTCCCCGGTTCAATTTCCTGGGTCGGGAAGGTCCCCTGAAGAAGGGATAGGCTACCCACTCCAGTATTCTTGGGCTTCTCTTGAGGTTCAGCTGGTAAAGAATCCGTCTACGATGCGGGAGACCTGGGTTTGGTCCCTGGGTTGGGAAGATCCCCTGGAGAAGGGAAAGGCTCCCCACTCCAGTATTCTGGTCTGGAGAATTCCACAGACTGTATAGTCCAGGGGTCGCAGAGAGTCAGACACAGCTGAGCAACTCTCACTCCACACTTAGGGGGAGGCCCCACAGAGAGGCAGTGCCGCGCAGACACCGGGGGGCTTCTGAGTGCTCTGAAGAGGTGCTGTGGAATTGCACCTTGACCTAAAGTCCTGAGCTTGGGGTGCTCAGGAGCGGACATCCACTGCTTGCCTATAAAGGTTTGTGGAGTCAGTCTCACCTCAAAGACAATCCCCCCATGTGGTTGTCAGCAGAGAAACCCAGGTCTACCTCTGTTTTGCATGCAGAAGATCCCAATTTGTGGCCAGAACAGGCCTTGTGTCTAGCGAAGACCTTGCGACGAAGACATCAACGCACCACCCGCTGACCTGCACGGCAGCTAGGGGTACCACAATAACACCAGCTATGTTTCATAAACCCTTTTTTGGGGGTGATATGCTCCATGTCAAATGCTATATACTTATACATACATACATTATAATCAATGTAACTATGTGTTAATAGGGAATTATGTGTTAGTATATATTATTCATTTACTACATTATGTAATCATTTAAGCCTCATCATAATCCTATAAGGTAGGTACTATAATTTTAATTTTACATATGTGAAAACCAAAGCATAAAGAATTTTAGTGACTTGAGTAAAATCCCTAGCTGATCGGTGGCAAAGCCAAGATCTAAATGGTTCCTGTCTGTCTCCAAAACTAATAACTTTAGCGTCCAATGCTGTGTCACGTGCTACGGCCACAGCTACACTGGTAGGGACAGCGGAGGGCAGCCTGGTCCTCCTCGCTGACAGGGTCTGCTCCCACTGCTGGGATGAGGGCACACAAGGCCTGGCTTGAGTCTCTCCCTATTTTTTTTTTTTTTGCATAGGTAAGGTTTTTTTTTGGGTGACATGCTCCATGTCAAATGCTATACACTTATACATACACATACTATAAAAAAATAGAAATTCAATAAAAGTGAAAAAATAAACCAATGTAAATCCTATTCACTCCATGCTACTAAACTGCCTCATTAGAGCTGAAGAAAAATATTCCCCAAGGTAGGGCCTTCTGTCCTCTGAGCCTTCCCTGGGATGGCCTAGCCTTACCCTCCGTGCTTTATGGATGCCTCACGTAACTCACCTTCATCTGATCCTCACAGCAACTGTTAGGGGTGGTGATAATGACACTTAGTTCACAGGGCTGCTATGACTTATTCCGAGGACTGCATTAGCTAAAGTATCCACTATCGTGGCTGGCAAACAGCAGGTGATCAATAAATGTTTGCCATAGACAAAAATGTTCTTCCTGTTCCAGATGAGGCCATTCCTGGGTTGTAAAGACCAGTACAAACAAGATGCCCACTCCTCTGGGGCTGGGTTTGCACCTGGGGACATGGCAGCCACAGTGGCTAAGTCCCAGGGAGCACCAGGAGACGGTTCTTCCCATCCACCCAGTTCTTCCAGGCTGGCCAGTATCTACGGGATATCTCACAACCACAGTATGAGCCCTGTGGCCAGCTGAAACCCTCTGCTCTGCAGTGGGACGTGGCCAGGTCAGTTTCCACCTGTGCCTAGAACACACCAAGCTGGTGCCCACGTAGCCCTGCCATTACCTGTTTGCATCATCCTGCTCCCACCCATCAAACCAACTCATCTTTACCCTTCGTGAGCTGCTCCTGATCTACCTCCACACCAGCCTATCTTAGGATTCCAGCCCACAGCAACCCCAACCATCTCCGAGTCACTCTGAGCATTCCTCGTTTTGACACTTGGCCACCATACTCACCTCCACGGCTGTGGATTTTATGTGGGAATGCCCTCTGTCTCAGGAAGTTTCTAAGCCTCTTGAGGACAAGGACAGACCATTCGAACGGTATCATGTGTCCCTTGGATTCCCCCCTTCCCCTCTCTCCCCAAACTGGTCTGTAAATTTAAAAGAAACACACCTATTATCTAAACAGAGTTGAAATTATATATATATATATATATATATATATATATGTATATATATATTCTTTTTTGAATTCTCTTCCATTATAGGTTGTTACGAGACATTGAGCACAGTTCTCCATGCTATATAGGTCCTTTGGGATTAAAATATGCACACTACTATGTAAAAAATAGACAACTAACAATAAATAAATAAAAAAACACACCTACTAAGACTTACCATATATTTCTGTGTTTTAGCCTGGTATAAAACATCCTGGTAGTGCAGGGCAAAGTCAGGATCCACATCTTTAATCTTAGCAGTGGGTAATAACAGGCTATCTAAAGTTCTCAGAGGATCCCCTTCATCAATGGCTTCATTGATGTATCCCACAGCTACAACTCCTAGAAAATGAAGACAAAGAATTCCTTTTAAGTCACAGTACATCCTAAGTTTTCTTGAATCACCTATAGCAAAGATCAAGTTAGAAAGAGGGGCTGGGGAGACCACACACACACACAAACTGCAAGAGCTAATAAAGCTAAATACAGCCAAACAAAGCTAAATAAAGCTAAAATACAGCTAAGGCTTGCATGGGCTTTCCTGGTAGCTCAGCAGGTCAAGAATCCGTCTGCAATGCAGGAGACCCCAGTTTGATTCCTAGGTGGGGAAGATTCCCCTAGAGAAGGGATGGGCTACCCACTCCAGTATTCTTGGGCTTCCCTGGTGGCTCAGATGGAAAAGAATCCGCCTGCAATGTGGGAGACCTGGGTTTGATCCCTGGGTTGAGAAGATCCCCTGGAGCAGGGCATGCAACCCACTACAGTCTTCTGGCCTGGAGAATCCCAAGGACAGAGGAGCCTGACAGGCTCCACAGGGTCACAAAGAGTCGGGTATGACTGAGCAACTAAGCACAGCACTCAAGGTTACATAGTAGGTCAATGTACAGAAGTCAATTATATCTTTCTACAATTGCAATGTGCATGAAATTAAGGGGAAATTCCACAATAGATTCCAACTACAAATAGATGACAAATAGAATAAACACTTAGGAATAAATTTAACAGAACAAGGATAAGACATATGTACTGAAAATTATGAAAGACCATTGGCAAAAAGAGATGACCAAAATAAAGGGGAAAATTATCCCACGTTCATGGATCAAAGACTTAATACTACTAAGATGGCAGAGATCTCCAAATTGATCTACAGATTCAATGCAACCCCTATCAAAATTCCAGCTGCCTTTTTTTTTTAAACAGAAATTGACCAGCTGACTCTAAAATTCATATGGAAATGCAAGGGGTCAAGAAATAACCAATGTAATGCTGGGGGAAAAAAAAAACAGAATAGGAGGACTCTTTCTAATTTCAAATTTACTACAAAGCTACAGTTAATACTGCATGGTACATAAACAGAAACCCATAGGTTAATGGAATAGAATTTAGAGTTCAGAAATAAATCCTTACATCTATAGTCAACTGATATCTGACCAAGACAATGAAACAGGTAATTCAGTCTTCATAACAAATGGGCACAGACAACTGAATGTCCTCTGCATAGAATGAAGTTGGACTCCCTTCATTGCATCACACACAAAAATTAACTCCATACGGAATACAGATCTAGACATAAAAGCTTAAACTATAAATTTTTAATCTCTTAGAAGAGAAGTAAGGGTAAATCTTTGTGGCCTTGTGTTAGGCAATACTTCTGATCTATAAACACCAAAAACATAAACAAAAAAAGGAACAAAGGGATGTTGTAAAAATTTAACCTTTAAGAGGTACACACTATTATGTATAAAATAAGCCACAAGGATATATTGTACAACACAGGCCATGTAGCCAATCTTCTAAAGTAACTATAAATGGAATGTAACCTCTAAAAGTTGTGAATCAATATATTAAACATCTGTAACACGTAATGTGTACATCAACAATAAACATCTGTAACTTATATAATTTGTACATCAACTATAATTCAATAAAAAATAATTAAACCTGTTATGCTTCCAAGGACACCATCAAAGAAAGTGAATAATCTACAGAATAGGAGTAAATATCTACAAGTTTTGTACCTGATAAGAAACCTTAGGTACCTGATAAACAAGAATATCAAATATATAAAGAATTTTTATAACCTGACAATAAAAAAGAAAACCCAATTTAAAACAGGTAAAGGACTTGATAAGATATTTCTTTAAATATACAAATGGCAAATAAGGACATGAAAGGATGCTCAGTATCACTAGTTATTAGGAAAAGGCAAATGCAAATCACAACAAAATACCACTTTATAACCACTGCTGCTGCGGCTGCTAAGTCGCTTCAGTCGTGTCCGACTCTGTGCGACCCCATAGACGGCAGCCCACCAGGATGCCCTGTCCCTGGGATTCTCCAGGCAAGAACACTGGAGTGGGTTGCCATTTCCTTCTCCAATGCATGAAAGTGAAAAATGAAAGTGAAGTTGCTCAGTCGTGTCTGACTCTTAGCAACCCCATGGACTGCAGCCCACCAGGCTCCTCCATCCATGGGATTCTCCAGGCCAGAGTACTGGAGTGAGGTGCCATTGCCTTCTAGGATGGCTATATTGACAAAGACAAACAATAACAAGCGTTCTGAGGATGGGATGAAACTGGTGGTGGAAATGGAGAATGGCAGTCACCTCAGTAAACAGGCAGCTCTTTAACATATTAAACATACAGCTTCCATTTGATCCAGTAGTTCCACTGCCAGGTATATACTCAAGGGAACTGAAACCTTATGGCCACACAAAAGCTGACACATGAATGTTTATACAAGCAACATTTACAAGAGCTAAAAAGTAGAAACAACCCAGATACCCATCAATTGATAACTGGATCAACAAAATGCATACCGATAGAATAGAATATTACTTGACCTAGAAAGTAATATGAAGTATAATGATACAACACAGATGGATCTTGAAAACCTTATGCTAAAAGAAATGAGCCAGACACAAAAGGCCCCATATTCCATGATTCTCTTTTTATGAAATACCTAGAATAGGAAAATCCATAGAAACAAAGTAATTGGCTGTTGCCAGGGGATGGCAGGCTAAGGAAAAGGGAGTGACTGTGAATGGGTACAAAGTTTCTTTCTGGGGTGATGAAAATGTTTTGAATTTAGATACTAGTGATGGTTGCACAATTTTTTAAATATATAAAACCACCATAAAAACACACTAAAATGGGGGAATTTTATGGTATATGAATTATATCCCAATAAAGATGTTGTAAAAACAGGAGATAATGTTGGCCCATGGAATTTGTTAGTTCAGTATCAACACAGTTTCTCTAAATTTGAATAAAAGAGAAGGGAAGTACTATGAAAAATAAAACAGGAGATAACTTGACATACAAGTAGCAGCTCATTTCTAGCATAAGCCTCACTTAGATAATAATGCCAAGTACTGCTGCTTGACGGAATCAGAGAATACCAGGGCTACAAGAATTTACTGTAAACATGTACAGAAAAGAAAACAGAATTGCAAAGAGATTTGGATATGAATTCTATTATTTGGTTTACTCTACTCTACCACTTTGTAAAGAACACTGAAGAGACAGTTCAAAACCAAGCAATTCCCTATAGTGTTAGCAGAGTGACTTTCAAGGTTAATATAGTTCAGTTCTGTCCAATGAATGTTCTGTGATGATGAAAATGTTCTGGGCCATCCAGTATGGTAGCCATTAGCCACATGTAGCTGATGAGCACTTAAAATGTGGCTACTATAACTGAAGAATTAAATTTAAAATTTTATTTACTGTTAATTAGTTAAAATAACCACATGTAGCCAGCAAGAGTAGGTAGATTCCATAGAAATTACCAAAGTCATGCATGTTTGGGGAAATTTTTAAGGTTCAAGTACAGCTAATTAACATCACAAATTCTCTAATACTATCTGGGAAAATAACATCTGGAACCCTTTGGATGTACCAAAGGATGAATAAGCATACCTACCAATTTAAACTTCTACTATCTCTACTATACACAGGATCTTAGGACAGAGACTGTAACATCCAGGAACGAAAAGCACAGAAGCCACGTCATGCAGTTGGAAAAGTATTTGAAAGTTTAGCAGAAAGGACCTATTTGGAGGCCGCTTCTCAACACTACATTATTCTTAAAAATAAACTATAAATCAGTCATTACAGTGTATGTATGCATGGGTATATTATTCATGAATATACATACACAAAAGTACACATGGACATGTACATACCTTCACATACTAACAGGGGGCTCCTGCTTCCCAGGTGAGTGCTCATGGACAAGAATTACTAAAGAAACTAAACATTAACAAGCAGTAAGCTTAGAAAATAAACATACTTAAAGTCAAACATTATCTCATTCTGTCAGTTATTTTTCATCAAAAACAGTCAGAAGCCACTCTATTAAGTATCATATGCTATGAAACAGAATATATCCTTTTAATTTTTAAGAAGCATCTTCATCTTGAGATTCAAATTAAGGTAAATTGTTTAGCTAAGTATCTCCTGAATAAAAGACCCCATAAAGACCATTGTTAAGAATGAAAAAAATCTATAGGAGGAAAGGGACTTTCTAAAATACATAGAAATTATTCTAGATTATGATACTCCAGTATGTTGGAAGAAGCAGCAAAAATACTTCTCTAATGTGCAAGTTAGGTTATCTCAAAACATTGGAAGAACTTGGGAAAGTCCAATACTAGCCACATACAGGGTATTATCACTTCACCCTTATTTATAAACTGGAGAGCATGGAACACTTATGTCATTCTCTCAACATCCCCTTGGGTCTACTGTTCTAAATATTTTTAAACATCCCACTCAAGAATGATCTTTACAGAGCTACGTCTGAGAAAGAGAATGATGTATGTACCTAATGGCCAATCACCTGGGAATGAGTGCCGTCCAGCTGACTTGATTGAAATCACCTGCTCAAGCTTTTGGTGTGTTTATAGGAACACAAGCTGCTGATGTCATAGTCAGTGACCTCACAGGGGCTGAAAAACCTTCCCAGAAGTCCCCTGGGCACATCTGCATCACGTCCTCTGTTCATACATAAAGAGAAAATCCCATTTGGGCAAAGATTGTTGAGCCTCAACTCATGGCCCACTTATTTGAATCATCATATGATACTATAACATTCTAGTCCAACAAGAGGGTGGGCATTTCCTTAAAGATGTCAGTATCTGAGACATTACTGTCTCAGTGAGATAACTGACAAAGAATGGTACCTACCAAATTTAAAAAGCAAAAATTCACAGGAAGAAAACCTTGTCTAAACTCTCTGGTCAAACTAATGCTCCAC
The DNA here is from genome assembly GCF_019923935.1 of Bubalus bubalis. Lineage (NCBI taxonomy): Eukaryota > Metazoa > Chordata > Mammalia > Artiodactyla > Bovidae > Bubalus > Bubalus bubalis. The sequence continues at coordinate 94,938,609 of NC_059167.1, forward strand.
TAAGGTTCAACTGGGAAAAGTAAGCTTTCCATTAAGACATCAGCAGAGCATCCAAATCGGAGGAAATGCATTTAACAGCTTCTCCACTCAGTTCAGCTTTCACATTTCCCATCAGCAGCACACCTCATCCACACCATGATTTAGACACGGGATTAGACCCTGGAGTGTGTGGCAGGGGTGAGGTGGGAGAGCAATGCACTTTCAAGATGTCCATGAGAAGTTCTCAGCTCTTTCAGATGATTTAATTTCTATATTATGCAATTCAGGCCTGGCAACGGTATATTTAATTTAGTTTTTAAAGCAATCACCTAAACAGATGATGTCCAACTCAGTACTTCAAAGCGTGCTAAGTCGTGTGTGACTCTTTGCAATCCCATGGACCTCGTAGCCCATCAGGCTCCCATGTCATTGGGACTCTCCAGGCAAGAACACTGGAGGGGGTTGCCATTTCCTTTTCCCAATACTTCAAGAAATTTAAGTAAAAATACTCCATTTTGACAAAATGACAAACCAAAATAGAGAGAAATTAAATCTTTTATATTAAGTCCCCTAGAAAGGAAATATAGTTTCTAGATGGCTAAACTAAGATCATGGCATCCGGTCCCATCACTTCATGGCAAATAGATGGGGAAACAGTGGCTGACTTTATTTTTCTGGGCTCCAAAATCACTGCGGATGGTGACTGCAGCCATGAAATTAAAAGACGCTTGCTCCTTGGAAAGAAAGTTATGACCAATCTAGACAGCATATTAAAAAGCAGAGACATTACTTTGCCAACAAAGGTCCATCTAGTCAAGGCTATGGTTTTTCCAGTGGTCATGTATGAATGTGAGAGTTGGACTATAAAGAAAGCTGAGCACCGAAGAATTGACGCTTTTGAACTGTGGTGTTGGAGAAGGCTCTTCAGAGTCCCTTGGACTGCAAGGAGATCCAACCAGTCCACCCTAAAGGAGATCAGTCCTGGGTGTTCATTGGAGGGACTGATGTTGAAGCTGAAACTCCAATACTTTGGCCACCTGATGCGAAGAGCTGACTCATTTGAAAAGACCCTGATGCTGGGAAAGATTGAGGGCAGGAGGAGAAGGGGACGACGAGGATGAGATGGTTGGATGGCATCACCGACTCAATGGACATGGGTTTGTGGACTCGGGGAGTTGGTGATGGACAGGGAGGCCTGGCATGCTACAGTTCATGGGGTCGCAAAGAGTCGGACACAACTGAGCAACTGAACTGAACTGAGATGGCTAAAAGAAATGTGATAATTGCTGTATGATACGTCTCGTGGAGAATAACTTAATAGTACAGCTACTTAGATAAATGCCACACAAATCTAAAGAAATTTTGCTTAAAAGTATTCATCTAAGGACTTCCCTGCTAGTACAGTGGATAAGAATCCACCTGAAAATGCAGGGGACATAGGTTTGATCCCTGGTCCAGGAAGGTTCCACATGCGGCGAGCAAGTAAACTGAATGCCCCAACTACCAAGCCCAGGCACCTAGAGTCTGCTCCGCAACAAGAGAAGCTTTCGCAATGAGAAACCCGGGCAGCACAAGAAAGAGAGCCCCTGCTTGCCACAACTAGAGAAAGCATGGATACAGCAACAAAGACCCAGTGCAACCAAAAAAAATAAATAAACCAAAAAAGTATCCACCCACAAGGAAATCACTGCGGTCCAGAGGTTGGGACTCCACACTTTCATTGCTGAGGGCGCGGGTTAAATCCTTGATTTAAGAACTAAGATCCCACAAGCTGTGTGGTATGCCCCGCCCCGCCACCCGCCCAATTTACCTACAAAAGACCACTTTTTTTTAAAGTTATATACATGTTACGGTTTTTCTTTTCCTGGTAAAAGCAAAGGCTCTATCTGATAATCTGGGACAAAAAATGGCAGGTCCCTCCCCCCCCTTGTCAGTGTCAAGAATGAGAATAAAACTATCTTCATTCAGCACTGAGAATTGATACATCTTCACCTGTATTAACAGGACATACAGAAATCACCAAAGCAAACTTGGATTGCGCATACGGTCACAAAAAATAGGGAAAATGTTAGAAAACAAAGATGCAACATAATTTTGTGCTTTGCCAACATTTGAGTGGCCTTAGCCAAAGCACCCAAACCATGGCTGCACTCTGCAAGTGTGGAGCCAGGGGGCCGAGGAGGAAGGCAGGAGGCTGGGGGCCCGAGCTTTGCAACAGGACACACACACCAGTGCCATCCCCACACCCCGAGCCCCCACTGATGATGCTGAGCATCTGCTTAAACTGCTGCTTTCCTCACAACTAACATCTGGCAAGAACCACTAGCTCCCCAGCCAACAGGCCAGAAAAGATCCAAGTGGGTAGAGAGTCAGCTATCTGATGGCAGGGATCCCCAAATGCAGAGAGGCAGCAGAAAGTCCTGCAGTCACAAAAGGGGAAACAGATCTGTAGACAACTCTTGAAAAGGACAAAATGGAAAAAAGTTCAGCGATCAGTCTAACAGTGGCATTTACGTTACGCCACGTCCAGGCAGCACCCTCGGACCCTGCTTTCTACGAGAGGTCTACAGTGAGAAGTTGTTTAGCCAAAAAGTAAACCTGGTCTTGATACTGGGCACAGGGCTCACAGAAAGTCATAAAGAATGTGAAGAAAACTCTGCAAATGCAATGAACAAAGTCAAATGTTTTATCTCCAGTGACTGTAGTATAACAAAATGAGATACTGTATTAGAAGGCCAGATCTAAGAGCTTAACCAAAACAAACTAGAACAAAACATTGCAAACTTTGGTTATGTTTATAAAGAGTAAGCATAGAGCTTAAGCATTTTTATCTTTTGTATACAAATATTGGCTGTATTTCCCATGTTGTAAGTACATTCGTAAGCCTATCTTATACCCAATAGTTTGTACTTCCCACTTGCCCCTCCCACCTTCCCTCTCCCCACTGGTAACCACTAGTTTGTTCCACGAGAGATCTGTGACTCTGCTTCTTTTTTGTCACATTCACTAGTCGTTGTATTATTTAGATTCCGCATATTAGTGATCTCATACAGTATTTGCCTTTCTCTGTATGACATTTCAGTTAGCATAATGTTCTTCTAGTCCATCCATATTGTTGCAAAAGGCACAATTTTACTCTTTTTTATGGCTGAATAGTATTCCGTCACACAGACACAGACACACACACGCACACACTACATCTTCATACATTCATCTGTTGACGGAGACATTTAGGTTGTAAAACCTTACAAAAATATACTAGGACAAAACATTCTGAGAGCTCCTAAGTTCTAGAAACACAGCAAATCCCCATGATTTGAGATCATAAACAATAGTTAGACTGTGTTGTAATTTCTTCTTAGAGCAGGAATATGTGTCATGCCGCTGCTGCTAAGTTGCTTCCAACTGTGCGTCCGACTGTGCGACCCCATAGATGGCAGCCCACCAGGCTCCCCCGTCCCTGGGATTCTCCAGGCAAGAACACTGGAGTGGGTTGCCATTTCCTTCTCCAATGCATGAAAGTGAAAAGTGAAAGGGAAGTCACTCAGTCGTGTCCGACCCTTAGCGACCCCATGGACTGCAGCCCACCAGGCTCCTCCGTCCATTGGATTTTCCAGGCAAGAGTACCAGAGTGGGTTGCCATTGCCTTCTCCAAATATGTGTCATATTTCAGAATAATACACAAATGAAAGGTCAAAATAAAGTTGAGTGCTTAGAAAAACTGAGTTCTTTAGTCATTTTTCAAGCGTGCATGTGCTTAGTCACTCAGTCATGTCCAACTCTTTGGGACCCTTTGGACTGTAGCCCACCAGGCTCCTCTTTCCTTGGGGTTTTCCAGGCAAGAATACTGGAGTGGGCTGCCATTTCCTTCCCCAGGGGATTTTCCTGACCCAGGGATCAAACCTGTGGCTTTTCTGCATTGCAGGCAGATTCTTTACCTGCTGAGCCATCAGGGAAGCTCAAGTACCAGGAAATTTTAAAAGTTAGGACTTGTATTCATGTATTTTATTCTATTCTTTTATGTCTTATGTTTGCTGTGTAATGTTTATAATGCATTGGGATAGTAGCACAGAAATAACATTTATATATAAATACATACATACCTGTAAGAAGAATGTTTTCTCATAGGGCTCCATGAGCACAAGATTGGCAGCCCTGATCTAGAGATCTGTGCTGTCCAGCTACCTCATTCTCCCACCATAACTAGAGAAGGAAACTCTTCCATACTTACGGTCATTCTCTTCTTGAATTTCGATATTAACCATATCAATACAATTCTGAATTTCATTCCAGCTTAAGGTATCTTGCTCTTGGGATAAGGCTTCCAGTTTAATGGCAAGAAGAGCATTTGCATAACTGTAGGAGAGAAAACAAGCATACCGCCTATCAGAGACATTCATTCTTTGCTCATGTTACGCGCCTTAAATTTGGCAGGCATCTTAAGTCTGACACACGTGGCCCAATGTGATGTTATGAAGTTAGACAAAGAGTAGAAAGGCAAGTAAAAGTGTCTCATGCAGCTCTGTCAACATACATCAAGCTCACTTAGACTAATAATGTTTCTGTCCTTCAAATACTTCTAGGCACAAATGTTTTTTAATAAAAAGTCCCTCAAATTCCAATCTTGTATTTATCTCAAGCAAAGAAACCTCAACCTCCTTAACTTTGTGAAGTTACTAGTTTTTTTTAGTAACTATTTTTCCTTCCCTTTGTATGTCTTGGTTCTGCTCAGACTCCAGATGACTATTATGATGTAAAATTCAGAATTACCATGGCTTCTAATCTTTCCATCAAAGGTCCTTTTTTTTTTTCCTCCTTCTTTCACCAAATCCAAGCCTTGAGAGCACCCCCACCTTTTTTTTTTTTATTTTTACTGTAACCCTAACATAGCTGGGTTATCTTGTAGCCTAATCAGATCAGATCAGTCGCTCAGTCGTGTCTGACTCTTTGCGACCCCATGAATCGCAGCACGCCCAGGCCTCCCTGTCCATCACCAACTCCCGGAGTTCACTCAGACTCACGTCCATCGAGTCAGTGATGCCATCCAGCCATCTCATCCTCTGTCGTCCCCTTCTCCTCCTGCCCTCAATCCCTCCCAGCATCAGAGTCTTTTCCAATGAGTCAACTCTTTGCATGAGGTGGCCAAAGTACTGGAGTTTCAGCTTTAGCATCATTCCTTCCAAAGAAATCCCAGGGCTGATCTCCTTTAGAATGGACTGGTTGGATCTCCTTGCAGTCCAAGGGACTCTCAAGAGTCGTCTCCAACACCACAGTTCAAAAGCATCAATTCTCCGGCGCTCAGCCTTCTTCACAGTCCAACTCTCACATACACCCAATGACAAATCAAATAAAATGCAACTAGAGTTCCAGAAACCTTGGTGAAGATCATGCGACTTCACTGCCTGTTTTCTTGACAAGGTGGTGCGTGAGTTGAACTAGAATGTCCTGGAATTCCTCTTCACCTGTCCATTCCTCAGGCTTCACACAGCTACTACCTCGCTCCTGTGTCTGCTCCCTGTCATCCCACTCTTACACCTCAATCGGACCCCTGACCCTCCTCACCTTCTGGAAAACAGAACTTGGTCAATGCTCTGATTATTTTTCTTGTCTTGAGAAATTTTGGGGAAAAAGATAATCTGATACTTCATCTTGACATATTACTAAGAGACTTTCGTTTCTTAGTCATCAATTTTCCCATTTGAAATTACAGAAACAATGTTACAACCGTAAGCTAACATGAGTAAGTTATTCCTGGCCAAAGTACAGAAACGCAGTAGTTTAATTTGCTTGTGCGTCTTTATACCAGAGAAGTGAAGATTAATCCTCTACGTATATACTGATTCACTTTGCAATTTGACTTCTGAATAGAACCAACAGATTTACAGCAGAGGTTCAAAGAAGTAACACTGCATTGAATCTATAACTGTTTTCTCATTGTGACAGGTTTTCTCAAAGTTCTGCACACTCCAGGTGACACTGAGATGTCTTCCATTGGGTGCAGCTTGAAAGAGAAAAGTATCATTCAGAATAGGACGCGGTGGGGAGGACTCATTTTCTGTGTCTGAACAAGGCATTACCTAATACAGGCTTGAAAGTGTCTCAAGGTCCTGTGTGAGATTCTCACCTTATCAAGAGTAAACCTAAGAAAATACTTTTCTACACTTCCGTGCATGCTAAGTCACTTCAGTCATGTTTGACTCTCTGCGACCCTATAGACTGTAGCCCACCAGGCTCCTCTGTCCATGGGGATTCTCCAGGCAAGAATACTGCAATGGGTTGCCATTTCCTTTTCCAGGGGATCTTCCCAATCCAGGGATTGATCTGGGTCTCTTTCATTGCTAATGCTGCTGCTAAGTTGCTTCAGTCGTGTCTGACTCTATGCGACCCCATAGATGGCAGCCCGCCAGGCTCCCCCATCCCTGGGATTCTCCAGGCAAGAACACTGGAGTGGGTTTCCATTTCCTTCTCCAATGCATGAAAGTGAAAAGTGAAAGTGAAGTTGCTCAGTCATGTCCGACTCCGAACGACCCCACGGACTGCAGCCTACCAGGCTCCTCTGTCCATGGGATTCTCCAGGCAAGAGTACTGCAATGGGTTGCCATTTCCTTTTCCAGGGAATCTTTCCAATTCAGGGATTGATCTGGGTCTCTTTCATTGCAGGCAGATTATCATCTGAGCCACCAGGGAACCACTTATGAGTAGCAATATATAATACATAACACTGACCATGATGACAATGGATAAACTGCAACTTGCACTCACTAGTATCCATTATAGATGGTGACCATTCTATAAGAAAGTGCGAAATCCTTTCAGGCATTTCATATATCTGACATCTAAATGATGACCCAGTGGGAACAAAATGGAAAAGCTTAAGGATGAACAGAAGGAGAAAAATAAAATCCACACTCACCCACCATTTCCTCGTAAATGAACAAATACTAGCAAAAGGGAAAAATATGATGAATAACACAACAGAGCTCCACAGGCGTTCCATATGAGTATTAGTCTCCAGCACTAAAGATATCAGCTTCTTGTAGTTTACCCAACAGGTCTATGTCTTTTCCCTCCCCACCTTTCTGAGCATTCCCTTTGGTGTCTGCTATGGTTAGCACACTTGGGGAGCTTTGAAGAAGACTAAAATGTCAGCTTCATTCAGCAGATGCTTATGAAGTACAAACTGTGTACAAAACCTGTGGCAGGCACTATCGGGAGATTGGAAGGGACAAGATGCAGCCATTATGTCAGGGAGCTTTCAGCGAGTGTGCTAAGTCGCTTCATTTGTGTCTGACTCTATGCGATCCCATGGACTGTAGCCCATCAGGCTCCTCGGTCCATGGAGTTTTCCAGGCAAGAACACTTGCGCCACCTGGGAAGCCTTTCAGCTCATTAGATAAGATGAAAAAAAGCTCAAATAACAGCAGAGCATGGGAAAAGTCATAAAATTAGAGGTTGCACGTAAGAGTGGAAGTAACGGAGTTCCAAGGAAGGAGAAGCAGACAGAAACCCTCACCGATGGAGCAGCTGGCCTGGGACAGGCTCACAGAGGCTCTGGAAATGCAGAGCAGGTGCTTCTGTTGGGTGTGTGTTTCTGTGCTTTACAGATGAAGAGAAAGGGGCTTGGCTAGGAAGAGTCACACAGATTATGTTTGGCTCCAAGGCTATGTTCCTTTAACCACATCATGTTAGTTCTCAGAAGAGATGACGTTAGCTGGGGTGGGAGAAGCATCAACTAGAAGACTAGTTCACAGAAGCATCATCTCTGGCAGGGAGAGCTTGGGAGCTCCAGAGCTGTGCTAGGTGGAGATGGGTGACAGGCATTGTGTTCCTAGTGGTGAGACAAGTATGCTTACGAGCAGATAAGCCAGAAAGAACAGCGTGTGTCTGGATCCAGCTTGGCTGAAGCACAAAATACAAGGAGGACTATAGGAGGACTATAGCTAGAGCTAAGAGCAGAACACCACGTTGAGGGTAATTCAGATGAGAACAGAGGACAGTCGTAGGGAGGTGCATGATAAACGTAAGTACATTTTAGAACAATTAATCTGGGAACACCGTATGCCCAGAGCCAATGCCAACCCTGTATCACTCTTGTGAGAATTGGGCAAAAGAATCTTTCTGGGAAACAGAGTCCCAAGGGCAGAAGTCATGGTAAATGGGTAGTGACCTTGTAAGAATTCACAGCCAGGTGGCCCTGCCCAGCACCCGTGTACTATGAAGAAGTTCTAAGACCATAAGGGAGAGCTATCAGATCAGATCAGATCAGATCAGTTGCTCAGTCGTGTCTGACTCTTTGTGACCCCATGAATCGCAGCACGCCCAGGCCTCCCTGTCCATCACCAACTCCCGGAGTTCACTCAGACTCACGTCCATTGATTCAGTGATGCCATCCAGCCATCTCATCCTCTGTCGTCCCCTTCTCCTCCTGCCCCCAATCCCTCCCAGCATCAGAGTCTTTTCCAATGAGTCAACTCTTCACATGAGGTGGCCAAAGTACTGGAGTTTCAGCTTTAGCATCATTCCCTCCAAAGAAATACCAGGGCTGATCTCCTTCAGAATGGACTGGTTGGATCTCCTTGCAGTCCAAAGGACTCTCAAGAGTTGTCTCCAACACCACAGTTCAAAAGCATCAATTCTTCAGCGCTCAGCCTTCTTCATAGTCCAACTCTCACATCCATACATGACCACAGGAAAAACCATAGCCTGGACTAGACGGACCTTTGTTGGCAAAGTAATGTCTCTGCTTTTGAATATGCTATCTAGGTTGGTCATAACTTTCTTTCCAAGGAGTAAACTTCTTTTAATTTCAAGGCTGCAGTCTCCATCTGTAGTGATTTTGGAGCCCAGAAAAATGAAGTCTGACACTGTTTCCACTGTTTCCCCATCTATTTCCCATGAAGTGATGGGACCGGATGCCATGATCTTAGTTTTCTGAATGTTGAGCTTTAAGCCAACTTTTTCACTCTCCACTTTCACTTTCATCAAGAGGCTTTTGAGTTCCTCTTCACTTTCTGCCATAAGGGTGGTGTCATCTGCATATCTGAGGTTATTGATATTTCTCCCTGCAATCTTGATTCCAGCTTGTGTTTCTTCCAGTCCAGCATTTCTCATGATGTACTCTGCATATAAGTTAAATAAACAGGGTGACAATATACAGCCTTGACAAACTCCTTTTCCCATTTGGAACCAGTCTGTTGTTCCATGTCCAGTTCTAACTGGTGCTTCCTGACCTGCATACAAATTTCTCAAGAGGCAGATCAGGTGGTCTGGTATTCCCATCTCTTGCAGAATTTTCCACAGTTTATTGTGATCCACACAGTCAAAGGCTTTGGCATAGTCAATAAAGCAGAAATAGATGCTTTTCTGGAACTCTCTTGCTTTTTCCATGATCCAGCGGATGTTGGCAATTTGATCTCTGGTTCCTCTGCCTTTTCTAAAACCAGCTTGAACATCAGGAAGTTCACGGTTCGCATATTGCTGAAGCCTGGCTTGGAGAATTTTGAGCATTACTTTACTAGCGTGTGAGATGAGTGCAATTGTGCGGTAGTTTGAGCATTCTTTGACATTGCCTTTCTTTGGGATTGGAATGAAAACTGACCTTTTCCAGTCCTGTGGCCACTGCTGAGTTTTCCAAAGTTGCTGGCATATTGAGTGCAGCACTTTCACAGCATCATCTTTCAGGATTTGAAATAGCTCCACTGGAATTCCATCACCTCCACTAGCTTTGTTCGTAGTGATGCTTTCTAAGGCCCACTGGACTTCACATTCCAGGATGTCTGGCTCTAGGTCAGTGATCACACCATCGTGATTATCTGGGTCGTGAAGATCTTTTTTGTACAGTTCTTCTGTGTATTCTTGCCATCTCTTCTTAATATCTTCTGCTTCTGTTAGGTCCATACCATTTCTGTCCTTTATCGAGCCCATCTTGGCATGAAATGTTCCTTTGGTATCTCTGATTTTCTTGAAGAGATCCCCAGTCTTTCCCATTCTGTTGTTTTCCTCTATTTCTTTGCATTGATCGCTGAAGAAGGCTTTCTTATTTCTTCTTGCTATTCTCTGGAACTCTGCATTCAGATGCTTATATCTTTCCTTTTCTCCTTTGCTTTTCACTTCTCTTCTTTTCACAGCTATTTGTAAGGCCTCCCCAGACAGCCATTTTGCTTTTTTGCATTTCTTTTCCATGGGGATGGTCTTGATCCCTGTCTCCTGTACAATGTCACGAACCTCATTCCAAAGTTCATCAGGCACTCTATCTATCAGATCTAGGCCCTTAAATCTATTTCTCACTTCCACTGTATAATCATAAGGGATTTGATTTAGGTCATACCTGAATGGTCTAGTGGTTTTCCCTACTTTCTTCAATTTAAGTCTGAATTTGTCAATAAGGAGTTCATGGTCTGAGCCACAGTCAGCTCCTGGTCTTGTTTTTGCTGACTGTATAGAGCTTCTCCATCTTTGGCTGCAAAGAATATAATCAATCTGATTTTGGTGTTGACCATCTGGTGATGTCCATGTATAGAGTCTTATCTTGTGTTGTTGGAAGAGGGTGTTTGTTATGACCAGTGCATTTTCTTGGCAAAACTCTATTAGTCTTTGCCCTGCTTCATTCCGTATTCCAAGGCCAAATTTGCCTGTTACTCCAGGTGTTTCTTAAAGTTGAAAACCCACCCTCTTGGGCTTCCAAGAACCTGGTTAAAAGCTAGCATGGAAACTGAGATGTTGAGGCTGTAGGAGACCACTTGGGACCAATGCAACGATCCATATAAGAACCAAAGGGGCTCAAGAAACTCCTGTTGGTATTGGGTCATCCAGGTGACCTGGAAAGTGCTAAAATTTGTGATTTTATTTTAAAATAAAATTTTAGAAGTCTTTCATACAGAATATTTGCACTCTAAAGCCTATTCGTGTCCCCAGTTGAAAATCACAGGTTCTCAAATGGGGTGTGGGTCCATTTCCTTAATGGGTTATTTGTAAATTGAGATAGAGGAAGAGAGGATTTTTAATCCTCAAAGTGGGTGATTTGGAGGGAGGGGGTACTGTCATTTAGAGGGAGGTTGCAGGGATGCTCTGTGTCTTGAAAATGATCTCATCAACAAGTCCCGTTAGACCATTAGGCTTCATAACAAAGAGACCAACTCTGCCTTCTCTAACTGAGAAAGCAGAAAAGCCTAGTTAGAAAAGAATGAATGAGGACGGCAAAGACAGAGCAAGACCAATCTGGAGGTCATTTCAAAAGCAAAAGCGAAATGTCTAACTGAAGTGGTCGCTGGGAAATGGAAACGTTATGCAGAGGTGCGGTGCACACACACTGGCTACTGTCTGGGAAAAAGTGAGCAGGCTACGCATAGCTCAAGGGTGTCTCACAAAGGCAGAGAAAAACTCACGTTAACTGGAGGTGTCTAAGCTTGGAGGAGAGGATGGCGCCATTAACATAAACAGCAGAGGTCGAAATAAATTACCTTGGAAATAGACTCTAAGAAGTTATAGAAACCAAGTCGTCAAATTAAGTTGCATAAGAACATCAGTTTTTCCAAGATGACCAAAAACAAGCAAAGGCCACTGTTCTACTAGGGCTTCCCTGGTGGCTGTTCTACTACTTTGGGGCCATTCTCTACATAGACAAGTGGTCAAATGCCATTAAAAAAAAATCTAGCAAGTCTTTATTTCTCCTGTACGACTGGACTGTACGTCACTCAAGAGAATTACCTACTTCCGCAATTCCAGAACCAGTAAGTGCTTTTGTCAAGATCTATGCAGACATCGCCCCCTGGTGGTCACAAGAATCCAAGCTGGAAATTCACTCGTTTTCACTTGGGCTTTTGTCTTAACCTGGAGAAGGAAATGGCAATCCACTCCAGTACTATTGCCTGGAAAATCCCATGGACAGAAGAGCCTGGTAGGCTACAGTCTATGGGGTCACAAAGAGTCGGACACGACTGAGTGACTTCACTTTGTCTTAACCTCTAATTGGCCTCACATCCAGAATGGCAGGGTTCACTCTGGTGACATCCACCTCTGTATGAGAGTGTTCCTTTCCCTTTGTCCCTTTTGCTTAAGCAAAGGAAGCTGCTCGAAGAGAGTCTGAGCCCTTGATCATCCATAACTGCTCACTTATAAGTAAAATGAGGGTTTCCCTGGTAGCTCAGCTGGTAAAGAATCCGCCTCCAATGTGGGAGACCTGGGTTCGATCCCTGGGTCGGGATGATCCACCAGAGAAGGAAATGGCAGCCCACTCCAGTGTTCTTGCCCAGAGAATCCCATGGATGAAGGAGCCTGGCAGGCTACAGTCCATGGGGTTGCAAAGAGTTGGACACAACTGAGCGACTTCTCTTTCTTTCTAATTGGGCTCCTTATCCTGGCCCTTGGACTGCAGGGAGGTCAGTCGTAAAGGAAATCAGTTCTGGATATTCATTGGAAGGACTGATGCTGAAGCTGAAGCTCCAATCCTGTGGTGACCCAATGCAAAGAACTGACTCATTGGAAAAGGCCCTGATGCTGGGAAAGACTGAAGGTGGGAGGAGAAGGGGACGACAGAGGATGAGATGGTTGGATGGCATCACTGACTCGATGGACATGAGTTTGAGTAAGCTCTGGGAGTTGGTGATGGACAGGGAAGCCTGGGGTGCTGGAGTCCATGGGGTCGCAAAGAGTCGGACACGACTGAGCAACTGAACTGACTGATGATTCTGGCCCTTAGTTTTCTCTCTGTATCTGCTATAGTGTTTTTGATTCTATCAACTATACTATTGAGTAGCTTATTTCAGGAACAAGAAATAAAAGACACTAAGTTGAGATCGTTACCCACTGTCACGAGCCACTGGGGTCTCTGGAGTCCTTTGGTTTAACCATCAGAAGAATGAGGTTTGAAGCTCAACTGCCCAACTTTGGGTCCACAAATCCAGATTCAGTTTCGTCACCAGTAAACTAAGAAACCGGTCTGGACGATTATTAAGGCTGCTTCCAACTCTTCCACATTCTGTTATTTTCTAAAGAAGCCCAAGGGAAGGTATGCATTCAACATTTATTTTACTTAAGCCTGTCAATTTTTGCTAATAATATATACAGTAAGAAACTGCCACAGGATGCTCCGTCTTAGACTCTGTTCCTCTAAAAGGAAAACTGGGAAGAAGGATTCAAATATTTGAAGGACTCTTAGAACAAAGTAGACTAGCTTTTAAGAAAATGAGCATGGCAAAAAAAAAAAAAAAAAAAAGTAAGCATGGTTATATGGATTTCTTCAGGAAGGAATAAATCGTTCATCTGTGAGGTCTGCCAAACACACATCTCTGCACTGAAAGGAAGTTTGGAAAACGTTCCCTTACCGTTCCACATATGTCTCGTCCAGATTGTTAAAGCCTATTGTCGGACTTCTAAGTTGATTCTGCACAGACACAAGATCGCTGCTCTCCAAGGCCTGGTTGAGTAAAGCTACAGCAGATAGCATTTCCACCGCAATCAAGAGCTCCTCATGGGCCAAGTAGTTCTGTTAGGAAACATATGGTAATATAAGCTCCCCAAATTCACACACCCCATGTATGTGATGGGGGTTCAGAAGGTTCACTTCAAACAGTACAGAAAAGTCAGAGATTGTGAGAACCCAGGACAAAGAGGGCTGCCTGGTCATCTATTTTTCATTGGCTTTCAAGAACAGGTCAGTGGCTTCTGGATTTTCCTTAGATGCTCGTCTGGGGAATTGAGTTAATTACAATCCTTAGTTATGACTCCATAAACATCTGCATGGCCACAGCCTCTTCCTATCTGCAGGTATACTGGCTGCCAACAGGCTTAGTCTTACCAAATAATTAAGCTACTGGTTGGATAACATCGTTGCTGTCTCTAAGTGCAGAGTAGGACATTAGTATAACTAATGACTTTCAGTTTGAATTAAGGGTAAGGAAAAGAGGGGAGAATTTTACCTAAAGATGATAACCCTGGAAGAGTAAATCAAAGTCATTAAGCAATATTGATTTTAAGTTTTAACAAGTTAGTCTAAGTCACATTTTTATAAGTGGGTAGAAATTCTAAATGTACTCTAGGGTCTAGATATTTGAAGAAATGTGAGGCAAATTTTAATGAAAAGCAGGTAAGGATTAGGTTTATTTAAAAAATAAGTCTCAGGTTACAGAAAGCCCCTTTCACCATTCTTTTCCTTTTAACCATTTTATACTGACTTGGCCCAGCTTCAAAAGGGTTATTTCTTCCATCCTATTGAAGGAACATAGAGGAAGCATGAAAATAAAATTTTTAAAACCCTGATATCTATCTTTACATTTAGGATATTGTATATTTCGTATGTATAATATTAATACCAAAATGCACTATAGCTTTCTGGTTCTCCATGGAAATTTCACAGTGAATTGATTTTAGATTAACAAAGCACAATTTTATGTTCCAAAGCAAATGGGAAGGAGGGTTTTTATAGGGAACATGTAAGTTTTATCCAAAGACCTTACATTAACTCTGAGTTTAACATAGAAGGAAGGTATCGAATTACAAGTAAAGAGCAGAATGGAATCATTTGAGATTCACCATAAATACCCAAAGTGGTATACAGCCAAAAAGATGAGGGCAAATAAAGAAAAAACGGATGAATGTGCTAGAGTGTACGTAGCTTTAGGCCGCAGAGTGAGAGAAACGGGGACAATATGAACAAGAGAACCCACAGGCAGTTTAAAGAAATAACTTATTTTTCTTTTATTACAAAATAGAGTTGACCACTGAGCAACACCAGAGTTAGGAGCGCTGAACCTCCACGCAGTCCAAAATCTCCACAGGGCTGTTGTTGTTCAGTCACTAAGTCATGTCTGACTCTTTGTGACCCCGTGGACTGTAGCCCACCAGGCTCCTCTGCCCCCATGTAAGTTGGTCCTCCGTATGCTCATCTTTCTGTACCCTAGTTTCTGCATCCTCGGATTCAACCAACTGTGTATCATATCATACTATAGTATTTACTATTGAAAAAAATTCACATACAAGTGGTATGCACAGTTCATACTGCAATAGCTATTTATAAAGCACTGTAACTCTTAATAAGCAAGGATAAGAAGACAAACCCTACTACCCAAGGCCTTTCGTGACACACACTTTCATTAATTTTTAATTCATGCAAACATTTACAGAGACTTTGGTTTTTTAAACTATTTTCCTTTTTTGATTGTAAAAAATAAGATAATGCTATATATTTCAATCTCATTTTTTCCATTTAATAGTAGGGTGTGCAGTCTGTTACTGGTTAAACATATGGTTTCCTTCCTTTCTTCAGTACTATAGATAAAAATGTCCCTGTATATTTGTGAGTTGCCTGTTTATGCTCTATGCTTTCCTCCTCTTGTTTTTTGGTAGAGCACTACTGTTTTTGATTTTAAGATCCAATGTCCTTCCATGTTTTTTCAGAACTTTAATTTTTAAATGATTTTTTACACATAACCTTTCATACTGGAAATTTACTCTATTGTGTGTAGTGAGGTAATGTTTTCTTTCCCAAATGGCTAAATGCTTCTAAGGATTTCATTTCTTTTCCCAGGTCTTTGAAATATTAGCTCTTTCATACATTAAGTTCTTGGCACTGCCTTTAGTATTTTTCACTCTGTTGCATTGTTTAGGTTAATCCTGTACTAGTACATATGCTCTTATTTACTGTAACCTTATATGATTTTACTGCTTAATCCCATTAACATAGTAAGAACAGACACTGACAAAAATCAAAGCCATGGTGCTAATGCTCTTGGTTGCAGATTTCTGGAAATCTAAATCAACAAAGTTAGATATTAAAAAAAACTTTCAGTCTGTTATTAAATTATACCAAGTTTTTCAAAAATCACACAGAAAATAAGAACAACTAGTTTTCAGTGCGTATTTGTGTAGAGCCCTGACTGCATTTCCTAACTATGCTCTCAGATTCTTTAAGGAGATGAAAGGCAGGAGTTGAAGAGGAAGGTGGTGTGGAATTGGTACAGGGAAGCCAACGAGACCAGCGACTGGCACAAGCTGAAGACACTCCACTCCACTCCACTCACCTGTCCTCAGCAGCACTCCTTGTTGCTAGGACTCAGAATGAACATCCTGTAACCAAGTCTCTTCTGACTTACCATGGCGTTCTGCTTCTGGAGGTTGAAAAGTTCATTCTGATACATCGCAGCCCCAAAGGGATAGACAATGGGCAGCTGGGCCTCTGGTCTCTGCAGTGCAAGCAGGGTGTTCTCAGGGTCACCCTCCCGAATAACAGCATTGATGTGGTCCACTGCAGCCAGCCCTGGGGTCGGAGTAACATTTCATCAGAACCTGTGCCTTTCCCACTGCGGCCTGACCCCACCAGCCCACACTTCCAAGGATTAAAGCCTGAGCAGTCATCTTCCATGAACTCTGAAAAGTTGCATTTGGATGGTAAGCAAAGCGTTGGAACTGGTAGCTTGTAATTGGAAAACAGTCTAATCCTTGGAGCTAGTCCCTACAAGAACTGCAGCATTGATAAAGCTGGAGTTATAAGGTCATTTCTGCCTAGCATGACTTCCCTGCAAAATTCTTCCTTTCAGGTCCAGCATTGGAACCAGTTTTCCCATAAAGTCCTCACAGGGCTTCAGTTTCTGAGAATTTCACACCTTGGGCATTGTTTTGGTATTTAGGACTGGGCCATGTGTATCCCACAGGCATTGCTCTTTAATGCTCTTTGTGTGTTATCTCTGCCTCCCCAAGGAGATTAAAGATATGTGAAGACCAGAAGCAAGGCTTGCCCTGCTTTTATCTTCCCTCTGAATGAGCACCACGGGACCCCACAGGAGGCACTTGGACACAATGCTGTTTGATCTAGAACGGTCAGTAAGTCTCTAAATAGTCTTCCTCATCTCTTGTGTTTTGTAAAGTGTGGTTTTTTTAGGGGAATATAATTTCAGATATGTTTTTAAAAATATTACAACCAAAAGTCATATGAGTATATAATTCTACCTTGGAATGGTGGTCCCCATGTGTTAGTATGGTTCCAAGAACTTCAGTGGATGCCTGAAACCAAGATAGAACCAAACCCTGCAGGTACTGTTCCCCCGCTACCCCCCCATATATACACATCTGTGATAAAGTTTAATTTTTAAGTTAGGCATAGTAAGAGATAAACAACAATAACTAATAACATTCTTAGGACTTCCTTATTTTATACTGGTAGAGTGTCCCTCTTAACATCTTAACTATTTCTCCCATCCTATCCATCTCCTTCTGGCAAAAATTAGCTTGTTCTCTGTGCCTATGACTCTGTTTCAGTTTTATCTACTGTTATTTTACAATTTTTCTTGTTTCTTGAAGTAGTTGTGTATTGCTATATACTTCTCTCTTGGAGCTGCTTTTGCTATGACCCATAAGTTCTGGCAAGTTGGGTTTCCATTTTCATTCATCTCAAGCTATTTTTTTGATTTCTTCATTGACCCATTAGCTTTCCACTTAAAGAAGGCATGTAATAGCTTCTTTTTGGCATCTCTGAATTGCTAGCATCCCTACTCTCGGGCTCTGGGGCCATTATTAAGCAAAGCAAGGACGGCGTGGACATAAGGACTATGACACCAGACAGTCTGGTGACTGAGACGGCTACTAAGTGACTGAAGGGTGGGGCCTCCCGGACAAAGTGACGATCCACGTGCCAAGGGGGTGGCGCGAGAGTTCACCATGCTACTTGGAACAGCAGGTAACTGAAAAGACAGGCGTTATTCCTGGAAATTTCCATCTAACATTTTCAGACTGCAATTGACAGTAGGGAACTGACATTTCCGTCAAGAAAACTGTGGATAAGTGGGGAGTGGGGTGGGGGAGAGCTACTGCACCATTTAACCTAAAAAATAAAAAAACGCCCTCATCACAGACATGCCTTGGTTTACATTACCTGATCCAATCAGAAGCTCTGTGATGTCTCTATGAGTTATAACATTCAGATTATAAAGATCTGAATTTTAGTGACCACATGGAGGTTACTCGGAACAGTAAGTTCAGTATAGTTTCAAGAAAACAGAAATGGAATTGTGACTAAATGGAAGAATGAGTGATGGACTCTGCTACCGGGCAACAGAAACTGGGCGGAACCAGTGGGGTTTGGCCTTACAGAGAAGGTTTCAGGTTAGTAGAGACAACACAGACCCAGACATTTCTAGAGTTTTCAAGGATTAGTCTGTTTCCCTAACACATGACTAGACTACAGCTAAGATTATTCTAACCCTTTTTAACAGATGGGAATTTATCTTCTCTATCTATATTCACACGGAGCCAAGCTCAATAGCTTTTCTACTGAGATACCTCATTCAAGAACAGGGAACACTTAGAAGTAATGCAGTCTTTCATGCCACACCCCAGAAAACTTACACTTTTAGAATAAGTTAGAATAATACCCTAAGAACCCAAACACTTTTTTCTATTTTTAGAACTAGTATGAGAAATGAAAGAATTCCAGAAAAGAAGGTCAGTGTTTGTCACGTTTGATGCTCTGTTAAGGTTATCCAAGGCCTTTTGGTTGTGTCTCGAATTATCCTGAATAGAACTGTACTTCACCTTTGAAAACTCTATTATATAAGTTTGGAAAACTGGATGGTAAAATATTACAAGAAAAAATATATCCTTTAAAACACTCTTAATGAGCCATTTCTTCTAAAAAAAAAAAAAAGAAATATAAAGTAAGCTTAACCACTCTTTTACACTCTGCATTTAACAAAGTCTCAAGCCCTCATCTTAACAGAATATATGTAATGAATGGAAAGCATGTATCAAACTCCAAGTTAAATGACTGCAGTCCAAACAAATCTGAAGCCTCTGAAAACAGACCTGGTACTGTTATCATCAAAGCTGTCACCTTCTGCCATTACCATGGCTGCTACAAATGTAGACACCTCAACATTTTAATATAACAAGCTCAACGACTGGGGGAGAGCTTGTCAAGTAGCTACACTGACATATTTTAAAGCATACCATTGTCTCATTGTCATGTCACTGGCTAAAATACGCTTTGGAGAATTTTTTCAAGACTAATACTAGATATTTCTAGTATTACTATAAATTTTCCAATGGGGAGAGATCAAAACCTTCAGAATAATCATGTTCTATGCATTTAAAGCCATTAAACACTGCAATGTCTTTCATAATTTTAGCTGGTTATGCATTAGTGCAAATCATCTCATGCTTTTTACTTAAAAGTGGGAAAAAAGCATAGTCAATTTGGCATCAAATTTGTCCTCAGGAAATTGTGTCATTCAATCAAGTAATGAAACATTTATATAAGGTATTATATTTAACATGAAAAAGATATCTATTCTAGTGGTTATAAACATTTCAAAAATAAAGGATGGCATAGAGCTAGGGAACCATTTCCCCACTAAGCTTATGAACCTCAGATGTCTCGCTGGCAATATTAGTTTCTTCCTATAATCCATTTCTGTCAAGCATAATGAAATTCTCAGCTTTCAAACAGAGCAGAAAGAGAAACTTGAAATTGTACTTCATGTATCATCACCAACATGTTCAAAATTTAATAAGAATAAAAATAGGAGCACACATCTCAAAATGTCAAGGTGTTCCTTAAAGAAAGTAATCCTGGTGCTCGCAGTACTTGTAAGTGGAGGTAAATTCTCAAACCCACTCGGGTTAACTCCTAGACATATCTATCAATTTTCCCTGGGCCTCCTTATTTGAAGCCTGTAATATATGCCTCTACCAGCAACTTAGAGGAACACTCTTGATTAAAACCTACAGATGTGCGTTTCCTTGAAGGCGGTAAGAGCCATAAAGAACATTCAAAGTTCATCTAGCAGGTTACACCGAGGGTTTAGGACTACCAGAATTAGTGGACACTCCAAGTTTAAACCTGGCAGAAGTTCACATGCCTTATTAAATGGACTAACTGGCCTTTGATGTATTCATTTTCAGGGTATATGTGGGTTATTTAGGTTGACCTTGGGGACATAAATGTCAAAGAGAATTCCTTACTGCCTCAAGTAAAAATAAATTTTATTAGAGAAACAAAAAAGACCAATAAAGAGACTAGTGTATCTAAAGTTGCACATGCTTATTTTAATCACCCCAGTTTTTTGTTCTTTATAGTCACATAACTGAACTAGGTACCAAGGAGAACTGTCCTGTGTGACTCTATGGAGTCTCAGGGCCATGGGATTCAAACCTGCCACGATGTGATTTTTAGGTCTGCCACATCTTATTCACTTGCACCAAAGCTACACAAGCGGTAAGAGAACAATTCTTACACACTGCAGACTAATAATTCAGAAGTAATAAAAAGCAGAGGTGTCAATAACAGCTTTACAATTCCAATAAAATGTTATCATATAATCCTGGGCAAGAAATGAATATCGTTAACTCATAATCTTTACTAAAAGAACTTTAAGGTTAGCCCAATAAGGGATAGGTTCAAAAAATGACATACGCTGTTCCTGTGATGAAACAGGAAGGTACAGTCAACCTGCTTCAAGATGTTTTGAGGTACTTTGCATGGACGGGGGACAAGAGGGCCAGAAAAGCTCCATGGAAAACTAGCAGATGATGCACCAGAATTAAGAGCAACACTTTTAGTGGATCTGTCATCATATAAGGCACTTATATAAGGATATATGTTAAGAGTTTTGCTGAGATTCAGATAAGAAAAATTTGCATCTTATAGAAGTATCCATTTCCTTCATATGATCCATTACTCACTGTTGACTTTATTGATATTGCCTTGGATTTCTGCTTGTGTCAGCAATTCTTCATATGCATCTCTTTCTTCTTCTGAGACACAGTTATTCTGCAAAACAAAGGCTTCATTGATTCTTGAGGTTAAGTGTTTCCAAAGCTTGATATTCAAAAGCAAAACCTTAAAGAGTGCTAAAAACCATTTGTTAATATTCATGTGAACTCGATACAAGCATTTAAGAGTGCCTGCTCTGTGAAGAGCACCAGGGTTAGCTATGCCAGCAAGGGTTACAAAATGAACAACAGACCCAGTGACTCTCTGTAAAGCCCTAATTGTCTAATGTGGAAAACATTAGGTTGGACTACTTGATACTGCCATTTTTTTGTAGATCAAAACCAGCTGAATATTGGCCATTTGATTCAGTCTAACAGAAAAATCAAGAACATAAATAACAAATATAGCAGAACAACATATATTCTAGGGAAGTACACGGGTGGAAAGAAAAATTTTACAAAGAGACAACAACTGAGGAGGGCCTGGGAGAGGGGGCTTCCCTGGTGGCTCAGATGGTAAAGAATCTGCCTGCAACGCAAGAGACCTGGGCTTGATGCCTGGGTCAGGAAGATCCCCTGGAGAAGAGAATGGCTACCCACTCTGATATTATTGCCTGGAGAATCCCATGGACAGAGGAGCCTGGTGGGCTACAGTCCATGGGGTCAGATATGACTGAGTGACTTTCATCATCATCATGGAGGAAGAGAGTAATGTTCAAGGCAGAGGAGAGAGAGAAGGATGTAGACAACAGGATTTGATCACAACGGTGAGAAAGCTTGGTGTGTCAGGGCTACAGTCAGAGTGCGTGTCGTGGGTTAGCCAGGGGAGGTAGGTTGGGTATGCTGGAACCTTTTGAGGCCAAAAGAAGGACCTGTGCTTGACTCAGTAGGCAGCAGGGAATCAGGGGAGGTTTCTGGAGGGATGATGTCAGATCTGTAGCTAAAGATCAATTTTGCAACCTGGAACTCGGGAGAGGGGTTGGCTTGGAAAATGATAGGAAGCCAGGGAACCCAAGGGGAAGAGCCCTGAGACAAGGTCAGGAGGGGCAGGGCTGAGGCAGGAGTGGTGACACGAGAAGGGGGGCGGATGGAGATCAGCCCAGCAAGAAAAGGCGGCACAGGGTAGTGATGCCCAGGACACAGAGGGCATAAAGAGAGTTCTGAAACAGTGTGGGGGTCATTCCAAAGGGAAGTCAGTACAAGGCACGTTTCTGAGAAGGGTAGGGTAGGGATGAGCATCTTCCTGATGGGGTGGGGCAAAGGGATGAGGGCATCAAGCTGACAGCTTGAGTTCTTCAACAAGTAGACGAGCTCAATGGAGGAAGTGCAGAGAAAAGAGTGATTCAACGTCAGACGTTGAAGGCTCTCCACATTTAGGGGGAGGAACAAGCAGAGATGTGAAGAGATGCAGAAGACGTCCACAGCAGCAGAGAGGCCCAGAAAACATGGGTGGGGGGTGGCGAAGCAGGCAGTTTAAGGCCAGGGGCAGTGTGGGGCAAGTGTGCCCAATGCCATCCCCTGAGAAAAAGCGAAGATAAAGGGGCTACTTTGGTAACGGAGCTGAAGCTGACATGGCAAGACTTTAAGGAGGGGAAAGCTGGTGAAGAAGTGGAATCTGAGTGCTAAGTTTTCCGTAAGACAGGAGGCAGGAAATATAAAGTGAGGGTCAGGAGCTGACTTTCCAAGGAGGGAACTCACTTCTTCAAATACGAGGGGAAACTATGGGGAAAATACTAGGAAAGCGAATTCAAAAGCGTCTTCTCTAACCTCACCACACTCAATGATTAACCTCTAGTAATAAATCTGAAGGTGAGCCACCTAATACGAGGTCTGCTGGTGCTATTCAACTAGGGAAAATCTTTAACTGCTCCTTCTACACCTTCTTGATAAGTTTTCAACATGATCTTTCATCCTTGCTACCTGTAATACTCATCAAAAAAGAAAACCTAATTTCCTTACAGAGGGTATGGTCTTCTTTTTCCTTTATACTTCACCAAACCAATAGCCTGTGGCTAGAGAGACCATAGCCAGTGGCTTTAAAAATATCCCTCATAACATCAAAGCTTTTTCAAACTAGCAATGTATAACCATGCTTATTACTGTATTGAGCACTCAGAATCTAACTGAATACCTTCAGCCTTGCATTTTCCTCTTTTCTTTTCTTGGCTTCCCAGAGTTCCTTCTGATATTCCTGTGCGAGATCGTCATCCACTAAAGTCAAGACTGCGTTTGGGTTTCTTAGAGTCACAATGGTCTGCTCAGCGATTCCTTTTTCAATAGCTTCATTAATGGCTATGACTGCAGCATGCACTGCAAAGTAAAAAGAAAAAAAAAGAACTTTATCAGCAAAAGCCAACATGGACAGGTGTACCGACTGGGCACAACTAAAGCAGTTTTACTTTCTTCCATGGGGTCCAGTCAAGAATGCAGACAATAGAACCTCAGACACATCACAGCACATCCCTGCGACAACCTCCCCACCTGCGCATTTATCTCGGGTCCTCAGCATCTGTTACATGATTCCTATTCATTTGTTCAACTTGCATTGAATGTGAATCAAACACTATGGCAACCACTGGGAGTTTGCAGGATGACACTTTGAAAGTATCATGCTGTTTTCAAGAGACGACTGCAATTTAACTCGCAACATGGAAAGATTCCCAGCAATGAGTACCCTGCCGCTGAAATCTAAGGACAAAGAAAGCAGAGAAATGTTTGGGAGAGTAAAGATATTTCTGGAACTTCTTAAATTGCATTGTACAAGCAGATGTCTAGAGTCCAAGGTCAATTATTTGGTTATATTCTGATGTGCTCCAATCAATTACCTATAATACATATAAAAAAATTTAGAGTGCTTATAATATCTTCTAAATATCCGATTTCTTATAACCAAAATCAAGAATAGATAAGTCTCATGCCATTGGCAAGTCTGAATCTTAAGTAGACTCACGTGCAGCTTCATCCACAGACAGTTCATTAGCCAGAATACCACCTATTTTGCTGAAAGATGGCATTTGTATTCCATATTTCTCAAGCTCCTTTCTCATATTACTGATTTCCTCCTCTGAAAAAGAACAACAGCCAAAAAAATCAATGAAAGCCATAGAGATGGAGGCAGGAATGAGGGTATTTGTGTGAAGAAATGTGTTCATCAAGAACATGGGGTCAATTCTAAAGAAGAGCCTTAGAAAGAAGCCAGCCTCCCTTTCTCATTTCACAAAGGTGAGGAAATAGATGCTTGGCAGAGCCTAAAGACAATAAGCAAGTTTTCTCCTCTGATCAACAGAAAGGAAAAAAAGGGAATCAATATCAAAATGAAAAAAAAATATTGCTACATTTTCTTAATAACCACACTGTAAAAGATTATCAAGATAAAGAATAGTACCTGTGAAGTCTACTTTGCCCAGCAAATCCTGGATCTGGGGTGCAATTCCTAGTTTGAACAGATATAAACTGAAAGAGAAACCATAAAACTATCAGAAACTTCATCATCATAAATCTTAGAGCTAGAAATCACATACATCTTAAGGGTCTTTTTATTTGAGAAACACCTAAGAGACCATCTTAGCTAATTCATGCATCTTACAGATGAGGAAACTGAGTCCCAAGGTGACACAGTCCCTACTGGGACTAGGACTCGAGTCCCAGTCACTGTCTGGAAAACTGGTCTTCTGAACTACACAGCATGCCCACAGGCGAACTAACCTAATCATCCAGTTATAGGGAGGCTAAGGGACACAACACAAAACAGCAAGTAACAAATGCAATAAACATTTCTTTGGATATTACATGACTTCATTTTGCTTAAAGTAGGGCTGAAATTATATGTTCCTTTCCATACCTATATACGCCTCCAAGTACCATATACCCCCTTGGAGAACTATTTGTTTTATACATTCTGAACCAATAAATAGAGCAGCAAGACTACTGGTAGATGGAAAGATGTTAAAGACAAACCACGATGTGGATATATTACTATGACTGGATATATTACTATGACGTGGATATATTTTAAAAAGCGGAAAATGCAGAGAAATGTGTACATATTTTTAAAAAGTTCAATAGGAAGCAATGATGGTCACAACTGACCTGCCTGTAAACTGACAAAAGAAGCTAGAGTCTGACATTAAATTCTACCAAAGAGGATGAAAATATTTAGTTATGTGACTTTTCACCTCAAAAACATTGAGCCATAGTTTCTGAACTACATGTATTTTAACCTTCCCAGCCCCCCAAGATCAACTCTACAACCTGACTAAAATTCTGTATTCACTTAATATCAGTTCTGATAGACTTATAACTTAGGAAATTTAATTTTAATTTAATCAGAATTACAAATACAGTATACAGGAAAATGAACTGAGAATGATTTTGACAGTTTGAAGTATTTCAAGACTTATTTCAAATGTTGATATGAGACAGATCTGAGTAGTTTATAAACACAAAATTTCATTAAAAGAGTTCAAGATTAAGCCTTCTTAATGGAATGAAAACTCTTAAAATGCATGATCCATCAGTGTAAGCAGTATCCATTGAAATTAAATTTTTCGATCTTTGTAAGAAATAATCACTTAAAAAATTAATATGTGATCAAAGCTAAAAATTACTGATCCATGGTTTCAAAAGAATATATAGAAAACATCATTCAGAGTTAAACAGTAAATACTTTGATATAAATCATTTTGATATTGCTTCTGGAAATATCTATTCCATAAATTCACATGAAAAAAGTGAAAGTGTTAATCACTTGGCTGCGTCTGGCTCTTTGTGACCCCATAGACTGTGGCCCACCAGATTCCTCTGTCCATGGGATTCTCCAGGCGAGAATACTGGAGTGGGAGCCATTCCCTTCTCCAGAGGATTTCTCCCACCCAGGAATCAAGCCGGGGTCTCCCACACTGCAGGCAGATTCTTTACCATCGGAGCCACCAAACAGTATTCTATAATATGAATGTACCATATTTTGCTTAACCAATTGCTGAGCATTTAGATGATCATTAATTATCCACTATGATAAATAATGTTGCAGTGAACCTACTTATATAGGCACATCAGTCCATGGGGTCGCAAAGGCTCAGACACTACAGAGCAACTGAACTGAACTTGTGCATATATCTTATTCATCACATAAATTCCTGCAGAAAATTATCAAATTGAAAGGATATATACACAAAACTTTTAATATATATTATCAAATTGTCTTCTTAAAAAGAGATTATACATTTATTCTCTGTGAGCAAAGAGTTAATGAAACTCCTCTCCCTTCTACAACAGAATATGCCCTCCTTCAGTTCAGTTTCAAGCTCTGTTCCCCTAGGCGCCCAATAATGTATACTGACAACCATGTTACTAAGCATCATTGCTTAGGAGAAAAATAACCCTTGATTGGCAAACTGCATCTTGACTAGAAGGAATCATAAATACCTAGTAGGCTATACACAGCTTTAGGTGTTCCTGAGTTCAGTGACTCTTGTAACTGGCACACTTCTTGCAGGAAACTGGGAAGCCACGCTATGCTGCTGCTAAGTCGCTTCAGTCGTGTCCAACTCTGTGCGACCCCATGGACTGCAGCCTACCAGGCTCCTCCATCCATGGGATTTTCTGGGCAACAGTACTGGACTGGGGTGCCATTGCCTTCTCCAAGCCATGCTATGGAGCTGCTATAATAGATACTGGCTCCTGGGGACTGAGGTGCTCAGCCACGGAGCCTTCAGTAACTACCACTGTTAAGTCTCATTCATAACTTCACACCCACTTTATCACCCAGGGCACCAAAGAGAACAGGTTCTAAACAGCTGTGTGGACAACTACGTGGAGTGTTGAGAAGCCCCCCACTGCAGAGCAAACGCTTGATGCTGTCCTGCTGGTAGGCTGTATTTCCTTCTGAGCATCTGCTAATCGACATGGTTACGGCACACAGTCCTGAGTCTGAGTGTTTAACTGAACTAAGACCCAGGTGATGGGCATGGCCCCACTCCACCATCAATCCATGAAAATGCCATTTTCTCTGTCCCTTTAAGAGCAGAGGATTCTATCCATGAAAACTTCACCAATCTGATAGCCAAAAATGTCATTAAAGTTTACATTTCCTTTTGTTCACTGTGAGGGTAAGCATTTTTCATACACATATTGGCCATTTCAATTTCTTCCAGGAAATGCATATGAATGAACTTCTGAATTTTAAAGGTTGTTTTCTGGGGGGATTTATTTTCCTCTGTTTCCCACCCCCCGCCTTTTCCCTCAAAACAACAACCAAAGGACAAATGACACTTTAAACATACGGTAATTTTACTACTACATTCCAATATATTTGTATCTTATTCACAAGGGAAAAACATATTGGACTCTGAACATCGTTCAATGTAAAACAGACATTATGTATTCATAACTCAAAGCTAGAAAGACAGGATACATTTCTTAGTTTAAATTCTAGGTCTTTAGAGATTATCAGGGGTATAACAAGTCATTATAATTAAAACTAGGATGCTGATATTTCCCAAACCATAATATTTTATGAACCAATTCTCAATTTATTACACAAGAAAAAATATTCCAGGTAAAAGGGACCTCATGTCACTTGGACCAAATAAAATGTCAACCTAGTCACACACTTCTGACTGTAACAGAAACAACAAAATTCAACAGAACTAAACAGACAGGGGTGTAGTTACAAAAGAATTCCAGGAAAGTAAAATCAAGCCATACTTGAAAAAATAAAAATAGATCCATAAATGATCAAAAAAATACCACTGTATGCATTCTTTCATGGTTCCTGATTTGTAGTTTTATCTCCTTTTACAACTAAATTAAAAAATACACCTGAACAAGTTGACCAAAAAAAAAGTATAAAAGTAATTCAATGGGAAAAACTTTGAAAATGTGACAGTAAAATTTAACTAGGAGTCTCCCATAAAATCTCTTCTAATAAATTTTATACATAAAATAATTTCATATTTACAGTGTATATTTATGTATATTACAATACTATTCTGTTTGTTTTAACATACTTGAAATTTATAAATTCTTGCATCAAAGGCTAAGCTAATGAATATCAGTTATCCTTAATATATTTCCACGTCTATCTCCCCTCCTATGTAATGTTGAGATAATCTGGAATTTTAGATGCATTTTTAAATTTTTAGATTATGCAATAAAAGTTTAGGTAAATACATTTTATTAGTTTACTTTCTAATTTAATCTGTATCCAGTTTTCTTCTTTCTTAGTTTTATCTTTGGTTTTGCTATTTATCAGCATATTTACTAAGTAGACAAAATGAATTACTCACTACGTGCACGTATTTGACTATTTTCATTTGTTCCCTGGGTGTTGGTTCTGTTTGTTGAATGTAATTCCTCTTTCAGAGCTGTCGTTTCCTTCAAATGTCTGGCATTTCCTGATTTGGGGCTCATCTTGAGGTCTGAGACTTGCAACTGTTTGTCAGTGTTGGCTGCAGGTCCCCGTGACAGAGGCTTCCCTGGTAGCTCTCTTGGTAAAGAAACTGCCTGCAATGCAGGAGACCTGAGTTCAATTCCTGGGTCGGGAAGATCCCCTGCAGGAAGAAATGACAACCCACTCCAGTATTCTTGCCTGGAGAATCCCATGGTCAGAGGAGCCTGGTGGGCTATAGTCCATGGGGCCACAAGAGTCGGACAGGACTTAGAGACTAAACCACAAGCATCCCGTGACAGAAGCCAGCCTCAGGGAGACGGGAAAGGAACAAGGAGGCTGATGTCCAGAGGGCGCTCACTGTCTTATCTTCTTAGACTGGGGTTCCCTGTGTCTTCTTGGGCACTGGTGTGCTTCCCTGCCATCAGCATCTACACTTGTTGCCTTGGGGAAGGATTAGTAGGTTCAGCAGGTCTAACTAATCCAAATTATGCTGGCTTAGGGCTCGCCTCTTCCCATCAAAACCCCCAAACCCCACAGCAGCTCCAAGCTTTGCTGCACAACTCAACAGTTTCTGGGCTGTGGCCCTCTGTTTTGTTTCTCAGTCAATCCAATCCCGTTTGTTTGCCTTCTGTCATGAGTTACCTTAATTTTCTGGTCAATGGATAGCACTCTTTCTTACTACAGATGATTAAAACAAACAAACAAGCAACAGGATACCCTGGTGGTAAAGAATCAGCCTGCCAGCGCAGTAGACACAGGTTCGATTCCTGAGCCATTAAGATCCCATGTGCTGTAAAGGAACTGAGCCCACGCACCACAACTACTGAGCCTGTGCTCTAGAGCCCGGGAGGCACAACCTACTGAGCCCACATGCTGCAGCTCCTGGAGCCCCCCGGCTCTAGAATCTGTGCTCTGCAACATGAGAAGCCACTGCAGTGAAAAGCCTGTGAACCACAACCAGAGAGGAGCTCACCGCAGCTAGAGAAAAAGCTATGCAGCAACAAAGACCCAGCACCGCCCAAAATAAATAATAACATTATATATCAAAGAAACTCCTACTACTTTAGTCATGTCATGTCAGTTTTGTAAGGAAGACTAAGACACCCGTGACCGATGAGCCTGACATGACTCTTTTCACTGTATCTCCTTTCTGGAGATATCTGGTCATTCATTTAATTACTCTCAACTGTCTGTCCCTGTAAGGTACCCAGGCTTCCACAAAACAGAGGTTTGTTGGTAATAAGAGCTAAATTAATTACACTAAACAGAAGTGTTCATGTTTCCCTACGGTATTATAGAGACTGGAAGACTTTCTGATTATATTTTTTACTTCTCCATTTATGCTGTATAACATAAATCTCATGACAAGCAAACATCCCAGTTTAACTAAAAGTTACCACAAGATGGTGCTGAGAAGTCAGGTACCTTTTGGATACAAAAATCTTTGAGTCAGATTTATCTCAAATCAGATTTTCGTGTGCTAGTCAGGATCAGGTAGAAATCTCATTTGCATTTCCATACTTTCACCAAAAGCATGTATTTTTTAATGTTAAGGTATATTTTTATTTGGTTTCAATTTTCAGCATTTATTTTATCTTTGAGGTTGAAGTTTGAACTATTACTTTTGGAGAGAGAACTTTTCACAGTGTGGGAGTTTATATACTAAATCTCTATGTGGGAGGTATGTCCTAGCAGATTAGTCAAGGGGGCAAATGTTTACTAGGAAAAGTACGTATTCTGGATTCCCATGCTGAAAAGAATCAGCAACAGTGGCCCACTCCTTTCCAAGCATTTCAATTCAAATGAGGGCATTACCTGAAGTATACAGGAAACCCAGTCTTAGTGTTTAAAAAACAAAAGTCTGTCCAATCACCAATTTCTTAGAGCTCTTCAAGGCTGAATTTATTAAGCACCTTAGTGCCTAACAACCAACACAAAGAGCCAAGAGCATTCCAAAGGCAGCTGAGGAACTGATGTCACTTTCCACGTATAATAAAGCACTTGGCATGAAACAGCTAGCATTTCATCACATCAAAAGCTACAGTACATGTGTGTTGCTAAGAAAAGGCCAGTAATAGAGGAGCTGTCCTTCGGTAGCAAAAGCCTCATTGGCCCATGTGCTTCTATTTTGTACTAATAATATCAGTTCAAGTAAAAGAAGCAATAAAGAGAGCAAAAAAGCAAAAAAAACACAAAAAACAAAAAACACTATCAGTTTTTTTTCTACTACTTTGAATATATGCGTTAAGAGGTGCTACAGTAATAAAATGCAAACTTAAAAGGCAAAGGCTGAGTTTATTTCAACTTTTCTGGATCACATCATGCACAGTTCATTTTATGTTGTAATATGGGAGATGAATGTCTGTAAATCAAAGCCTCATGGCTGATTAGGAAGAAGAGGGAACTGGAGTCAGAAGCCCTGGATCTTGGCCCCAGCCTGGCCACATTTCAGTGTGTGACTCTGACTCACATAAACCAATCTTTCAATTTCCTCATTGGTGAAATAAACTGGACTCAACATCTCAAGGTCCTTCCTGTTCTGAAGTTTGGGGAAGCTTCCTTTTAAAATATCCCAAATGTAACAGCTTAGAGACCTGTGCTGAAGTTCAAGTCTAATGCCACTGTTCTTTTCATTTTCCTAGTTGGATGGAAATATTCTCTCTTCTGAGGACAATGACTGGCTGCCTAAGTAACTGCAGGGTCTGGCGCCATCCAGCCTGGTTCTGAATCCCAACTCTACCCCTTACTAGCTGTATGATCTTGGCCCGCCATAGTTTAAAATGAGACTAATAACTGTACAGAAAACGTATGTCATGAGGATTAAATGAGATTATACCTGTAACAGGATACCTGGACCAGCACCAGGCATGTAATGGAAGGCTCAGTAGGTGTCGGTCTGTTTTCAGTATCACTATTGTGTGTGTGTATGTTGTGTGCTTGTGTGCTCAGTGGCCTCCAACTCCTTGCGACCCTATCGATGCAGCCCACCAGGCTCCTCTGTCCATGGGATTTTCCAGGCAAGAATAGTAGAGTGGGTATACTACTCCATGGGATCATCCCAACCCAGGGATTGAATCCGCATCTCCTGCACTGTGGGAAGATTCTGGACCGCTTGAGCTGCTTTGCTAACGAGCCTGCCTTTGAACCAGTTCCTCAAGTTCACCTACTAGAGGAGCCCTTCTTCACAAACTGCGCAGGGTACTTGGAACAGCTGGTCAACCAGAAGTGGGGCTGCTGCAGCCATTTTCATAAATCCAAGCCCTGAATGGGTGCTATTTTGGCGTCTTCACTGCATTTGAAGACATGACTGCTGGACAGCAACCCCAGACTCTGCAGTGGGAACAGCCATCCTTACACAGAGGAGAGGCAGACATGTGTTTACCTTGTGGTCAGTGTAGAAGAATCTTAACCAGCAAATTAACCATATTTAGTAAGAAAAGCTGAATCCAGAAGCCTCATGTGTTAAGCAAGGAAAATTGTTACAAACACATGACAATTTTAAAGGGGATTCCTGGGTGGTGCAGTGGTAAAGAACCCACCTGTAGGAGATGTAGGAGACCCAGGTTTGATCCCTGGGTTGGGAGGATCCCCTGCAGGAGGGCATGGCAACCGACTCTGGCATTCTTGCCTGGAGAATCCCATGGACAGAGGAGTCTGGCGGGCTACAGTCTGTGGGGTCGCAAAGAGTCGGACTCGACTGAGCACACAATCAGGGAAAGATTGGAAAATCTGCTTGTGGCCACGAAGCAAGGATATCTCAAAGAAATGTCAGGGACAGTGCTACAAGGACAAAGGAGTTGGCCAGAAAGAGCTCCCATGACCAAACTGAAGCAATCTGGTCCATCAAAAAAGAAGACACTAATTTTGGTTAGCTAAAAGATGCTTGTTCCTTGGAAGAAAAGCTATGATGAATCTAGACAGCATACTAAAAAGCAGAGACATCACTTTGCCAACAAAGGTTCATACAGTCAAAGCTATGGTTTTTCCAGTAGTCATGTAGTGATGTAAGAGTTGGACCATAAAGAAGGCTGAGCACTGAAGAATTGATGCTTTGGAACTGTGGTGCTGGAGAAGACTCTGGAGTTCGAGCAAACTACGGGAGATAGTGATGGACAGGAAAGCCTGGCATGCTGCAGTCCGTGGGGTCGCAAAGAGTCAGACATGACTGAGCGACTGAACAACAAGAACAAATCTTGTTTAATCAGAGAAAGGCCTGGAGTTCAAAATGATGTTCAAAGGACTGTAGCCTTCAAGGCGCCTCAGTCCATGGGATTTCCTAGGCAAGAATACTGGAGTTGGTTGCCATTTCCTTCTCCAGGGGATCTTCCTGCCCCAGGGATTGAACCCAGGCCTCCTGCATTGCAGGCAGATTCTTTACTGCCTGAGCCAGCAGGGAAGCCCGGTATAAAGTGTACCAAAAGGAATTTGTAATGCAGAGATAAAATAAGACACGCATAATATTTACATGGATTTTAACAAGCTAGGAAGTGTTGTTAAAATACAGGTGCTTTGTTTTTTCTTATGTCTGTCTATAGGGCATAAATATGTGCTTGTTTTTGTACCCTTTATACAACAGGAAAAAGTAAAGACCAGGAACTCTTAGTAAGACAAACAGTCGAGAAAACCAAGGGAATATCCCAAGATAAGAACAGACCGAGGGGCACAGGACGTGACAAAACCAGCCAGGCGAAAAGAGGGCACAGTACTGACGGTTGCAGTCAATAGCCAAGCAGAGAGAGGGCCCAGAAACAGGATCCGAGATGCTATCAGCCGAAGGGTCCCAAAGAGCATCAGGCAGAGTCCATCCCTCACCTCCTGCGGGAGAAACCTCTAGAATGCCCAACTGATTTCAAGAAAATATTCAAAGGGCATACATTAACCTTTAATAATGTTAACAGACCAGGCCAATACATCATGAAGACAGGACAATGGGCTATGGAGCACTGGCCAAGCGAGACATGAAAGCAAACCATTTTTGAGTGACAGAGGGTGGGGACTGGGTGGGAAATAAAAACCTACCTGAAAGCCAAATACTACAAGGTCTGGCTGATTTTGCAAATCAAGTTCAGCCCAAATCTTGGTGGCCAAGGTTGGACTCACATTAGGAGAAGAACCCAAACCGATACCGTGTTCTGACCGGCAATGATTGGTCAGAAACCAGATCTGTAACCTGGTCCACTGAAGAGGTACTCTGTTTATAGTGACCATGTGAACTCTGGGTAGGTTTCAAAGTTTTATAGTCTTGCTGCTGCTGCTAAGTCACTTCGGTCATGTCCGACTGTGTGCGACCCCATAGACAGCAGCCCATCAGGCTCCCCCATCCCTGGGATTCTCCAGGCAAGAACACTGGAGTGGGTTGCCATTTCCTTCTCTAATGCATGAAAGTGAAAAGTGAAAGTGAAGTCGCTCAGTCATGTCTGACTCTTAGCGACCCCATGGACTGCAGCCCACCAGGCTCCTCCGTCCATGGGATTCTCCAGGCAAGAGTACTGGAGTGGGGTGCCGTTGCTATAGCCTTAGAATGCATCGAAATCAGTGGCTAAATAACGAAACTACAAGTGAAACATGCACTGTGGATCTTTTAGAATAGGTTTAAGTGTAGTAAGTTTGTAATAATGTATCTGGGCATTTTACTTGTGTTTTAAGGTATTTGAGATATTCAAAAAAGCAGTCCACTAAATTTATTTATTTAAAGGAATTCAACTGTATAGCTAATGTTTAAGCATTTAACAGTTGCTCAATACATTGAGCAATAAATAACAGGTAAAAAGTGTTCTTCTCCATGGTTAGAAGGCCTCCAGACCAGAGCGGGGGGAAACTATCAGCTCTTGTTAGCAAGGTTCTCATTCCATGAGGTGGCTCCTTTTATTGCGTAGGTTTAAAATATTCCAAATAAAGCCACATGCCACATATATTTTTTAAGTCCAAAACACCAAAATAGTTACAGTCTTTGTCATCTGGTACTGAAACGTCAGCGTCTGGAGCAGAGAAGTCTGTTGCAGGGCCTAGCAAGGAAAACTGGCGGCTTGTGCTCAAAAGACCCAAACTTGGCAGTGGCTTTCAGGCAAGAGCTGTAAAGACAATATTAGCAGAGAGGGACCTAGGATGCAGGGTCACCTCTGACTGGTTGGTGGTGAGGTAACAGGGTGATGTTCTGGGAAGCTCAGCCTTCTAGTTCCAGTCGGTCTGAGGTCTACACACAGTGCACATGCTCAGCATGTAGTCAAATCCTCCATCTGGTGAGGGTCTTTGTTTCTACAGAATGACCCAGAGATGATCTATATTCCTTCAGGAGGAAGAGTCCTGGGACTATTACCCTAATCACTTACTACCTGAGTCTGCTCTTTGAAACTGGGGGAAGGCCTAGGAAACTAACCACCCCCGCCCTTTTTTTTCCAACAAGAAACAGGGGACATGGAGGGGCTTTTGTGTCTAGGAAGTCCCCTCAGGACTTTAATCCCTGCTCAGCTTTAATGCCCCCTCCCCTTTCTTTGAGACACCTTAATCTTAAGGGGGAACAGGTATAGGAAAAGAAAGAAAGTTTTATACAGAGAGGTGAACCATCAACCTGCCAGAGGAATTTGGTTTAGGGGGACTCAGTTTCAAATTTTCCAATGTTTTCCACAGTGAACACTTTTTTATTTCAAATAAGGAAAAGATAATAGACATTTCTTTGACAAGAACATGAGGACACGTATCACTTAGCTGGGTCTGCGTGACCCAGAGGTTCAGGACTCCCTGTGGGGCTGCCTGGCTAACACCGCCTGGAGTCTGGGCTTGAGAACACCCAGCTGAACTGACAGAGAGTGAGGCCTGGGGACCGGGGTCAGAAATGCAGTGAAAGGCGAGGCAGGCAGGAAAAGCGAAAAGTAGACACAGCAGGAAGCAAGGGCAGGAACCCAGGGCATTTTAATGAGGCTGTTAAACCCAAATCAAGAAGCCAGAGACCAGAAAACAAGTTGGCAGGGCCAGGGATGAACTCTGCAGATCAGTCAGGCCTCCAGGCCTGGGGATCTTTCTGCCTGGCTCCTGATGTATAATAGAACTTCTGACCTGCCCAATTCCCTGGCAGGTAATGACAACCTTTACACTGGGAATGCTGCTGTACCTGCAGCTAGGATACAACTGCTGAGAGTATCTCGGTCCATTTTCAGCATCACTTCTAATCACGCAGTGAGGGCAAACCCACTGCCCGTATGAAAATGCGCTGCTGCCCAGCTTCCAAAAGAGGCTGGCCCAACAGGACAGAATATCAGCCTCATTTGAGGAACTGACCGCATTCTAAACCACGGCAGGAAAGGGTTTTGATAGAAAACTACTAGATACACCTGAGACTTCTCCATGCCCGATTAAGGAGCACCCTGGTAGCTCAGAGGGTAAAGAATCTGCCTGCAATGCAGGAGACCTGGGTTTGATCCCTGGATAGGGAAGATCCCCTGGAGAAGGAAATGGCAACCCACTCCAATATTCTTGCCTGGAGAACTCTATGTACAGAGGAGCCTGGTGGGCTACACAGTCTATGAGGTTGCCGAGTTGGACACGACTGGGACTAACACTTTAACTTCCTAGAATAAGTTTATAACAGAGAAAAGTGAAGGAGAGTCTCCCAGGGAATGCTGTTTATTAACTGAATATTGCTTTTCAAGATCCTGCTTTAAAAATTCCTACTTAAGGTCAGATCTGGTGAGGAACATTTGGCAGGAATCCACTCCATTAATGGAGTCTTCCATGATGAGTAACTGGACACCTGAGAAAGACAGTCTAAATACTTGAGAAAAACATTTGCATGCAATTGGCAACATGAGCAAGAAGTTGCCTTTTCTTTGTTTACCAAGCTGCTCAAGCCATTGTTCAAACTATGGCAGGCACACATTTGTAAGCCTCCGTGCAGTTCTCTGTAACTTCCTTACAACAGTGACGTCACCAGAAAAGAACCAAGCGCACCATTTCTTTATAAGCTGCTAACATTAACACCTCAGGTGTGTATTTCAGGAAATCAGTGTTACCTTACAGACAGCAGGCTACAGATGCGCAGGTTAGCACCCTGATGCATGGGCTTCCGTGGTGGCTCAGACAGTAAAGAATCCCCCTGCAATGCAGGAGATTTGGGTTTGATCCCTGGGCTGGGAAGATCCCTGGAGAAGGGAATGGCAACCTGCTCCAGTATCCTTCCCTGGAGAATCTATGGACAGAGGAGCCTGGCAGGCTACCATCTATGGGGTCACAAAGAGTTGGAAATGACTGGGCAACTAACACTTTTCCCTCAGATGCATGGATATGATACTGATTAACTAATGGTTGGCTTAGCAGGTCACAAAGTGTTAAGTGATGATTCTAGGCTCTGAAAAGCATCTGACCAAGAATGTTGGGCAACGCATTTGATAACATTCATCAAAACGAGCACGTGGGCACCAAGAGCTTTTAGAAAACCTGGAACAATGATATACTAGCCACATAAGAGGGGGGAAGGCACAGAAGCATTTTTTTCCTCAGTTGTTCTAAATTACTGGAGTAAAAAGAAATCGTAGGATAGGCACCTATATTTGGTCTGTATTTCAAGCAACTGTCATCTTCCAAAGAAATCTCATAAGTACTGATGGGGTGGGGGAGGCAAATCATTTGACATAATCAAAAATCTTTAGTAATCCAATATTGCAATGAATTATTATAAAAATCTTCTCCTTCGGAGAGGAAGAAAGCCAGAAAGAAGTTAATATAAACCTCAAGGCTGAATACTCTGCCAGGAAAATGACTTTCAGTGATACAAACACAAGGCAGATGTTCTAAAAGAAATTTAAAATTTAATCAGACACGAAGTCTTTCAGTCATTACCTGTGTGCACTCAAGACAACAGCCACAAATTGGATTTTTAGAATCATTCTTGCGACCATCTAAAAATCACATTTCTTCCAGTAAGGTAAGAAATACTCTGTGACTGGTAGAATCTCAACATGAAAAAAAATTCCCAACCAAGGGATCAAACCTGGGTCTCCTATATCGCAGGTAGATTCTTTACCAACTGAGCCACCAGGGAAGCCCTTAAAACTGTTAAGACAGCAAACAAATGTTTTTACAAATGAATGCATCATGATTTGACTAATTTTAGTTTCTTTTTTACCCTTATGGTACAAGTTCTACTGAACCAAAGTTCAAAAGATTTTTTTTTTATAGTGCATTTTATTAATCTATGCTAAGAATTGAGCCAAACTAATGATTTTAAGAGTATCACAATCAAATGTATGACCATTAAAGCTGCTCATTTATGTGTTTGTAAAGTAGTAGTAAAGTAGTTTGTAAAGTAGCTATATTTGTAAAGTAGTATAACTCAAGACTATGAAAGCACATTATTATTAGGTTCCTAGAAATTTCTGTTAAATTTTTCTCCTTATTATACTCACAGGTCTTTCATTCATTTTTCTGGTTTTCTATTTTGAAATGGGTTTTAAAAAAAAAGGAAAAATGTTTTTCAAGTTCAAGTATTGTTATATGACAATTATCTTAATTTTTTATCAGCAAATTTAGAACTCAGTCTTAAAAATAAAAGTTCAGATTATTATTATTTTTTTAAAAGGGCTCTCTCTAAAAAGAGGAAAAAGAGCTCTTTTAAAATTGAAACTGTGGTAAAACCACAGTTTTAAATTTACTTCCTAGATTTTTAATTGTATTTTTTTTCCCCACCTCAGTGCATGAATGCAATATATCATTCTTGGTATGTTTTTCCGGTCATAGACATCTGTTGTTTCCGGGTAAAATATCTGGAAAACAAAAGGGAAAAATGTATTTATTAGGTGCTGCTTTTCACAATTATTTTAACTCCCCAAATGACCCTATTTTGATTGTCCTTGCTGCTCTGTATTCATTTAAATGAAGGGGAATCTCAGTTGTGCCTCATGTTGTTTTCCATGTGGACCAATCAGTGCATCAGGTCCCTGCCTGATAGCGCCTCCTAGTGGCTCAACGGAGATTCACAGTCAGCCACTTCAGGAAGGCTTTGTCCACAGGGCTGGGTGGCAGCTTCACTCCACAAGGCTTTTCTTTCTGTACCAGAGTCACTCTTGTGACTGCCCAGGGGTCCCCTGACCCGAGAAGGGTGTCCTTTTGAAATCATTTTATTACACTGCTAAGAACTTGGCTACACAGTTCTGTAAACATGTATGTATATACATACAACACACACACACACCCATGCACTACTTTAAGGAGAAAAAACCATCCATTTTTACTGATTAAAATCTGGACAGTAGATAAAGTATGAAAGAAAAAAACTTATAAACCTACCTCCAGACTGTCACTATTAGCATTTTGGTATATTTTCTTCCAGTCTTTTATCTGTATGTCTCTGGTTTTTTTTTTTTACATTTATGTATGTGGGTATTTGAAAACCAAATTGCAAGTATTATAAGCCTGTTTAAAACACTTGATAGAGCATGATTGTTTTCCATTCCCTTCATTAGTCTATAAGAACATTACTTCTAGTAGATCCATAGGATTCCTTCATATTTTTGAACCATAATTTAACCAATTCTCCATGGTTGAATGTTTTTTCCCCCAGTTTTGTCCCTATTATAGCCACTACAATAAACACCCCTGCTTTTTCTGTGCACCTGATTACTTCTTTTGGATAACCATCTATGAATGGAGGTAGTAGATTGAAAAGTCTGAACACTAAAACTTTTAATGCACCTTGATATGCTTTTTGAGCTTGAAACTAAAAACCTAATAAGAAACAGATTTCAGAATATGGCACCAAAAGTGAATAATTACGATTGAAGCTCCTAAGGTTAAGAGAAGCATATTGGCATTACTTGCTTTGGGTAAATATTTTATAAAATTTGACATAAAAACTAAAATTGCATACCATATGGTAGAACTTGATACTCAAGCACAGCTTTCTATTGGACACTGAAAGAAGCTAAGAGAAAGGCAAAGTTTCTTGAACTATAAAATGTATAGTCATTGAGTGCTTCAAGAAATATCTATAGTCTATGAAATTTCAAAGGTCTTTCTAAGTTTCCTTTAATACATTTGCTGTTAAAGTATCAATGGGAAGAGGATTCCCCATTTAGAATATGACCAGGTTTAAAAGTTCTACCAGGTAAGCAGAGGACAACTGTAACTTCCCCTCTTCTTTAAACAAGAAACTTTTATACTGGTATCTCTCTTGGAAAACCATTATGACTATGTCTTCCTTTATCAAGGAGATGGGATCAACTTATAGTTCCCCATTTTCTTCAGCACTGTAACCCCAGTGTGTAACATGAAGCTGAGCACAGAGTGGGCAGCTCATATTGATGCATGAAGGAATTTATTAATACATCTAAGTCAATTCAGTATACTGTTGGCTTCTCATTACTGCAATGTAATATATCACTGATTTCATAATAAACATCAGGATTAAAATAGAATCTGTTGCATGGATCACTTGTTTGGCTTAAAATCAAAATAAATGTGGCCAACACACACACACAACTTGAGAAGGTTTAAATCAAATCTTTCAAACATAATGAAATTATCCTAACTAACATATGCAGCCTCATAGAGAAAAACGGCATTTGAATTTCTTTCTTTTTTAATCTGGTTACCACTCAACACCCTGCTAATACTTACTAAATCACAATTTAGAAATATGAATTCTGTATGATAACCACTTCCCGGAAAGGAATAGCATTCAATGTTCTCAACATTTTAGGAGAGGGGAAAGTAGTTTAATTAAAAATGGCAAAATAAAATAGATCAACATTGACCATTGCAAGATAAAATGAACTGAGTTAAAACAGGTATTAGCACCAATGTATTAAAAATAGGCATTCGTAAGGAATTCTTTGTTTTTGTTGTGGGGGTGTTTTTAATTGCAAACCTGGATTAATACTAAAAACAACACAAGCCTAAATAAGTCAGTAGCCTATCCCCATGCCGGACCATTTTTAAATAATTTCTTTAAAATAGCTGGACTTACTAAGTAAGCAATTCAAAAAAGGGGAGCTACTGATACACATGGAAACCTTACGGATGGCAAGGGCATTATGCTTAGTGAAAAAGTCAGTCTCAAAAGGTTACCTACTGTATGATTCCATTTCTATAACATTCTCAAAATGACAAAACTATAGAGACGAGAACAGATTAGGGGCCTGCCAGGGGACAGTGCTGGAAAAGGGGCGTGATGTAGAGGCCAGCCTCTCTGCAGCATCTGTATCTTGATTCTGGTAGAGGTCACAGAAGTCTGTTCATGGATTGAACTACACCCGCGCGTGTGCACACACACACACACACACACACACATGAATGCTCACTGGTGAACGCGGAACAAAGTCTGAGTCTAGTTAACATTCATACGCCAACGCCAATTTAATTCTGTACTACAGTTATGAGATGTCACCATGAGGGGAACCTGAATGAAGTTTACACAAAGATGTACTATTTTCGCAACTTCCTGTGATGGTAAAATTATTTCAAAATCAGAAGTTTAAGAAATAGCTCTACAATTTCTAT
Organism: Bubalus bubalis; assembly: GCF_019923935.1. NCBI lineage: Eukaryota > Metazoa > Chordata > Mammalia > Artiodactyla > Bovidae > Bubalus > Bubalus bubalis. The sequence goes on from NC_059167.1 coordinate 94,979,167, forward strand.
CACATGTAATTATTTTCTCATCTCCTCTACTTGTCTAATCTGTCTCACAGGTATAAGGGTATCTGCTCTTTGAATTTAATAAGTTCTGAATATTTGCAGAATGAGTTTTATTTGGGAGATCTATTTTAGGAGTAAGAGCTCTGACTTGCTAGCCATTAAACTTTAAAGTGATACTGTAATTTATAATAATATTTACTTAAATTTATAATGATATAATATATAGCGATGCAAAGAGACTTGGAATCTTAGGTATAAATAGCAATACAAAAGAGGGAGATGGCACTTCTAAATCAATTATCTACCAGGTAAAGCCTGTTCTGACCTTGCTTAACTTTACCTAGCTGCTCCCAACCTGAATTCTTGCCATATGGTACTTTACACGTGCTTTTACATGTATTTGTTTAGTTCTCACATTTCTCACTCCCGAGGCAGTGAGGGCATCTGCAGCGTTAAGATACCCCATTCTGCGAACCCCCTCCCACAGTGAGGTGTCCGTGCCAGCCCTGCTGTCTTCCCAGTCCAAGCTTACCTTGGGTAGACCGATGGACTCCATGGCTCTTAACCACTGCACGGTGTTATCTGTGTGCCGAAAGTGAAGGCCCGACTTCTGATGGGGCGGAAAAGAGGGGAGCATACAAAAAGGAGGTAAGAAAGTGGCCACTGCTTCCATTTGCAGGACGCTCTCAATTCTATTTCTCCTAGAACAGTGCCATGAACGCTCACATAAAGCAACCCATAAAGGAGATGAGACTTTATCAGCAACACTCCAACCATTTGGGACGGACCAGTCCAGTCCCCAGAATTCACATGTTTGAGGTAATTCTGAACTAGACTCCCAAAGACCATTTACTGTCTAGCACGCCTAAGGATGTTTTATGAGACGTGTGCCCACACACACACACACACACACACTCAGTGTCAAGACTGCGGCAACCATGGTTGAGGGCAATAGTAACTTCTGGAAAAAAAGGATTTTTACAAGACTAGATGTCTTTTTTTGTCTGTGGTTTCTGGTTCTGCCAGATCACAACTGTAATATGATTTTTGTAAAAAAAAAAAAAAAAGATAATAATAAAAGAAAAAACCAAACTGGAAAATATAGAAAAATACAAAGATGAAAACAAAAAAACACTCCATGATTCAGAGCTAACTTTAGTATTTATTTCTTCTATAATTTAATTCTAACCTTGGCCTTGTACAATAAGCAAACTTTTGGTGGAAATATTTGACAAGACCTTTTCCTACCCATATAATAAAAACAGGCTCTGTTTTCCATTCCTATAGTTCTAATCAGCCAGCCATTATTGTCTATTTATCAGTCAGTCTATAAATAAAATATTCTTGCTGCTATCTTATGAAGTTTTATCAGGTATATACTGCTGAAAGCTTTAAAATAATCATATATTTCAGTAGTTAAATGTATACCATAATGTTATATATCGTATTTTTCACTTTGAATAAAAGGAAAACTACAGCAAGTTTCATCATAATTAACACCCAGTGGTGTATTATCACATTCACAAAGTCTAGCTCTTCCCATATTCTGTGAGCTTCTACAATCTAATGGTTGATTTAACAAAAACTATTTTTCTTGCTGTTAGAAATTATAAAGCATAAGAAAATTAAAATTTTGCAAATATTTATACGTTTTTGATAGTGGCCATTATTTACTGAGATTGGACCGTGTGTGTCAAGCACTTTACATAAATTATCTCTAATTTTCCAAATACTCTGCAGAGTAGTTATTATTCCCATCTTTTTGAGAGATGAGGAACCCTAGGCAACAAAGATGAAGTGATTTGCCTAAAGTCAAACATCTGTTGAGGGGCTGAGCTGGGATTCAAGACGAAATCTTTGTGGATCTGAACACCTTCCCCATGCCATCACCCGCCAAGGGCAGAGCACAGGACCTGATGACCAGGGGATTACTCTTCAGAGGAAAGAAATTAGCTAACCACTGTGAAATAACTAGAGGGAGGGGAGAGGATCTGAAGGGCATGCAGAGAAGAGAGGAAAAGGTGGGGAAGAGGGAGAGGGGGAAGGGCATGTGAAGAGAGGAAAAGCATAGGGAGAGAGTTCACGGCCAGGCGGTAGTGTCTGAGGCTAACTCAGCATCAGCAACTTTTGCAGAACACAAACGGTTCTCAGACACGGCCACTCTGTGAATGTGGAGGGCCAAAATGGAGACAATCCTCATTCATGTCAGGGCTGAGGACCCTCAACACCATAAAGTGACTAACATAGTCCTCTTCCAAATAAGACGGGTGACTTATCTCTTGACTATGGCAATCTGGCCCCCAGTGAATATTCTCACCTCCTAAAAATTAACACACCAAATTGATCCTACTTGCTGATAACACCATTAGTATTGGGCTTCCCTGGTGGCTCAGTTGGTAAAGAATCTGCCTGCAATGCAGGAGATACCAGTTCGATTCCTAGGTCGGGAAGATCTGCTGGAGAAGGTATGAACTACCCACTCTAGTATTCTTGGGCTTCCCTGATGGCTCAGCTGGTAAAGAATTTGCCTGCAATGTGGGAGACCCTGGTTCGATTCCTGGGTTGGGAAGATCGGCTGGAGAAGGGATGGGCTACCCACTCCAGTATTCTTGGGCTTCCCTGGTGGCTCAGCTGGTAAAGAATCTGCCTGCAATGCGGGCGACCTGGGTTCAATCCCTGGATTGGGAAGATCTCTTGGAGAAGGGAAAGGCTACCCACTCCAGTATTCTGGCCTGGAGAAGTCCATGGACTGTATAGTCCATGGGGTCACAAAGAGTCAGACACGACTGAGAGACTTTCACATTTTAGACTTCCCTGGTGGCTCAGATGGTAAAGAGTCTGCTTGCAATGTGGGAGACTGGAGTTTGATCCCTGGGTCGGGAAGATCCCCTGGAGGAGGAGATGGCAACCCACTCCAGTATTCTTGCCTGGAGAATCCCACAGACAGAGGAGCCTGGCAGGCTACAGTCCATGGGGTCGCAAAGAGTCAGACAAGACTGAGTGACTTCACTTTCACTTTCCTGATAACACCCCAAAGATAACTGGTTCTTGCTTCCTAAATCCTTATTAGAATCTCTCAGTACAAGTTCAAATCTCTACTAAGCTCCTATTTCCTCTTTCTTATAGCTCCATGGGTATGTCTTTTTTCTTGGCCTTTTTTCTGAGTTTAAATAAATATAGTTTTGTTTGACCCTAGGTTGGTTTCTGAGAATCTTTGGTTGATAGCCTTGAACAATCCAAATTGTGCAATAAAAACATCCCATCCATTTAGTGGTCTCATTAGTTAGGTAACTTCAGGAAAGTTCCAAGTCTCTTTCAACCTTGGTTCCTCAGCCACAAAATGGGAATGGTATGTTTCTTTGGGTTGAGGAATTTCATGAGACTATACATGGAACACTCAGTTGCAAAGTACACCTAAGAATGCAATAAATGTTGGTTATGGTAATTATTACGCTATGAGACTGGGCTTTAAACTTTATTCACCTTTAAGGTCAAAAAAAGTTCAGCGCTTCATGTAAGAGGCACTGAAGGAAAGGATGGTTATCTTGGTCATATTTCTATAGAAAATGACATGACAGGTTTCAAATCCTTCACCCACTTTAAACACCTGAGGAATGCTGACTTCAGAACCCTATGCTCCCTGTCTGCAAATTTTAGAAGTAAGCTTCAGTGAGTGAACTATATTAACATCTTCAGTCTATAGATTTACTTCAGTTAGAACCAAAAAAGGTCTTCTAAAGAGGCTCCAAATAAACTTAGTCCATTATAAACATTTCTAGTTTGTCTTTTCAGCAGTCCCACACTAACATTAATATGTTCGACTAGGTGCTACATCTATGGTCATACTTAGTCAAGGGTTGTTATGGTTGGTCTACCTAATTTCTTTCAGGTATTAGACTAGAAAGGACATGCTGATTTTCTACTGCTGAGCTACTATAGCACCAGCAAACAAGATTACTGCAGTTTAAATTGAATAGATGAGGTATTATGTAAGCCTTCTGTGGATGGTAACTTCTTATATATTAGGATCAAGGCAATTCAGAACTATGAAGTAGTTTGAAACCAGTAATTATTCTAATTTGCTCATTTTATACAGGAAGAAACTGAGGGCCCAAGTATTTAAGACATTCGAGTTGACCTAACTTGTCGAGCTCAGGGTCAAGATCAGGTTGCAGAATTCCCTGACTCCTAGTCCCAATATTCTGGTCAATTTACTGCTCACGGAGCCTCAGAACAAACAAACAGCGTCTGTAGCAGTTACAGGGTGCTCACCTCTATCAGGCGGGCACTGGGCCGAGCGCCTGGTATAGATGATCACATTTGTTCCTCCCAATTTCTCTACAAGGTTGATGCTGTTAGTATTTTCCCACTTTCCTCTCAGGAAGCTGAAGCTCACCGAGTCAAAGTCAGTGGTGAAGCCAGATTCTGAAGTGTTTTGGTTCTGCAGCTCATACTCCTGACCACTGTGTATGCTTTCCCTATCTAAGGCCCACCTAAACGTTCAATGAGCGTTTGTTATAAATCTGGACAGCTGTCAATGCGCGGTCCAGAATGATACTGCTGTGTGGCTTATCAGACTGAATTCTCTCCAAGGAACGCCCCCTTCTTCTTCCACTCCTTTTTCTCTTGGTCATCCTAGGTGGCTTGGGAACCTTCAGCCGTCAAGCCCCACCACGGAAACCCTTCTGGCATCTGTGTCAGTCCAACCCCCTTTAGAACTGACCACACTCGACTTAGTTACCGCCCACCATCCACCTAGCTGTCTTCTCTTCAGTGGCTCCGCCCATTTCCAGTCCTTCTCCAGGATTCACCCTTCATTTCCCGTCTCGAATCCTCTTACTTCCTGTCTCTGCAGGCAACGGTCATCGGTCACCTGGGCTGAGGGATCCTCTCATCACACCCTGCCTTGAGTTCCTCTTCCCTCCACACAGCAGCAGAGCAGTCTTTGTGAAGCACAGACTGTCCCCCGGTGCCCCTGTCAACACTGAAACAGCTCCCCTGTACTTAACGATGGAGGCGCCCCGTGCGAGGTCCTCCAGGAGGGACTGAGCGATCTCTCTGCTGCTCTCCTGGCCCCATTTCTCGCCTCTGTCCCTCACCTAGCCTTCCAGCCACTCAACCTGGCCAAGCGCTTTTCGTCCTTGAGCCCCTCGTCTGGACCACCCTCCCCACTCCCTACCCTTAGCTTTCATGGATGAGTTTCCCCTCCGTCTTCCAGCCTCCGCGTAAGAACATTTCCTCAGCAAAGTGCATGGCTGTCTGTCAACAACTCTGGCTTTAATCTCTTCCTTCATACACTGATCACAATTCATGACTGTCTCTTTTCCTCAGACTGTCTCTCCAACTGTGAGCAGCATGAAAATCATGTCTGCTTGTCTCTGCACTGTCTTTGGTGCTCAAATCAGTGGCTGGTACCTGGTAGGTATGGATGAGGATTGCATGGATAAATGAATTCTACCCTTTATGTATTTCTATCTTAGTACAGCTTTATCTTCTTTCCCTATAACTTTATTAAATCTTATTATATTAATGTATCTGCCTACTAGAGCAGTGATTCTCAAACCTTAGTAGTATGTAACAAAAGAATCAGCTGAGGTGATAATTAAGAATGGAGCTTCCTGGAGCCCTGGCTAAGATTCTGGGGGAGGGGCCAAAAGTTCACATTTTCACACATACCCACTGTGGGGGACCACAGGAAGTCTGAGCATCACACTTAGAGGAGGAGTTTCAGCAAGTATTGAACAAAGTATTGAATAAAGCATAGAAGACAAGAAATGGAGCCATTTGGCTTACTAGAAAGTACTAGCTGGGACTTCCCTAGCACTCCAGTGGTTAAGACTTGGCCTTCCAATGCAGGGGGTAAGGTTTCAACCCCTGGCTGGGGAGGTAAGATCCCACGTACCTCTTGGCCAAAAAACGAAAACATAAAACAGAAGCAATATTTTAACAAATTCAATAAAAGACTTTTAAAATGGCCCACGTTAAAAAAAAAAAAAAAATCTCTAAAAAATAAAAAATTCTAATTCATTCCTTTACCCAACAGCTATTTGGGCCGGAACCTGCACTATTCACCAAGGACACAGTGGAAGAGACCCACACCGCTCCTGCCTTCAGGACAGCACCGCATGGTGCGTCCACGTGTGCATGGCATGACCACGCAACTCAGCCCTGGAGGGGGAGGCGGAGATGGTCAGGGAAAGGACACTCTTCCCTGGAAGGTTCAACTCAATACCTAGCATGACTTCCTAACCCTAAATTAAGGAGGGGCCAAGGCGTAGACAACGAGCTGGCAACAAAGAGGACAGGGCTGCGTGAAAGCGCCCGCTGCTTTGCTCAAAGCCAAGAGTGCCCCGGCTGAGGCCGTGTGATTCGGGGCAGAGCTTTTGCTCGGGGATACCCAGCCGAACACGTGGGCCATATTTTACGGCCACAGCCCAGCAGACCCTGCAGAGCGTTCAGGCTCGCTGAACTCATGGTTTCCAGATGGCCCATCAAGAGACAGGCCTAGGTTAGCGAATGTTCCCCTGTGTTTCAGCATCTTTGCCACTGTCCCGTGATTTAGGGCTCCTTGAAGAGGACCATGTGACAAGCTTTAGATCCGAAAAACACATGAACAGGAAGCTGTCTCCTGCCCGCTAATATTTGTCTCATTTCATTTTTGCAGAAGAAACACAATAGCCTTAAAATAAAAACTTACGATGACACAGCAAATCACTAACAATTCCCATTCAAGGACACGTTCAGGGATTTAATACAAGGAAAAAAAAAGAAAAGCCTCTTTTCTCCAGTGAATTAACAGAGGGGTAGTTTCCCTTTGTCCATGATTCTCCCCCGCCACAGCTGGCATCGACTCCCCTCCATCTGCCACCTCCCATCTTTCCACGCCTCTCCTAACATCCTTTCTTCTGTGCATCCCACGTGGGGCCTGATGGGATGGGGGACAGTGACACAGACCACTTCCTTCTGTCACGATGGTTTGCTCAGGGATGTCAGCACGCGTCCAGGTGCCCCAGGAGTTTTATTTTGTAACAAGAGATTGGAAATATTTCCCCCTTCCCATCCCAAAGAGAAGTTGCTATGGATTCAAATAATAGGACCTCTGATGCCAGGAGGCAATGGTACCTGTTTAAGTTGCCATGAGGGATCCAGAGCTGAACTGGCAAGAGACACCTATATTTAAGTCATATAATGTGCTAGGAGGGGAATTAGCCCACCTGCAGCTCTGAGGTTCGCTTTCACTAAAGGTCTGTCTTTCCGACCTGATTCTCCCAAACCATACATCAAAACAAAACACCCACAGCCCCTTTCCAGGGAAGGTTGGAGCCCATGACACTTTATCATCAAATCTATATCATCAAATCTACATGGCCATTATAATAGGTCTAGGTCTTGGTAACAGCCATCACAGAAGCAATGAAAATAAAAGAAAGATCATGTTCTAAAATGTGGACAAATATTAATTTATTTTGTGACACAGGGGATACAAATAGTTTTTTTCTGAACTTTGAAAATATTCCTTAAAATTAAAAAAAGAAACTTTAATTTTGGCTGGCTAAATCATTTGTTTTGCTTAAGTTCCAAAAGGCTGGAAACTCACTCTAGGGAGAAACATCTAGAGTTTAAATAAACACATGACTTAATAAACTTATTTTAACATATGCAAACATATTTTTTCATAACATTATTCAAGGCAGAGACTTTTGCTCCATTCCCTTTTAGATTAGATGATGAAGAGAGACTTGTCAAAAAAGATGTCAATTCATCTTGTCTGTTAGCCTAAATCATTACTCAGACATTTGCTCTGAATTCAATATACATATTTTAAAGATAAATTTTGTCTCAATAACAACTGAAGGGTAGTGTGACTCATGCATTAAATGGAAAATTATTCTATTTTCAATTATACTTAATGTTATCCTTGAAATTTTAAGAGAAATAACTTTTAAAAACACTTGAAAATCTGCAGATAAAAAACACTGATATAACAAAACCAAACAAGATATTGAGAAAACAAACAACAAAAAAATCAAGTTTCAAAGAAGCTTTAGAAACCCTGACCCAAAGTGGAGAAGAGATCTCACATTCTAGAAGAGAACAGCACACATTTAAAAATTGCTTTTTGAAGACACATATAATCAAGGCCTCTTTTAGGTTGGTGCTTACTTTTTCCTTCTTTACTTTTTAATGGAAATTTTCAAACATAAAAAAGTAGACAGAACAGTATAAAGAACTCATTTGCACCCATTATCTAATCTCAACAATTACAAACTCACGGCTGGTCTTGAATCATCTGTCAGCCCTCTTCCCAATTATTTTGAAGCAAATCATAGATGTATCACCTTACCTGAAAATATTTAAACATTATATCCATAAAACACGCACATTAAAAAAAAATAATACAGTGTTTATATTGATTGGTTGTTTATTTTGATTGTATTTATTTGTTTATTTTGATTAAGATTGGTGTTTATATTGGTTTTCCTCCCTATATTCCTTCTCAAATTACCTATGAAATAATTCATAAAACTAGCTGCCTACAAAAAGGTTAGTCTCATTTTGTTTTAAACATCAAATGGAAAGGAGTTTCTGACTCGTCAATATTAGTACTTTTTTTCTTTTTTAATCACCTTGGCTCTAACTCTTTAGGGCTACAAGTCTCCGCTGGGTACTTTACTTCTTGATGAGAATAAGGGGAGTAATAAACCATGTTGGTGGTGAAGAGAGGAGGGGTAGAGGGCCCCCACTTTTATATTTACTGGTACTAATGACATGACCTCCATGAAGGAATAATGGGGGTTGGGAGTTGGAAGCCCCACAAATCAGAGGTCTCTCGGCCTCATCCCAGAAACAGAAAAGGGCTTTGCTTTCAAAACTGCTGCACCTCAAGAATGATTATTAACAGGCTTCAAAGACCAAGGACACTCCCCTTCCCCATACCCCTCAGTTCAGTTCAGTTCAGTTGCTCTACCTCCCACAAAATCCTGATAGAAACACTAAAGAAAGGGAAGGAAGGCAAAGACTCAACTTTCACTTTGAGCCAGAGGTCCGAACCAATTAGATCTCAGTTACCTTATAGCGTGTTTGTTCCACATCATAGATCTTTTTCTCCGATACCATTTTGGGGGCAAAGAATTTGGCTAACTTTGCAAGGTAAACTCCGTTCCGGAGTCCTTCTTCCAGTTCAGTGGTTGGTGGCAATTCTTCAACTAAGCAGACTTCCATCCACCTAGAGAGATTAAGAGAGAGCAAAAAAAAAACCCTTAAAGTGAATCCAGTTTGGTATCTTTCTATAAATGAAGAGATGTGGTGTCTTATTATCAGTGGCAGGGGCATTAACAAAGGGGGCGGGATCTGAAACATCTTTATCGTCATGGACAGGAGAAGCTTCTGGATGGAACAAGGATTCAGAACAGGAGAGGAACAAGGGGTTGATAAGCCCAGAGGCACTAAACTCACTCCGGCGCCAGAGTTTGTTGACTTCACCTTTATCTGAGTCTCTGCCAAGTCTCTTAAAGAGGAAAAAGGCTAATCTGTGCTTGTATGGGTGGAATGAGTCTTGCTGACATTACAGAAAAAGCAGTTCCAAGTTTATGAGCCTTAGTGGAGGACATTTTTGTAGGGGTTATGCCGTGGGGAGAGTGTAGTCCAAGGTGCGGTAAAATCTGCAGTTGCTTAGTCTGGAAATGCCTACCAGGAGAGGCAGGAAGGCCCAGAAAAGGGACACCAAAATCCAGAAAGCAGACACAGTCTTCCTTGAATAAGACACATTCATTTTCCCAATGCCAGGAGCTTACTACAACACACCTTTTGGGGAAGCTACTTTCTGGGTACTGAGAAAGTTGTTCAGCAAAAGATCAGATGCAATCTTAGGACACTCTGCCAGTATCGTAGAAAAGAGAGCACCAAGGTCATTACTGGCTCAAAGACACACAGTGGGAGGAGGGCCAGGCCAGTTCTCATTTTACACCAGGTTGCAGAGAGTCTGCCAGAGCTCACAGGATACTGTGCTTCCTCCCCGTGCTTGAGGAACGCTTCCCTACTCTAAGACCCAAGAACCAGGGGTGCAAGCCCTCACCTTTCTGCCACAAACCCACCACATCAGCAACTCTGAGTGTGAGCCGCACACCTATACAGCGGGGCCCCTCAGAAGACCAGTAACACAGCAGCGCTGACTCCATCACACTTGGCAGGGAGGAGAGGGCTGCTCTGCACTAATAACAAAGGATCTGGATCCAGGCAGTGAACACTGTAAAATGTCTCAAGTGCATGTAGTTCTGGCCAACACTTTTTAGAAGCTCAAAGAGTCCCTAATAAGCAAGGAGTATTTACTGACCACTTGTTTAGGCAATGTGAAATATGGAGTTAGAGAAGGAAATGGCAACCCGTTCCAATATCCTTGTCTGGGAAATCCCATGGACAGAGGAGCCTGGTGGGCTATAGTCCATGGGGTCGCAAAGAGTCGAATACGACTGAGAGACTGAACAGAACTGAGAAGAGCTATGACAAACATGGACAGCATATTAAAAACCAGAGACATTACTTTGCCAACAAAGTCCATCTAGTCAAAGCTATGGTTTTTCCAGTAGTCATGTGTGGATGTGAGAGTTGGACTATAAAGAAAGCTGAGCGCCAAAGAATTGATGCTTTTGAACTGTGGTGTTGCAGAAGACTCTTGAGAGTCCCTTGGACTGCAAGGAGATCCAACCAGTCAATCTTAAAGGAAATCAGTCCTGAATATTCATTGGAAGGACTTCAGCTTCAGCTCCAATACTTTGGCCACCTGATGTGAAGAATTGACTCATTGGAAAAGACCCTGATGCTGGGAAAGATTGAAGTCAGGAAGGAGAAGGGGGTGACAGAGGATGAGATGGTTGGATGGCATCACCGACTTGATGGACATGAGTTTGAGAAAGCTCCGGGAGTTGGTGATGGACAGGGAAGCCTGGGGTGCTGGAGTCCACGGGATCGCAAAGAGTCGGACACAACTGAGAGACTGAACCAAACTGATGAGAAAAAACATAAATATAAGCCCTGCCTTCAAAGAGCATTAAACAAAACTGAGAAGACAACACAAGTGTAAGAAAAAATCAGAGAGCCATGTAAGACAGTCTATGATGCCCAATACAACTATTAGTACCTAACAAGAAAAAATTGGGGAATAGTGTGGGGGCAGGGGGCACTGGGCTCTCAGTGGAGAAGCAGGGAAAAAATGACAAGGTGGTGGGATCTGGATTCAGCTGGAAAGGGAGGATTTGGAAAGGCAAGGCAGGGGGGACACTGGGAGCTGGGGGGCAGGACATACTAGAATCATGAAGGAAACATGGCTGATGCATGGAACAAACCCAGAGAAGACCCAGGGTCCTTAGGGTGCATGGGGAGAAAGGAAGCAAGCTGAGCATACACAGGGAAAGCAGGAGCTGCTGTAAGAGAAGCGATGCCATTTGCTGCTACAGGAAGCAGTAAGCTCTTGGCAGACTCACAGCAGAGGAGGGACAGGCTGACAGTGGCAGTTAGAGAAAATTCAATCTTGTATAATGGAGGCCCCAAAGACAAAGCACTCACCTTTCCCATTGCAAGGAGCTGAGGGACTGGATGAGACAGGAAGAAACCGGAAGGGTGGAAAGCAAGAGGCATTTCAAGGAAATGTAACAAGATGTGGTGACAGCTTAGAAAGTGGGGAGGGGGTCAAAGGAAAGGGAATATTCCCAGCCAGGGAGAGGGGCTCCATGTGGAGGGAGCTCTCTGTACCAGGACGCAGCCCCACATCCACTGCGGCCCCAGGCATGTCCCTTGACCTCCCTGGGCCTCAGTGTTCTCCTCTGTTGAAGGGGCAGATGAGAAGAACAGGCTGTTAAGCCTCCTGCAGCTCTAACATCCTAGGGGGACTGGGAAAACTTGGAAGAACAAGGAACCTTCCATAGTAACATAAGATGTGAAATTTACTTTCACATAACAAACACAAGGTAAATAAGGATTATTTGGTTATACGGGCCTTGCTTCAAATGAGTGTAAGAGTCTCATAGGCTTGATGAATTTTTAAAACTGTGAGAAATCAATAACAATGTTGTCTTTTTGATTAAAAAAAAATGTGGGCAAATTAAAAGCCCCTGCCCTAGACCAAGTTTCTAATCTAAGTAAACTACAAATTATAGCATCATGCTCTTTCACATGAAAACAAACCTGTTTTCAAGTAATTATCTTGAAAAAATTTACTTTTTTGCACAGCAGTATATAATTGCTGTATAATAATTTCATAACTGAGGGGTAGATTGTGAAGGGTTGGGGAGAGGTAAATTGACAATAGCATCATACAGAGTCAAACATGACTGAAGCAACTTAACACATTTTATTCTAGAATCTGGATTTAATACTATATATGGATTATCATTTAATCCTTGTGCCTATCTCATAAGGAAAGGTGCTATGGATAACCATTTGCAGATGTTAATCTAAAGCAAAATTAAAAGAATGCTTGCTCCTTGGAAGAAAAGTTGTGACAAACCTAGACAGCATATTGAAGAGCAGAGACATCACTTTGCTGACAAAGGTTTGTATAGCCAAAGCTATGGTTTTTCTAGTAGTTATGTATGGCTGTGAGAGCTGGACCATAAAGTAGGTTGAGTGCCTAAGAACTGATGCCTTCAAACTGTGTTGTTGGAGAAGACTCTTGAGAGTCCCTTGGACAGCAAGGAGATCAAATCAGTCAATGCTAAAGGAAATCAATTCTAAATATTCATTGGAAGGACTGATGCTGAAGCTGAAGCTCCCCTACTTTGGCCACCTGACGAAGAGCTGACACACTGGAAAAGACCCTGATGCTGGGAAAGATTGAGGGCAGGAGAAGGGGGTGGCAGAGGATGAGATGTTTGGATGACGTCATCAACTCAATGGACGTGAGTTTGAGCAAACTCTGGGAGATAGCGAAGGACAGGGAAGCCTGGTATGCTGCAATGGGGTCACAAAGATTTGGACATGACTTAGCAACTGAACAACAACAAAGGGAAGAGAACTTGGAGCGTAGATACCAAATGGTTCACCGCAGGGCTAGGAGACAGCTGGGGTGGCTGCTGGCCAGGGTGGTCATTTCCCAGCCCAGTACAATCTGTGTGGGGCCAAGTAGCCAGGTCACGAGCACAGAATGAGACAGGAAATGGCGTGCATCCCATGGAGAGTGGCCTCAGGAAAGCCCCACATGGGTGAGCTTCCCCTCCCCCATCTGCTGAAAGTGAAGTGGCTCGGTCATGTCCGACTGTTTGTAACCCCATGGTCTGTAGTCTACCAGGCTCCTCTGTCCATGGGATTTTCCGGGCAAGAGTTCCGGAGTGGGTTGCCATTTCCTTCTCCAGGGAATCTTCCCAACCCAGGGACTCAACTCTGGTCTCCTGCATTGCAGGCAGATGCTTTACCATCTGAGCTACCAGGGAAGCCCAAGACATACAGATGTGACATAGTGAAAATTGCATCCAACTCTTTGTGACCCTGCATTCTCTAGGCCAGAACACTGGAGTGGGTAGCCTTTCCCCTCTCCAGGGAATCTTCCCAACCCAGGAATTGAACCAGGGTTTCCTGTATTGTATGCAGATTCTTTACCAGTTGAGCCACCAGGGAAACACCACCCCATCCCCACCCCCCTAACCCCATCTGCAAGCAGGATGCTAAAGCCCATGGCCACCTTGAAAGAAAAGATGTAAGAACACCCTGGGTCCCTGAGTAACCTCTGTAGGTTACAGAAGGAACCTTCTGCATCCGTTCATCCTCGCCTTATGCTACTGAATCTTACATGAAAAGGAATTAAACTTGTACTGTCAACCTCAACCTCCGTGACTTACCGGTTACATAAGCTAGTGTTACCCAGCCAAACCAATAAAATTCAGTAAGTGTGATTTTTATGGTCTGTTGGGGTTAAACTTCCTGTCATAATCACAGTACAGAAAATGACGGGCCTGATGTTCAGGAAGTCTGGCTTTCCAATCACTAGCTGGTGTCCTGGAGCAGGTTACTTAAAACTCTAAGCTGAGTTTTAGTCCGAGAGTCTAAAATTATAAGTGGAATTCTGTACGACACTAATTATGCAATATGCTTTTTTGTGTGTTTAATAGCAGCTTTATATTGAGAGAATTCACACATTATACACTCTTTGAAGCTGTACCATGCAGTGATTTTCAGCAAACATTTTCATCACTCCAAAAAGAAGCCATATAACTAGTTAACAGTACTCCCCATTTACTCCCAAATTTCCAACCTATTAATCTACTCTCTGCTTAGAGATCTGTTTATTCTGGATATTTCATTTAAATGGAGCCATACAACACATGGCCATCTGTGACTAGCTTCTTTTGCATGCTTTCAAGGTTCGTCTATTATGTAGGATATAATTAGCGCTGCATTCATTTCCAATGCTGAATAATATTCTACTGTATAGATTTATATCATATGTATCAGTTTATGGACATCTGGGTTTTTTCCCACTTTTTGGCTCCTATGAATAATACTGCTGTAAACATTAGTGTTTAGGTTTTTGCACGGACATATTTTCTCCTTTCTCTGGGTATATATGTAGGAGAAGAATTGCTGGGTCTATGTTTGATCTTTTTTGGAACTTCCAGACGGTTTCCCAAAGCAGCTGCAACATTCTACCTCCCCAGCAGCACTGAGGATTCTAACTTCCCTGCCTCAGCTGTCTTTTTGAGTATAGCCATCCTAGGTAGATTCAAAGTGGCATCTCAATATGGTTTTGATTTTCATCTCTGTGATGGCTAATGATATTGAGTGGGCTTCCCAGGTGGCACTAGTGGAAAAGAATCCGCCTACCAATGCAGGAGATGTAAGAGACACGGGTTTGATTCCTGGGTCGGGAAGATTCCCTGGAGGAGGAAATGGCACCCCACTCCAGTATTCTTGCCTGGAGAATCCCATGGACAGAGGACCCTGGCGGTCTATAGTCCATGGGGTCACAAAGAGTCAGACACGACTGAGCATCTGAGCATGATGATGTTGAGCATCTTTTTATTTTTTTCTTTTTGATACAATTGTGAATAGGATAGTTTTATTTATTTCTCTTTCTAATGGTTAATTATAGGTGTGTAGAAATGTAACAGATTTCTGTGATTAATTTTCTATCCTTCAACTTTAATGAATTCATTTTTAAGTTCCAATAGTTTTTTGCTCTTAAGGGTTTTCTGTGCATAATATCATGTCATCTGCAAATAGCGACAGTTTCAGTTCCTTTCCAACTTAGTTTCTTTTCCTTCTCTGACTGCTGTGGCTAGGGCTTCCAATATTATGTTGGAAAAAAGTGGGAAAAGTAGTCATCCTTGTCTTGTTCTGAGCATCTTTTTATTATTGCCTATTTACACATCTTCTTTAGAGACATGTCTTTTCAAATCTGCTGCCCATGTTTTAGCTGTTTTTTTTTTTTTTTTTTTTTTAAAGAAATTGAGTTATAAGAGCTCTTTATATATTTGTTATACCAATTCCTTATCAGGCACACAACATGAAAATATTTCTTCATTCTATGGGTTGTCTTTTTGCTTTCTTGATGGTGTCTTTTGAAGCAAGTTGCTTGTACTTTGATGTCATATTTAAGAAACCATTGTTTAACTGAAGGTCACAAATATTCACCTATGTCTTCTTCTAAGACGTTCATAGTTTTAACTCTTACATTTAAATCTTTTATCCATTTTGAGTTATTTTTTGTATGTGGTGAGTGGTAAGAGTCCAAATTCATTCTTTTGAATGTGGATATCCAGTTATCTCAGCACCATGTGCTGAAAAGACTCTGTGCCTGCATGCTAAGCTGCTTCAGTCGTGTCTGACACTCTGTGACTCTTTGGGCTGTAGCCCACCAGGCCCCTCTGTCCACAGGATTCTCCAGCAAGTATACTAGAGTGGGTTGCCATGCCCTCCTCCAGGGGATCTTCCCAGCCCAGGGATCGAACCCAATTAACTTTCCTTGGTACCCTTGTTGGAAGTCAACTGACTGTAACTGTGAAAAATTACATCTAAATTCTCAATTATACTCAATGATTTATACATCTAAGATTTACATGAAGTGAAGTGAAAGTCACTCAGACATGTCCAACTCTTTGCAACCCCATGGACTGTAGCCTGTCAGTCTCCTCTCTCCATGGAATTCTCCAGGTCAAAATACTGGAGTGGGTAGCTGTTCCTTTCTCCAGGGGATCTTCCCAACCCAGGAATTGAACTGGGGTCTCCTGCATTGCAGGTGTATTCTTTACCAGCTGAGTTACCAGGGAAACCCAAGATTTACATATAAAGTGAAGTGAAGTGAAGTGAAATTTGCTCAGTCGGGTCTGACTCTTTGTGATCCCATGGACTATACAGTCCATGGAATTTTCAAGGCCAGCATACCGGAGTGGGTAGCCGCTCCCTTCTCCAGGGGATCTTCCCAACCCAGGGATCGAACCCAGGTCTCCCACATGGCAGGTGGATTCTTTACCAGTTGAGCCACAAGGGAAACCCAAGAACACTGGAGTGGGTAGCCTATCCCTTCTGCAGCTGATATTCCCGACCCAGGAATCAAACCAGGGTTTCCTCCATTGCAGGCGGATTCTTTATGAACTGATTTACAAGATTTATATACAGACAATATATCAAGTATGTACACATGAAACAAACCTAGAAAGACCTCATATGTTATCAAAAGACTGACTTCAAATTTGACCTAAAAATCCACAGAAATGAAAACTGGAACAAGCCAGCATCTCCTGCTGCCCTTGCAGTCGCTCCTCCCCTGTTCCTTCTATGGGTTACTCCTTCCGAACCTCATGAAGACCATACCAAAGGCTGAGCACTGAAGAACTGATGCTTTCGAACTGTGGTGCTGGAGGAGACACTTGAGAGCCCCTTGGACTGCGAGGAGATCCAACCAGTCCATCCTAAAGGAAATCAACCCTGAATATTCACTGGAAGGACTGATGCTGAAGCTGAAGCTCCAATACTTTGACCACATGATGTGAAGAGTTGACTCACTGGAAAAGACCCTGATGCTGGGAAAGATCGAAGGCAGGAGAAGAGGGTGTCAGAGGATGAGATGGTTGGATGGCATCACCGACTCAGTGGACATGAACTTGGGTAAACTCTGGGAGATGGTGAGGGACAGAGAAGCTTGGTGTGCTGCAGTCCATGGGGTTGTGAAGAGTCAGACATGACTTGGTGACTGAACAACAATAACCGAATCTCCACACCAATATGTGAACATCTCATCCTCAACCAAAGGTGAAGCAATTTCTGATGAGCATCTTCAAGGTTGTTGGAGAACCATAATTTCATTTCCAGTGGGGAGGACTCTCTCTTATTAGTATTGCTTGCTTTCTCTTTACTATGCAGGGAAAATCTGAATCTCTTCTCAAAAACAAAATACAGGTAAGAGGAATTTTTATTCTATCATTCAAACATATTCTCTTCAATTTTTTTTTTTTTGAGTTGAGTTGAGATAGCTTCCATAAGCAGCTCTGTGTATAAAAGTACAAGATGTGATTCAAGTGACATAGTGAGAAGAAGAGGGTGGTAGGAGAGGATGTTGGGAGAAGTATGAAGGGGATGAACAGTGAAATTTTTCCAATTTTAGGTTAAAGCCAGAAAGAAAAACAATTAATATCATTTTGTCTTGCAAGAGATCAAAAAATACACACACACACACACACACACACACACACCCCTCCCAAAAATGCCACCTCATAAAAACCCGGACACACACCATCCACTCCACTGTGCTACTTTGCGCCTTGCAGAGCATATGAAAGTTGTTTTGCTGAGGCATTTGCTATCTGCCTTGTTATTCAGGAAATCGCCAGCTATAAATCTTGGTCTCTATCATACAGCACTGTATGGAATAAATGTCCCAAAAGTAGAACTGCTGGCCAAAAAACAGAACGTGTGTTTCTTTCCTTACAAACCCTGCTTTAACGGAGTGCCCCGGTCCATGAACTTTCAAGCATTATAAGTCAATTTCTCTTCCTGAATGTTTTGAACATCAGCCTATGAAATATTTTACAAAAGAATAAAGGCAAAGACCAGATATTTTTTATATGTACAGGGCAACTGGTCACCTTTTGTGCCAATAGGAGGTAAAACGTTGGAAATCAGTGCTAGATTAAGTTCTCACAGTAAACCTTTCGGTTCACTGGAGGCTGAGGTCAAACTGTCACCACGAGGAGCGGAGGGAATAAATTAGGAATTTGGGATTAACAAAGACACGCCACTGTACATAAAATAAACAACAAGGATTTACTGTTGGGAACTGTATTTGGTATCTTGCTGTTATATACCTATAATGGGCTGGAAAAAAGATGCAGACGTACGGAACGGACTCGTGGACACAGGTGGGGCAGGACAGCGGGGGACAAATTAAGCGTGCAGCATGGACATATATACACGACCATGTGTAAAGCATCTAGTGGGAAGCTGCTGTCCAGCACAGGGAGCTCAGCTCGCTGCCCTGCGATGACTTAGGGGGCATGGGAGTGTGGGAGGCAGGCTCCAAAGGAAGCAGACATATGTAACATATAGCTGATTCCTGACGCTGTGCAGCAGAAACTAACAAAATGTTGTAAAGCAGTTATATTCCAATAAAAAAGAAGTTAAAATGTATAGGAAAAAAGGAATATATATACACACACATATATATCAGAAAAAAACTGAATCACTTTGATATACACCTGAAACACTGTAAATCAGCTATATTTCAATTAAGAAATAAAAACAAAAATAATTGTCACCATAATTCTATCAGCATCATTAGCTCAAGGAAACAGGGATACAGAAAAATATATATTGCACAAACTGAGGCACGTATCCATCCTTCTCGCATATAAAACTTAGTTGGTTCGTTATAAGAGAAAGAGGTGAGATGTTAAAATAATGCTAATTATTTTCTTTAAAACACGGACTTACAATACGATGAAAAGAAGCAATATAGGACACCAAGGCCTAATGGGAATGGAGCAGGCTTTTGAGGCCCTCTTTCTCATTCTGCTCTTTAGGAAGGACAGGAAACAGCAGCCCTCCACTGAGTTTGGCAAGCATTGTGTGAACTGTGTTCCACAGAATACTGGCTCAGTGAGATGCTAATACTGTCCTGGGGCCAGCGGCGGTGGGGTGGTGGTTGGGGGGGTGGGCGGGGAGGGGGAAGGCCATGTGACCTTAGCCGATGTCGCATTCTACGTCCTCTCTCGAGGATTCATAAATTGCATTAGCGTCCTGAAAGCTCAGAGAATTCCTGAAGCCAAGAACCAAGTTAACTTTTTAACTCAATGTTTCCCAAATATTTTGGCCATAGAACTCCTTTTTACCAAACCACTTCATAATATTTCATATGATGCATAGACAGGTAACTGATAAAAGCAGTACAATTAGGTGACTAAAATCATGGCATTTGGGCTCACACTTTGTCAGTTCAAATCCTAGTTCTAGAATAATACCAGTGATTTCTCTGTAAAATAAAGATATTTAAACTATTTGCCCTTGGAGGGCCTTTGTAAGGAGTAAATGAGTATCTGTGTAAAATATTTAGCACTGTGCCTGGTTCATAATAAGAGCCCAGCAAACATTAACCCCAAGTATTGTGAGCATGTCCCCAAATGTGAATCTGGCTATTCCTTTACCAGACTTCATGAACTGTGTTCCACAGAATACTGGCTTAGTGAGATGCTAATATTGTCCTGGGGCCAGGGGTGGTGGCGGGGGAGGGGGAGGGCCAAGTGAACTTAGATAATGTCGCATTCTATGTACTCTCTTGAGGACTCATAATTTGCATTAGCATCCTGAAAGCTCAGAGATGGACTTTTGGACCTCCCTGGTGGCTCAGAAGGTAAAGCGTCTGCCTATAATGCGGGAGACCGGGGTTCAATCACTGGGTTGGGAATATTTCCTGGAGAAGGAAATGGCAACTCACTCCAGTATTCTTGCCTGGAAAATGCCATGGATGGAGGAACCTGGTAGGCTACAGTCCATGGGGTCGCAAAGACTCGGACACGACTGAATGACTACACTTTCTTTTCTTTCTATTCCTTTACTGGATGTGTAACCTTAACAGATTTTGTTGTTCAGTCGCTCAGTAATGTCCAACTCTTTGTGACCCCATGGACTTCAGCACACCAGGCTTCCCTGTCCATCACCATCTCCCAGAGTTTGCTCAAACTCATGTCCATTCAGTTGGTGATGCCATCCAACCATCTCCTCCTCTGTTTCCCCCTTCTCCTCCTGCCTTCAACATTTTCCAGCATAAGGGTCTTTTCCAATGAGTTGGCTCTTCACATCAGGTGGTCAAAGTATTGGAACTTCAGCATTAGTCCTTCCAAGGAATATTCAGGGTTGATTTCTTTTAGGGTTGACTGGTTTTATCTTCTTGCAGTCCAAGGGACTCTCAAGAGTCTTCTTCAGCCACAGTTCAAAAGCATCAATTCTTTGGCACTCAGCCTTCTTTATGGTCCAACTCTCACATCAATCCAATTAATATTTTTGAGCATCAAGTACTTTCCAGACCTGGTTCCATGTGATGAATCAGGTAAAGTCCCTCAGTTTCCGGGGCAGTAAGTCTTAGACTCTCATCACTGTTAGGAAACCACTAGTTCAAAGAGGTTTTGAGGATTAAATGAAACAGCACTAATACAGAACCTAGCAGATAGTTGGCACCCAGATGTCACTCACATGGTTCCCTTCTCTTTAAACAAAATTTTCAAAGAATCTCTGGTGAGTTACTTCTTAGAAAAAGATATTTAATGCATTATTTTAATCTTTCTTCATGTTCCTTAGACATGAGAAAAGGAAAATATAAATAAGTAGAATGGTGTGAAGCACTGATGGATATAAGAAAGCCTTCAAATTTTGTAGCCCCATCTGCAATAAGTCTGATTAACTTTGCAAATTATTTTGAAATACATTATTTCATAGACCACACTGCTGCTCAAAATATATGTTCAATTCATAATTCTTCCTAACTCCAGGCACAAATCAGATATTTACTGTATTATTTAGGTTTGGCCCAATTAATCATCTACCTATGATGTATCATCCTGATATTAGAACATGCCTGGATAGACATGTTTATGTATACAGATACACAAGTACAGACAAACAATGTGTACATATGCTAAAATTTCTAGATAGACACTGCATAAAGCCTATAAAAAATTGAAAAAAACCCAGAACATGTGCTTATTTTTAACATTACTGTGCACATTAGGCAAAAGACTGGTCATAAACTTCATTGTTTGGTTGGGTGGGGAGACAGAGAGAGATAAACAGCTAATGTTCAGTATCACGGTTTTTGGCTGACACTGTAATTCAAGTGGTTCAAGTGTTAAATATTTATTAGTACTTTAACAATATTTCAACTTAGACTTTTTAAAGAATAATACTCATATACTGGGGGAAAAAAGGAGTATACTCAGGAAAGCCAATACCTATTACAGAAATATATATGCTTTAAAAGAAATGTTTAAGCAGGAAAATGTAGAGACTTGAAGCCTTTGGTATCCAGGGACCCAGGGTGAGCATGAGAGAAGCTGTAAGTCACACACCTCTGGAATATTCTAATCTTTTATGCCCTCTCCTGGTGTCCAGTATCCAATCTGTAGGTTCTCTGCAGTCTTCTCTCCAATCGGATCATATAGTAGTCAGTAATTACTGTACATCTATTAAGTGTAGGACATGAGTTTAAAAAAATTTTTTATTTATTCTTCCCATAGCCCAGTGACTTATCATCTTTAAAAATCTGAGTCAGATATCAAGAAAGATGAAATATCTTGCCCAAGATCATATATAAATGGGAAAAGCAAAATTTGACCTCTCTAAAATTTGAACCCAAATATCACTCTGAAATCTGTACATTAACCAACTCATTATACTGCTTCATGAAAGAGTATATCAGGAAATTTAGTGTATAACCCAGACATTTTACATTGTGAGTATAACTTACTAAACACAGCTATGGTCCAAGACTTTCATGCTCAATGCAAGCATCTAAAAAGAATGTTTATCCATTGCATAGACTATTTATTATACAGCCACTTGAGATATTTTCATAGAATATTTAAGAAAATGGAAAAATACCAGGGGTAAGTTAAGAGAAAATGAGAGGATACAAAATTTTATAGTAAGCTAATTTTATTTCTAAAATTATATATATTTAAATGGTTTTTCCTGTAGTCATGTATGGATGTCAGAGTTAGACCACAAAGAAGGCTGAGGGCAGAAAAATTGATGCTTTCAAACTGCAGTGCTGGAGAAGACTCTTGAGAGTCCCTTGGACTGCAAGGAGATCAAATCAGTCAACCCTAAAGGGAATCAACCCTAAATATTTATTGGAAGGATTGATGCTGAAGCTGAAGCTCCAATACTCTGGCCACCTGATATGAAAAGCTGACTCACTGGACAAGACCCTGATGTTGGGAAAGATTAAAGGAAGGAGGAGAAGGGGATGACAGAAGATGAGATGATTGGATGGCATCATTAACTCAATGGACGTAAGTTTGAGCAAATTCTGGGAGATAGTGAAGGACAGGGAAGCCTGGTGTGCTGCAGTCCTTGGGGTCACAAAGAGTTAGATACGACTTAGTGACTGAACTGCTGCTGCTGCTAAGTCACTTCAGTCGTGTCTGACTCTGTGCGACCCCACAGACAGCAGCCCTCCAGGCTCCACCGTTTCTGGGATTCTCTAGGCAAGAACACTGGAGTGGGTTGCCATTTCCTTCTCCAATGCATGAAAATGAAAAGTGAAGTCGCTCAGTCATGTCCAACTCTTCACTGGAGTGGGTTGCCATTTCCTTCTCCAAAGTGATTGAACAACAATATTTACATAAATATACACAGACTGGAAACATATAGCAAAGTATTAACAGTGGTTTTTCCCTGTGGGTTGGTAAGGTTCTTCATCTTTTCTTGTATCTTAATTTGTTATCATAAACATGTATTTTCAATAATAGAAAATGATGAAATTCAGTGTATTCTAAAATTCTTGTCTCTTTCCAGTGTACAGAAAGCAAGAACTTGTTTGCTGATTACACTGAGGACTTGAGTCAAAATAGAGTCTTATGATAGCAAACATTAAAAGAAAACGGATAAAAGACAGGGGTATGGGTGTAGATGGAGAAATGGTAGTTTATCACGAGGCGTGGAAGCTGGAGAAGACAAAAAGGCACTCTAAACTTTTTTTTTAAGGTTATGGGTTGAGACATGCAACCAATAAAATGTTAAGGAAAATGTTAAGCATGTTAGGAAAAGAAAATGTTAAGGAAAGGAAGGAAAATGTTAAGTATGTTTATCTTTTTCGCATACCTCTAACCATGTTAACAGCCTGGCTTTAAGGCTTAGAAAGTCAAGGTGGACTCCTCATTAATGAATACACAAAATAAATGAAACATTAATAAATCAGACGTAGAGAACAAATATATGGATACCAAGGGGGAAAGATGGGGGTGGAATGAAATTGGGAGATTGGGATTAGCATTTATATACTATCACGTATTAGCATAGATAACTAATAAGAACCTGTTGTATAGCACAGGGAACTCTACTCAATGATCTGTGGTGACCTAAAAGGAAAGAAAATCCAAAAGAGAGGGGATATATACGTATATGTAGAGCTGATTCACTGCTGTGCAGCAAAAACTAATACAACATTGTAAAGCAACTAGACTCTAAAAAAATTTTTTTTTAAAAATCAAGAGTGCAGCCTGGATTGTCCATGCTGCTGATAGTAAAAAATATAAAAGTAGAGAGAGAAAACTGAGAAAAAATTAAGCCAAAAAAAAAAAAAAAAAAAGTCAAAAAGTAGAACCTGAAGATTTGGAAAATTCGCAGGCTTATCAATATTGCAAAAAATTTTCAAAAGGCTGATTCATGTCGAGGTTTGACAGAAAACAGCAAAATTCTGTAAAGTAATTATCCTTCAGTAAAAAATAAATTTTAAAAGAATATTGCAAAAAATGAGAAAAGGTGTTTTGAAGCGAACACAGAGGGTGTGGCTGGACAATTACTGCATAAAGAATGCAACTCATTGATTTAATCAGCCATCTCTGCAAAAGTCAGGACTAGGGATGGGGTTATACCATTTAGACTAAAGGGGACAGAGACAGGGTGACAAGGAGGGGAGGCTCTCAGACCTTTGAGATCTAGGAGATGGAACTGGCTTTCTGGCCGTGTTACCCGTCACAAGAAGAGAAGAAGGATCCTGATGGTGATTCAGAGATCCACAGAGCTGGCTCCCCCACAACAGGCCCAGATGCCGTCCCTTCCTTGGTTGCAAAGGGCAAGACTATCTCTTCCTGGGTTTTGGTGAGCCAGGCTGCTGCCTCTGAGGGTCTGGAAGGCAGGGCTACCAGCCTAGTGAGCCCAAAGGACAGGCCACCAGGCAGATTATTCAAGAGCCTTAAAATCAGATAGAATGAGTCCTGGTACACTTGAGAATTGCTGGGGATCCATCACTCCCTTTCTTCTTTCTAATTTCTTGACTTTAGAATGGGAATGTCTATTGTATATTGCATGGCTGTCCCTCCATCGTCTTTTGGAAGCACAAAACTTCCCTGGCTTCCTAGGATCACAGGAGAGGGATTTTTGCCCCAGGATGAATCATATCTCAAGTTTCAGGCATACCTGATTTGGATACTCTGATGAGATTTGGGACTTAGAGTTGATGCTAGAATGGGTTAAGATCTGGGGGCTTCTGGGATGTGGATGAATATATTTTGACTGTGAGAAGGACAGACATTTGGAGAAGAATGTTGTGGTCAGAACTGTGTTTCCTCCAAGTTCATATACTGAAGCCCTAACCCCCAGTACACAAGGATGTGACTGTATCCAGAGAAGGGCCTTTAAGAGGTGATTAAGTTTAAATGAGACCATTTGGAGAGGCTTTAATCCAATGACTGGAATACTTATAGGAAGGGGAGATTAGGACAGGGACACCAGGGCTCTGCATGCACAGAGGGAAATGCAACGAGGACACAGTGAGCAGGCAGCCATTGGCACGTCCAGGAAAGAGGCCTCAGAAGAAGCCAATTCCACAGGCCTCCAGAGCCATGAGAAAATGACCTGCTGTTTATGTTACCCAGCCTGTGGTATTGTGTTACAGCAGTCCAAGCAAATAACACACTAGCCAAGCCATCAACCCCCATCATCTTCTGAAACTCCTTACCCGACTTTATTTCTCTTCATTGCATTTCTTACTACCTGGCAGATTATATCGTATTTATTGGTTTGACAGATTCACCTGCTTAGACCATAAATGCTGTAAAAGCAAGGACCTTGCCTGCATATAGTCCTGTGGTTCAAAGCACCAGCTCTGGAGACCAGTGCCTGAGATAGAGCCCAAGCTCGGCCACTTACCAGCAGTATCCCTTGAGGAACTGATTAAACTTGACTGCACCTCAAGTTTCCTAATCTATATGTTGGAGACTGGGGTGCTAGAGAAGATACATGAGAGTCCCTTGGACAACAAGAAGATCAAACCAGTCCATCCTAAAGGAAATCAACCCTGAATATTCATTGGAAGGATTGATGCTGAAGCTGAGGCTCCAACCCTTTGGCCACCTGATGCAAAGAACTGACTCATTGGAAAAGACCCTGATACTGGGAAAGATTGAAGGCAGGAGGAGAAGGGGACGACAGAGGACGAGATGGTTGGAGGGCATCACTGACTCAATGGACATGAGTTTGAGCAAACTCTGGGAGATGGTGAAGGACAAAGAAGCCTGGCGTGCTGCAGTCCATGGGGTTGCAGAGTTGGACACGACTTAGTGACTGAACAACAATGTTGGGAATAGTAGTAGTACTGCTTCAGAGGGCTGTTGTGAGTTGTTGGAAGAAAGCCTGAGAACAGTGCTTGGCACAAAATAAACACCCTGAGAAGTAGATAGCACAGTTTTTATTACTCAGTGCTATATCCCAGACTATTCTGCCCAACGGCCAACACAAGTCATTGTTCGCATCTGTCCTTCGGCACTATTTGACTGCCAAGCACACTTCAGTGGGGCTGCAGCTAAGCAAGCACTTTGCTATGTCAAACACGCCTTCTCCTCTTGTGACAGTCTACAGCATTCCCATGATGAATCCAAGCCATCCGCCTCCCAGGCCAGCCCGTCAACACACATACTCTGTTATTGCCTTACACAAGTTAGGGCTTCCATGGTATTTAAGGAGGGCTCTAAAAATATTGCTGAGAAGGCAATGGCACCCCACTCTAGTACTCTTGCCTGGAGAATCCCATGGGCAGAGGAGCCTGGTGGGCTGCAGTCCATGGGGTCGCTGAGTCAGACACGACTGAGCAACTTCACTTTCACTTTTCACTCTCATGCATTGGAGAAGGAAATGGCAACCCACTCCAGCGTTCTTGCCTGGAGAATCCCAGGGACGGGGGAGCCTGGTGGGCTGCCGTCTATGGGGTCGCACAGAGTCGGACACGACTGAGGTGACTTGGCATCAGCAGCTACAAATATTGATATGTGTTCCCAAGCCAGGTTTCCACTCTAATAGGGCTTCAGGCATACCAATAATGCCAATCACAAACAACAGCAGATCCCATGGGATTAGCACAATGTTCAGCCTTTACATGAATGTATTCACACACTAGCCTGATTTGATCAGGATGATTCCCCTCTATCAGGGAAGGAAAGAGGCTCAGAGAGTTAAGGAACGTGCTCACAGCTACACAGCTGAGATTCTCATCCAGATTGTGACCTCCATCGCACATGTGTCCACCACAACCCTATCTGCTCTGACAAACGGTCTAAGATGAACACGGTGAACAAGGCCTATGTTCACTGTCCAGGAAGGTTCATTTTAAAATATTTCTTATTCATTTTTTATTTATTTGGCCGCACTGGATCAGTGGTAGCACACGGGGTCTTCGATCTTCATGTGGCACGCTGGATCTATAGTTGTAGCATATGAACTCTCAGTTGCAGCATGGAGGATCTAGTTCTCTGGCCAGGGATCAAACCCAGGCACCCTGCATTGGGAAGTGTGGAGTCTTAGCCACTGGACCACCAGGGAAGTCCCAGAAGGTTCATTTCTTAAGGGGAAACTCACAGTGAAGCCTTTTCTAAAACAAGCCAGTTCAGATCTTCATAGACTCTGCTGCTATCATACAAGATGAAGGTGAACACCTTCTTTGGGGCTGGCTGAAGAGGCTGCTCGCCCTTTCAGACGTGTCTATGGGGTGCAGCTGTGCCCTCGACTGTGGGCTCCCAAAAATCTGGCTTCAGACCTGGTTCTACAATTTGTTGTGATCACCTTTGTGTGCAACCATCTCCCTGGGCCGCAGTTTCTTCTTTTCAAAAACTGGGTACAACTCCAGCTGCCCCACTGAGATGTCATGAGAACTAAAACAGATACCATCTGTGAAGTGAGTGGTGGTGGTGCTTAGTCCTTCAGCCGTGTCCGACTCTTTGGGACTCCATGGACTGTAGCCCACCCGGCTCCTCTGTCCATGGAATTCTCCAGGCACGAATACTGGAGTGGATTACCATTTCCTCCTCCAGGGAATCTTCCCGACCCAGGGATTGAACCCAAGTCTCTGATGCCTCCTGCATTTAGCAGGTGGGTTCTTTACCATCTGAGCCACCAGGAAAGCCAGATCTGTGGCGTCACCTGGTAGAAAATAGGTGTTCAAGAAACAAATGTTGGCCAAAAGGAAGAAAAAGGAGGTAGGCAGGTGAGCATCAATTTAGTGTAATGTTCCAAAGGATCCTAGATACCACATGTTCTCCGAGCTGCATCCTGAACACCTGAGCAGCCTGGCTGCACCTACCTGAACATGTAAGACACAGAGTCCTCTGGATGGAGGCGGCTGGGGCCCTCAACCAGCCTGCAGCAAAACCAGAGATCAAAGTGCCGTGGAGAACTGAACTCAAAAACTGGACTCTGCCACCTGGCTTCGTCAGAACTTGCTACAGGTGAGATGAAGCTGGCGTGGTCATTTGCTCCCAACGCCACCCAAAGATCAAAAGTGAACACCCTGGCTTATCCATTGGGGATACTGCAAAGAAATCAGATGAAATGTGGTCTGAGCAGTCAGCCAAAGATAAACAGCTGCATGAACAGAAAAGCGGCTAAGCTAAAGAAATAAGGAAAAGGATATTGCTGCGTACTGCGCCAAGGGCAAGAGCAAACTGGGAGAGAAGTGCCCTGGCAGGCCAGTGGGCTCCAAGAAAAAGAATGAACTGCAAGAGGAAGATGAATGTGAGGAGGAAGATGAGAAATAAATGGCTATCCTGTAATGATGTGTATGTGGAGTCTGCCTGTGTGCTCAGACAATTGTTTTGCTAAGAACACGGATTCAAGTGCAGCTCAGTATTAGCTTCAGTATAAAAACTGTACAGGTTTTTGTATAGCTGGTATGATCCTTTTAGAGAAAATACTTTTTAAAAATTCAGGTTGTAGCTTTTTGAGGGGTTACTACATACAGTTAGATTTTAAAGCTTCTGATGTTGAATGTTTCTAAATATGTCATGGTTTCTTTAATTTCTTGACTTGTCTATGGCAGCAAAGCAAACTCTTAGAAATTAGTATTGATAGCAAATTTTGAGTTTTCTAGAATGAGAATGTTACAATTTTGCTTTTTTTTTTTAATCTTGTAATAAAATTATGTATATTTAAAAAAAAAAAACCTTCCATTCTGCAAGATGACCATGAGCTGGGAGCAGAGGAAAAGTAAAGAAGAAAGTACCAGAAGGACGCAGCAGCAGTTTCTTGGCAAGTCTACCCTCATCGGAGGCTTCCGCACAAATTTTGGCCAATGTAACAGACTAAAGACTTGATGAAGCAGATTCTCCTTCCTGGGCTTGGCTGCATTGCGCACATGATCTAACCACAAAATAATCACTGTTCTTGCACTTTTAAACATTTTTTTGTCCCAACGTAGGCAGGAAAATGAAAGCAACTAGCTTAATAAGATCATTGTAAACTTAGCTAATTTACCACGCTTTTTACAGCCTTTTTCTACTTCCTAGCCAAATATTCAATATTCAGCTTTCACCAAGAGAACTGCATAGCTAAAGCCAAGCCCAATTTCAAAATATAAGACACAAAATTGGCCAAAATGGTATACAGTATGGATTTCCTTCATTTTCTGATTCCCTTTAAACTATAAGTATCTTGTGATCAAAGTGAACCCTTTTCTGGCAATGGGGAATAAGATACAGTTATAAAGGCTGGTTCTTGTAGAGTCTAAAAGAGTGGCTCTTAGTATCCCAGTACAGCATGAGAAGACACTCATGGTAAGTTTAACTGTAAGAAACCGCATTTCATGACCACATCAAGAGCCTCTTCCTTCCCTGGCCCAGCCCTTATTGATTTCCCCCTCCCCCCACTACCAGCTGAACCAAGGAAGCGACGAATGGGGACTCACTAGATGCCATCAATCATCGTCACCAGAGGAAAATGAAAAGAATCCAACATATGTTTTCGCAAATGCTCCCTCTCTCTACTCCCACTGCTCCTCCTCCTCACTGGGACACAATCTTTATGAGCAGCCAGTCACTTGTTCACAGGCCTCCAATGGAAATGGATAAGGAGCAGTTGGTAGAAGCTTCCAAGGCATCCCTGTTTCTCCTGTGTGTGTCTGTATTTCCAGTTCATGCACTCCCGGGGAGACAGAAGCAGGGCTTCATACCAACTGGCTACAGACAACCCCGACCACAGAGAGCGGGATGACCGATGATGGTCGCAGCAAGACTGCACCCCATGCCAGGAGGGATGGTAGGATAGAAAGAATGTGCAATACAGGTAGCAGATGGCACTCTCCTCAACACGTTCTCAAGTCAGGGAACCCAGAGTTCCTTATTTCTCTGCTGACCACGATGGCACTTAAGAAATCAATTCCTATGGCAACAGCTCTAAGTAAGATACTCTGAAAATAAAAGGATGTTTTAAATGAAGGACAGACACTTGCATTCATTCCTGGGCATAAAGTGAGAGGCAGAGCGTGGTAACTTGTGTCCTAAGTCGCAGGACAATCACGTTGCCAATTTTTCTCTTTGATGCCATAACCCCCTATAGCACATCTATCATGGCTAAATAATATAAGAGAACAGAAGCAACAATAAAAGACCAGCTGTATACATGAAGATATTCATTGCAATGATAATAAAAAATACACAACTAAAAAACATTTCATGAAAAAGATCGTGAAGTTCTGGTATATAATACAGGTGAAATACATAGCAAGTAAAATTTATTATGACAACCTAGCAAGAGGGAGAGATGTTGCTGTAAACTGAACCATGCAATGATACAAACATAATGTGCTTTTTGTTATAATGATGTCAGGAGTGTCTACATAGGAAAACTTTAGAAAATCAATACACTAGGTCGGTGGAATTTTAAGGTTCCTTAATTTTTCTTGAAATTCTTATAATAAAAATTAAGACAAAAGAAAAATCAGGGTAAAAGTCAGCACAAACTTTTTCAAACCTCAGTTATGCTGCAACAAACTGGAAGGACATTTACCGGACAAGGATGGAACTTTCAGAGCCCAGGGGGAAAAAACGACAACGGAAGTACACAGACACAGCATCTGCATTTATTAAAACTAGGTATGTACCCGACGCGACACATTGTAAGACTACAAACAGGCCTAAATGATGCACTTGATACATATTTGAATGGTTGCCTATGGCAGGGAGGGGACAGGGTAAAAAAGGAAGGAACTCTGAGGTCCGGCACAAGCCAGGGGCCACCCTGTGACCAATCACCCTGCAGAATGTGACTGGCTCAACCTGCGCACCCGAGGTCCTCAGGCAGAGCCAGTCATAGTTTGGGACAAAATGCTATGATTTCAGGCCACTAGGCATTTCCTCTCCAGGATGAGTCCCATGCTCTGAAATGGTGGTTGCTTTATATGGAAGCCCTGCTTTTCCACTCCAGGTTCTAATTTTCCTTCTACTTAAAACAAGATGAAAAGACTGTAGGAAAACATCATTACTGAAGACGATTTAATCATGTTGCCAATTTGTGCACATAATTTTGTTGCCAAATCGGATAACAATTGTGTAGTGACATATGTGTGTATCATTATAAATGTAGTAATATAACCATTTATAACTACTCGAAATGATCTGGTGTAGACTACAAAAGAAACCAGCAAAAGCGGCTGCATCTGAAAAGGAGAACCAAGTAGAAAAAGGATATAATTTTCACTGCATACTCTCTTTTTGGATCTTTAAAATTTTGCATTGTTCATGTCTTTTCTTTATGTATTAGATGGTTCCTTCTGACTGTCTGATTTTAGGATTACATTAGATTTTAGGAGTATATTAGAAATGCTAGTCCTCTGTGATATAAATTTTCTAGTATTTTTGTCTTTTATATTTGCACTATAAATATTGCAAAATATTTATATTTTGTCTTTAATTTGACCAAATAAAAAATTCAAAGCACCTACTTAAGCACGCACTTATTCTGTACATCTAATATTACAAAATCAGCTGGTGGAGACAATGCCACAATTATACCAGAACCAGTAAGAAGCCAGCCCAGCTCTCTAAGCTTGATCCCAGCTTCCCACCCCAGGTTCCCAGTGCCAGATACCTTGCCTCCCAAATGCTGGTGACCCAGCTAAACCAGAAGCAGCTCGGCAGAGGGCAGACTTGCCTGCGGTGCTCACTGTACTTCCTTGATTTTATATGTATGTTAATAATTGATTCGAGTCCGGCCACCCAGAATATCTTGCCAGGACTGAAGGCAGCTGGGGACTGCCGTCTCTCACATTGTCCCCACCCTTAAGTCTCTACAGTTCTTGGCTCGGACCAGTACTGATGCTTCTGTGATCCAAAGGCATGGCTGGGGGCTCCAGAATCCCCACGCCTCAACAAACAAGGCATGTTATAAAGTTGTTTCAACTAAGGTTCTTTTCTTAGAAGCCAGTGTCTTTCCAGCCCGCTAGCTAGCTCCTGAGTCAGAACAGCACCTACCGGGGGTGCAGTGGCCTGTGAAGCAGGAAGTGTGCGTGGGGGGGTTCTGCCAGGCCAGCCCCACTGTGGACCTGCTAGAAAGCAGAGCCTGCAGGAACCATCTCTACAGCATGTTCTGGAGCTGAGTACCCTAAGTGCCATCCGCAGTGAACTCTCTGCTAAGAAAACCGCTGAGATGTGTAAGAGTTTCCAGACACATAATTAAGTGCCGTTTCGCTCAACTAACAATTTCATCATTGTTCTCTATTGAAATTGACATCCGAAATAGAGACAACTTTTTTTTTTCTATGGCAAAGTTCCCTTTTGCGGGGGTTTGGGGAATGCAAGTCCACAGGAATAATAGGCAGTCTTGTCCCACTCACCTTGGGGAAAAAGAAACAGACAAGTGGAGCTTTTAGGGGGAAAGGGCAAGAAGGAGCCAGAAAATGAACTTCTATGTAGTAAGAAAATCAAAACGCAAACTCTATAGCTGAGTATTATGTCCAGGTAGGAAAAAGTAGACAGGGGAAGAGTGATGGACACAAAAAGAAACTGGCAGAAAGGCAGGAGATGCACACACCATGGTCTCCCCTCTATAGGAAGCACAAACCATCGGGACCAACAACGTTTCCAGCTCAGTCGGCTGGACAGGCGGCCAAGAGAGTTTCAGAGGAGGAACTCAAGAGAGTGGAGGCTGGGAGGCAAGTCAGCCTGAGGCCCCCAGACACATTCTTCTTCTACCACCACGACGTTCACTGAGATGTTTCACCTTCAGTGAAGTCATTAGGGACCACACAGAGAGGCTGAAAACCACAGAGTGAGTCACGCGAAGGGCTGGGAACGGGAGCTGGTTATAAGAGAACACTATTACACCCTGGCGTTCTTAGGTTTCAGGAAACGTGGCTTGACCGACAGGAGAGAGAGTCAGCTCTGTGCAGTCACAAGCCGTGCAGCGAGGGTGTTCTGGGGCTGGCTCGGGTTTCACGAGGCCTCCACCTCAGGGCTGCACCTTCCAGCCCTGATTATCTGGGAGACACAGGCCCTGAAGCTGGCCGTTAGCATCTTCACCATCTAATGTCTGCGGACAATGCTAACTGTGTTTCCAGACCACGGGCAGGAACTACGCTTATGTCTTCAGCCATAATTCTAGCACATCACAGAATACTGCCATACACTCGTAGAAATCGAGCCCCTGCACAGGTGAAAAGTGGATTTCCAAGTATGATCCCCAAGAACAACAGGCGGGAACTCCGAATGAGGGGTCAACACACGGAAGAAGAGCACGTACGTGCCTTCTGCCCACACAGGAACACAATTTTGAAGGGCTGCAGTTAAGAGGAAGCACTCAAATGGAAAGTGACAGTGAACCAATAGGGACGGATCTGTTGGCAGGACCTATCCCTGCGGGGCTTGAGGCATGCAAGGCTAGATGACAAGGAGATTGCTGAACTTCCTCGGAGAGAAAGCATCAGTGAAGGTATTAAGTAGCCAGGCAGAGCAGAAGTGTTAGTCACTTCTAATCACCTAAATTATTAACATAAACTGGAAGAAATCCAGACTAGCTTTAGCCTCAGAAAATGCACTCTAGCAGGGCTGGCAAACAGATGCCTGCAGGCACGAGGCAGGTCCGGCCGAGGGGGAGCGGTGGGCTGCGGGGAGCTGGGGCCGGTCCAGGTCTTTGTGGGAACTTGGACCGCAGGCGCCCCACCTGCAGGATTTCCTTAGAAGTGGGAAATTCAGGTTTTTATGAGCTCCTGATTTTTAAATGCTCAGAACTAATTAAAAAAGAAATCCTGCATGTCTAATGAAACACATCTTAAACTTTTATAACATCTCGAAGGGAAGTGAAAATATGCCCTGTGAGTATGTTTTCAGATGGGTGAAGGCTGGGCATGAATTTGTAGGGTTAATAACTGCTCTTTCTCTGCATGGTCTTGCAAAGTAGAACTTAAAAAAAAAAAAAGTAAAGAAAAAGGCAAGGCACTATTTATATAATGATTAAATTTATGGTAAAAATACACTAGAAGTCGGGACATTAGGGAAATGCAAATTGAAACCACAATGCTATATCACCACACCCTTTAGGGTGGCATTGAAAAAAAAAAAAAAAAACCACACAGAAAATAACGAATATCGGTGAAGATGTAGATAAACTGAAACCCTCAATTATTACTGGTGGGAATATAAAATGGTGCAGCCACTGTGGAAACCAGTTCTGGGGGTTCTCAAAAAGTTAAACAGAATTATACATGATCCAACAATTCCACTTTTGGATGTATACCCCTGAGGAATGGAAAACAGGGACTTAAACAGATAGATACTTGTATACCAATGTTCACAGCAGCACCCTCACAACAGCTGAAAGATAGAAACAACTCAAGTGTCCATCAACAAATGTGTAAATAAAATGCGGTTTATCCATACAACGGATTATTATGCATCCTTAAAAATACAATTCTGATATAAGCCACAACTTGGATGAACCACCTTAAAGACACTCTTCTAAAGTGCAATAAACCAGACCGAAAAAGAGGGCAAATCCTGTGTCCTTCCACTGACAGGAGGTACCTGGAATCCTCACAGTCACACACACAGAAAGAGGATTGGTGGCTTCCGGGCTGGGGCAGAGCAGGACTGGGGAGTTCACGTTTAACGGGGAGGGTTCAGGACTGCGAGATTAAACAGTGCTGGAGGCGGGAGGCAGTGAGGTGGTCCAACACTGTAAACGGACTAATGCCACTGAACTGTTCATTTAAGCTTGGTTAAAATGGTCAATTTTCTGTCATATATATTACCACATTAAAATTTAAAAAATTAGAAAATTTTAAAAATTAAAAATTAAAAAAAAAAAGAAAGAATAATAGGAATATCCATAGAGAAGACAGTCCAAAGGAGGGGCTTTTGTTACTTGCTGGCTTTCTAAGCAAACAGTACAGGAACAAGCATCTCCCCACCTCCCTCGACCACCAACCCCTTGGCTCTCACAGCCCGGCCATGGCCCCACGGAAGCGCCGTGACTATCAGAGTCTCGTTGCTCCTTGGAAACCTTCGACAGGGCCATTGCATCCGGCTGTACAGGTGGCATGCCAAGGAAAGGATCCCAGCCCGGGGGGCCAGCCTGGCCAGGCCTCTGTCTGGGAGAGGGCACGCCTTTCCCTCTGCACAGAGGCACTGCAGGCTAGAGGAGGCCCTGCTCTTCCCCACCCTAGAATCGCTCTTCTCTTCTAACTCCCTGTTTCTGGGCCTGACACCCCCTCCTCTCAAGGACCCCAGATGGAGCCTGCAGCGTCACTTCCTGTTCTCCTTCTGATAAGCTATGGGCTTCCACCAGCTCTGGGCTCTGTCTTTCCATCTCTCCACTCCCACTTGGCCTATTCAGGCCCCTTGACCTCTGACCTCCATACCTCCAGCCCCCGCCCCCCGACCCGCTGGACAACCCAGTGTCCTATGCTGCCAGGCTGATTTTCCCCAGATAGGGCTCGCCGCTCACTCACACATCTTTCTCCTGTGTGCTGAAAAAATAATCAGGGAAGGAGCTTACTAGCCCCTACTGTCAGTTCTACTATTTAAAGGGAGATGGTCAGTTGATGGTGACTGTCTCTTGGTTAAATGAGTGTGAAGTAACAGCAGCAACAGTTCAAATCATCTCTCCAGCAGAACACACCTTTACATATCCCAGTTGCTATCAAGCAGTCAGGAGACTGAAGCGGAAGCAAATTTGAAGAAACCTGAACTTCCTATCCCTGCTACGTCGCTTCAGTCATGTCCCTAGAGCTAATTAAAATGATGCGTTGCTTGGTTCTGGATGCTCGAAAGTCCAAAACCAGGGCGCCAGCATGGCCGGTGCGGATCTTCTTCCCGTGTCCTCCCACGGTAGAAGGAGCCAGGGAACTCGGTGAGGTCTCTTTGTAACAACACTCATCCCCTGTTCGTGAGGGCTCTGCTCTCAAAAATCAGTATTCTCCCAAATCCATCTCCTAATACCATCACCTCAGCCTTAGGACATCCACATGTGAATTGTGGAAACATTCACACCATAGCCATGTCCATGGAGACCCTGGCCACACCCTTCTCTACATCTCAGAGCCTCCACAGGCACGAGGGAGCATCAACCTGCTTCTGTAGGAACATGCACGGGAAAAACATCCCAGCACTAAATGGCAGGTGTTTACAGAGAGGGAACATTCCAGTACAAAGATACAGTTGAGTGGGATTTCCCCTTTATTCTTAGAATTACAGGCAAGGCCTACAGCTGGGGACAATGGGGTGAAGTAGCCTACTTTTTGTTGTTCAGTCGCTAAGTCATGCTTGACTCTTTGCTACCCCACGGACTGCAGCACACCAGGCTCCCCTGTCCTTCAATAACTCCTGGAGTTTGCTCAGATTCACATCCACTGAGTTGGTGATGCTATCTAACATCTCATCCTCTGCCACCCTCTTCTCCTTTTGTTCACTGATTCCTAAGATGTTGGTGTTCACTCTTGCCATCTGCTTGACCACATCCAATTTACCTTGACTCATGGACCCAGCATTCCGGGTTCCTATGCAATACTGTTCTTTATAGAATTGGACCTTACTTTCACCACCAAACACAATCACAACTGAGCACCATTTCCTCTTTGGCCCTGAAGGAAAGAATGGCTGCTTCATTCTTTCTGGAGCTATTAGGAATTGCCTCTGCTTTCCCCCAGTAGCATGCTGGATGCCTTCTGATCTGGGGGCTCATCTCCCAGTGTCGTATCTTTTTGCCTTTTCATACTGTTCATGGGGCTCTCGCAGCAAGAATACTAGAGTGGTTTGCCATTTCTTCTTCCACTGGACCACCTCTTGTCAGAACTCTCTACTGTGACCCGTCCATCTTAGTGGCCCTGCATGGTACATTGCTTCACTGAGTTATGCAAGCCTTCGTCATGACAAAGCTGTGATCCATGAAAGGGGTACCCTACGTAGAAAGCCATGACCACGTACATACAGACACTGTCCCCTACTGCTTAGCAAGAGGTCACAAGACCAGTCCTACTGGCTGACCACAGCCCTTCCCTCCACCCAGCCCCCAAGGAAAGGGAGAGTAATTGAAGGGGATCGCATGTTCCTAGTGCAAGCTCAACAAGAGGATGGGAGGGTTCTAAGAGAATCTCCAGGAGAGACTGAGGTCCCTGCGAGAAGGGGAACCACGCAGCCTGCTCCTCGTTGGGCTGAGCTGCAGAAGAGCCCACAGACTCACCCGGGACTGGTGCTGCAGCAGAATGCAGTATGTTAGGGAGTTGGGAGAACTTGGCATCCATAATCTGGATTGAGGGGATACCTAGAAACACAGACTGGCACAGAGATTTTGGAAGACGGGAGGCCCACTGTAGGAACCCCGTGCAAAGAGAGATTAAAGGGATCCAGGTACAGTACACCAGGAAGGAAGGTGGGAATATGCCCTTTCCATTCCAGTTCTTTAGTCCTTAGTGGGTGAGGACCCTCATGTATACTCCACTGCAGGAGTGCTGAGGTTAGCAGGGTGGCAGCCCTAGGGAGCAGAACACTCGACCCCAGGCAGCTAGTTTCTGATGGGGGGGTCCCTGGCAATGACAACAGGAGAGCCTGCACCCTCCGGACGGGCCTGTGCAGAGGAGGCAGGGGGAAGCTAAGCCCAGCAGCGAGAGAGCCCCACTCGATCCACGCAGTGGCTCCCCGCAGCAGAATGAGCCAGAGGGACACACCATCTTCACAGCTAGCAGACCCCTGCTCCTGCGTCCTGTCACACGGGGAGAAGCTGGAGACCGGCAGAGAGCAGACAGGAGGTGAGGCGGTTTCCCAGGACTAAGGAATGCCGGCAGGAGCCCAGTGTATCAGCCGGGCGCGGGCATGGGGGATTTGACTGAGCGGGGTGCAAGCAGCGCCTGCAGAGAGTGAGAGCACAGTGAGGCTCCCGAAGACTCCAGCCACACTCATGGAGGGTAAAACACACAAACGAGGAGTTCCCGCTAAACACACTGTGTGCAGTTGAAAACCTGTAGAGCAGGACGGCACTCCTACTGTGGGAGCCAGCGCGGGCTCCTCGCCATCACTGCCCGAACAATGGGCTTCAGCTAAAGGCCTCTGCCCATCCCCAGAGCCCGAGGGAAAGAAGGGCACGGCACTCAGCCTTACCCCTTCTCCTAGGTGTTGTCCTGGGTGACTGAACATGTGTGCTCCCATCACTGTGTGGCAGGCAGCATGCCAGGGGCTTTACCCAAGAGCTCTGCCAGGTGTGGGGTGACCCCTGCATTACACAGGTTGTTCCATCAGTGGTCCAAGCGATGGGACCAGGATTCGAACTAAGCCTGATGCTCATGCTGGTTCTCCCCATGGCACCAAAGCACTAAAAGGCATGAAATGAACCACCAAACGGAGAGCTATGAATGTCCCGCTGGCAGCAGCTCCTTGGCAGTTTAAAAGGCAAACATTTTAATTTACATTTTTGAATCTATAAAATCTGATGTTGTGATAGGTTATTATAAACATAAAAACTAAGTCAATATGTCCACCCCCTCCCTACTAATGCTCACAAAGGAACGCCAGTACTGGACAAGTGCAGTCTGACCTTTAGTGGAAAGACAAAAGCACTATTGAAAAAAGAGAAAAAAACTAGTTCTGAACAGAATGCACCAGAATTCAAACTTGCCAAGCTGTCTGCACTTTGGAATTCTGCAGTGTTCAATGTCAACTGTTTAGAACTGGCCTTGTGGGGCTGAGAAAATGTATTAATATTACCCTTAAGACCCACCGCTACAGGCAGCATTTTAGATGGCCCCGAAGCCCCTGGAAACCACTACTGTACATTACTTAGAAAAGGCCTTTATTAACCTTTTAACAGCATTAACCTGAGGACTTACGGGAACCAAATTATCTCAGCAGCCAATCTCCTTGCTGGTTGAATCACTAAGCAAATATCAGGGCTGTGAGTCATTGAAAACTGCTGAAGGAGACTCAGCTTAAGCATAGTCAGTATAAGCTCTTTTTCCTAGAAATGTTAGCTACGCTTCAAAGGTATTCAAACTTTGCCCTCAAGTTATCTCCAGTACAGACTCAGCACGTCAATGTAATACAAATGAAAATGACAGGCTCCAATTTCAGAATATCTCAAATTATCACGTTCCACAGCCACTATTCTTCCTTCTGTGACATTGGCAAGTTAAAATATATATTAAATATATTATACATATATAAATATATATACACACACAAATATATGCATTATGCTTTCAGTTTTCATAGTCCAAGAACTTTGAAAATTTGATACCTCTAATGAAAAGCTTAGCTAGTTTTTCAAACCATTTTCTAAAGGTATATAATAAATGAAGAAGGATCCTAACATTTAAAATGGATGTTAGAAACGGTATCCCACAGATTCCTAATGGGAAAAAATTAAAACAATCCCACGATTTGACAGAAAAATTTTTTGCCCAAGCCAGTGGTCCCCAAAACTATTCAAAAGAAAGCCAGTTAAATGCATACATACTGGTAAGGAATAGTTCTAAGGAACAGATTTAAAGTTAGCATTTTTCACTCTTCTTAGCTATGTCTTTATCAACCACAGTGAATAAAAATAATACCACCATCTTTCCTACTGATCTCATCTAGTCATAATACTTACCCGTTTGTCTTTCAACACTCTCTGCAATTGACCAGTCACCACGGCTTAGGATAACAAGGACTTTGAGCTGCACAAGCTGCCTCTCTGCCTGTACTGCAGGAATCACCAGCCTCTTACTGGAACAGGCCAAGAGAAGCTTCTTGGGCACTGACTGAAGCCTTACTGTCTCACAGACCCAGGGCAGTCAGAAGACAAGGCCCCACATTCGGTTTAACACTCTCCTGTCACCGTTTTGAAATTCTTACTTTTTGAAGGAGGGGTCCATACAGCCATTCTGCATGGGACTCTGCCAGCCAAGGAACTCATCCTGCACAGATCTGATTTCTTTCTTTCTTTCTTTTTTAAATGGCACTGAGCTTTGAAGAAAAAAAAAAAATTTTTTTTTTTTTTTTTGCCTTTTTTCAAATAGTGTACTTGTAGCTTACAGGCTTTTATTCTATTTTCAAAAACAAAGATGTCAATATTTTTCTACTCCCAAATCCAATTAGGGTAAAGTATTCAAGTATCCTTGCCCTGGATCACTGCACAAGGTTCCTAAACTGCTTTTTTTTTCCTTCCTGGATCCATTCTTGCCTACCACCACTCTGTCTCCGGGCAGTCAAAGTTCTTGTCTAATACGAGCCTGATCTTGTCACTCTGCCGCAAACCCTTCAGTGGCATCCACTGCCTTGACTTCCAGGCCCAAAGCCTCCATGTGGCCACAAGGCCCTGAGCCCCAGCCTCTGACTACTGCTTGGCCTCACCCTACTCCTTGCCTCTGGGGCCTTTTTTCAACTTCTAGCATGTTCCATCCTCCATTCCCTCTCCTAACCTTTGCACCTGCCATCCATCCTCTCTGCTCTAAGGTCAAATATTTCAATCTCTCTATGTCCAAGGATTTAGATAAAACCAGGGAAAAATTCTGGATTCTAACCAACGAGCGTTACTGTCTTTGATACTGGGAAAGAAACACAAAACACAAAACCTAAGTAAATACGCTTTTCACTCACACTGTACCTTGGACCACTTTCTCAGTGCTGAGGATAATGAGCCTCAATCTAACTATGAAACCTGGAACAATGATGGGGAGATCTAGGGAACGTTAGTTCTTTTTTTCTTTTTTAAAATAATTAATTTTTAAATTGGAGTATAATTGTTTTACAATGCTGTGTTAGTTTTTGTTGTACAACAAAGTGAATCAGCTATATGATGATATAATATACGCGTACATTAGAATGGCCAAGATTCAGAATGTTGACAATAACAAATGGTAGCAAAAGTGTCTCTCATTCGTTCCTGGGAATGCACAATGGTACAGCCTCTTTGGTAGACAATTTGGTCATTTCTTACAAAGCTAAACATACTTTTACCATACAATCAGCAATTGCCCCCCTCTGGTATGTACCAGAGGAGCTGAAAACTTAGGGCCACATGAAAACCTACATACAGATATTTATAGCAGCTTTATTCATCATTGCTAAAACTCAGAAGCAACCAAGGTGTCCTCCAGGAGGCCAATGGATTAACAGTCTGTGGTACATCCAGACAATGGAATATTCCGGTCAGTTGAGTTCAGTCCCTCAGTAATGTCTGACTCTTTGAGACCCCATGGACTGCAGCATGCCAGGCCTCCCTGACATCATCAGCTCCCAGAGTTTACCCAAAGTCATGTCCATCAAGTCGGTGATGCCATCCAACCATCTCATCCTCTGTCGTCCCCTTCTCCTCCTGCCCTCAATCCCTCCCAGCATCAGGGTCTTTTCAAATGAGTCAGCTCTTCCCATCAGGTGACCAAAGAATTGGAGTTTCAGCTTCAGCATCAGTCCTTCCAATGAATATTCAGGACCGATTTCCCTTAGTTGGAAATGATTTCCCTGGTTGGATCTCCTTGCAATCCAAGGGATTCTCAAGAGTCTTCTCCAATGCCACAGTTCAAAAGCATCAATTCTTCAATGCTCAGCTTTCTTTACGGTCCATCTCTCACATCCATACATGACTACTGGAAAAACCATAGCTTCGTCTATGTGGACCTTTGTTGACAAAGTAATATCTCTGCTTTTTGATATGCTGTCTAGGTTGAAGCAGGAAATGGCAACCCACTCCAGTATTCTTGCCTGGAAAATCCCATGGACTGAGGAACCTGGTAGGCTACAGTCCATGGGGTCGCAAAGAATCGGAAACAACTGAGTGACTTCACTTCACTTTAGGTTGGTCATAACTTTTCTTCCAAGAAGCAAGCGTTTTTTAATTTCATGGCTACAGTCACCATATGCAGTGATTTTGGAGCCCCCCAAAAATAAAAGTTTGCCACTGTTTCCCCATCTATTTGCCATGAAGTGATGGGACCAGATGCCATGATCTTAGTTTCCTGAATGTTGAGCTTTAAGCCAACTTTTTCACTCTCCTCTTTCACTTTCATCAAGAGGCTTTTGAGTTCCTCTTCACTTTCTGCCATAAGGGTGGTGTCATCTGCATATCTGAGGTTATTGATATTTCTCCTGGCAATCTTGATTCCAGCTTGTGCTTCTTCCAGTCCAGTGTTTCTCATGATGTACTCTGCATATAAGTTAAATAAGCAGGGTGACAATATACAGCCTTGATGTACTCCTTTTCCTATTTGGAACCAGTCTGTTGTTCCATGTCCAGTTCTAACTGTTGCTTCCTGACCTGTATTCAGGTTTCTGAAGAGGCAGGTCAGGTGGTCTGGTAGTCCCATCTCTTTCAGAATTTTCCACAGTTTGTTGTAATCCACATAGTCAAAGGCTCTGGCATAATCAATAAAGCAGAAATAGATGTTTTTCTGGAACTCTCTTGCTTTTTCCATGATCCAACAGATGTTGGCAATTTGATCTCTGGTTCCTCTGCCTTTTCTAAAACCAGCTTAAACACCTGGAAGTTCATGGTTCACATATTATTGAAGTCTGGCTTGGAGAATTTTGAGCATTGCTTTGCTAGTGTGTGAGATGAGCGCAATTGTGTGGTAGTTTGAGCATTCTTTGGCATTGCATTTCTCTGGGATTGGAATGAAAACAGACCTTTTCCGGTCCCGTGGCCACTTCTGAGTTTTCCAAATTTACTGGCATATTGAGTGGAATGGCATATTATTCAGTGCTAAAAAGACGTGAGTCTTAAGCCACGAGAAGGCCTGCTGTTGCTGTTTAGTTGCTCAGTCGTGTCCGACTCTTTGCGACCCCATGGACTGTAGCCCACCAGGCTCCTCTGTCTATAGGATTCTCCAGGCAGGACCACTGGAGTGGGTTGCCATTTCCTTTTCCATGAGAAGGCATAGACGAACCTTAAATTCATAGTACAAAGTGAAAAGAAACTAACCTGAAAATGCTACGTATTGCATGTTTCTAACCATATGATATTCTGGAAAAGGCAAAACTATGGAGACAGTAAAATGACTGGTGGTTGCCAGGGGCTGGGGGTAGGAGCGAAGGGAGGCACGAATGGGTCGAGCACAGAGGATTGTTAAAGGCAGTGACACCACTCGGTATGAGGCTCTGATAGGAGCATCCCCGTACCAAAATAATGGATACAGGTCATCATATACTTGGCCAAGTCCATACAAGGTGCAACACCAAGAACGGAGTGTAGCTAAACTGCAGACTTTGGGTGGTTATGAAGGAGTCAGTGAATGTTCACAAACTGTAACAAGTGTTTCATGCTGGGGGGTAGCTGTTGATAACAAAGGAATCGGCGTGTCTGTGGGAGCAGGGAGAACACGGGAAATCTCTGCCTTCCGCTCAGTTTTGCCATGAACATGACACTGTTCCAAAAAAATAAAGTCATAGTTTTTTTAAAAAGGTATTAATGGAGATGAATGAGAGGCTCACTTAGAAGAGAATATCTAATATACCTTCTTCAAAGCAGCTTAACTATTTAGACTTGATAAAAGATCCACACAGAATATGTTTAAGTAAAAAATTGCCCTTGCTTAGAAGGAAATGGACAGTGGTGAACAAGGTCCCTGCGATGGTTTTCTCGTGAGCACCCAGAGATGGTGAGATTTCAGTCTGTCTCTAGTTAAATGCCCTGACAGGACACTAATCTCGGGATCGTGGGTGTGCACTGCTACAAGGAACTTTTCCAGAACAGCAGTATCTTCTGGACAGAGAAGCCACCTAATCGTGCTCTGCAGGATGTTTAGCAAGAATCTGTCATTCTCGCTCAGGCCCAACATCTTTAACGAGTTTTTTGAATGCTCTTAACCCAATGGCCATGGAACATGCTGCTGGCTTTTCACAAAAAGAGTACTGAGGGAACTGGCTCTCCATTTGGGGGAAAAAATTGTTACAGTCCTACTGTTCACAAAAATATTCCAGATGGATT
This sequence comes from Bubalus bubalis, assembly GCF_019923935.1. NCBI lineage: Eukaryota > Metazoa > Chordata > Mammalia > Artiodactyla > Bovidae > Bubalus > Bubalus bubalis. Next base: position 95,023,012 of record NC_059167.1, read on the forward strand.
AAGGCTCTAACATTAAAAAATTTCAACTATGAAAGCATTAGAAGGATATATATCTTCAAGGTTTATAACCTTGAAGAAGGAAGGCCTTCTTAAGCCAGACACAACAGCAGCAGCAAAGGTCTTAGGGAGGAAAATTATTTATGGTGCCTTTAATGTACTCCAATTTCCCAAACTTAAAAGACAAGGCCAGGCTTAGAGAAAATGTCTGCCACATAACAAAGGATTAGTATTCCGAAAATACAAAGAATAACCAACCAATTTTTTTTAAAAAAGATACGCTTTTTAATTGAGCAAAGGATTTTAAGAAGCAACTCATGGACAGAAAAGAATAACAAAAAGGCCCAAGAGCTGCTTAGTAAAGAAAAAGATTAAAATAGTGAGCTAAGTTTTTTTCTTTATGAGATCGTCAAAAACATAGAAAGCAAGCTTACAGTTACCAAAGTGGAAAGTGGGGGAATGAATTAGGAGTTTGGGAATAGAGACACACTACTAAATATAAAATAAATAACAAAGACCTACTGTATAGCACCAGAAACTACATTCAATATCTTATAATAACCTATAATGAAAAGAATCTGAAAAATATATGTACATATATGTGTGTGTGTGTATATATCTGAACCACTTTTCTGTAGACCTGAAACTAACAACTATAAATCAACTATACTTCAATTTTTTAAAAAGTTTAAAAAATATTCTCAAAAAATTTAAAGGTCAACTTAATAAAGTGTTGCCTAGTGTGTGACGTGTACCCGAGACCTCACTGGTGAGCAATCTGACGGTGTCGCATCACACAACCACTTCAGTCTAATGACTGCCCTTGTCTCTAGGAAAGAGCTGAATCCGTGTGATTAGGACACTGCACTGGAAGTTTTGACTCTAACACCAGACACCAGCAATATCGGACATCACCGTGCGGCATCCACCAGTACCCCCTGGAAAATGCGCCACAGCGAGACACCAGAAAAACTGACGTGAGTGTCTCTACCATAGCGAGGGCCTGGAGATAGTCTGAGAGGATTTCTTTGGAAAGAGCTGCTCTGAGACCACCGCCCACCCCGGTCTCACTCACACTCACTCACTCACACACACACACACACACACACACACATCCCTCTGTGCATTGGGGCAAGGATGGGACTTTCACCTTCTGGCCTCACAGAGGGGTTTTCAACAAGACCAGCTGGCGAGTTTCAGAGAAGTCATCTGTCCACAGTGAGGGGGCACGTGAGCTGCTGTCTGCCTCCTTCCCTGGGCACCTGGGCCACGAGAGGAGGGGGGCTGACGGTTCTTGTGGCCAGCGAGGGAAAGAAAGTTCTGCCAGCATTAGGATGGCTCATCCTCTCAGTCTGCCAGAGCAGAAGGGTAGGCATTCTCATGGGCCAAAGTACAGGCAAGAATGAGCCCATTGGGAGCTTGTCTTCAGTTCAGACCTCTAGGTCTGTCTAGAGCGGCAACCTGACCTCAGGAGGCAGAACTGGCTCCCAGGGGCCAGGAGGAAGTAAGGGACAGGCCCCGAGGGGCACCCCCGAGAGTCGGCTTTAACTCCCCACTGGGCCTAGACAATGGTGGCCCTTGCATCACACAAAGACGCTCCTGTCCCCTTGGCCATCTTCCCACCCCCATTCCCAGGAGATGTGGCAAAAGAAGTTGCTCATCAGTGTTCTTCAAGACCTTTAAAGGAAAAAAAAAAAGCAACTTTCATTACAATCCACATGGATTTAGTACATAAAGAAATGCTTTATGAACAATTATGTATGTAAACGCGTACAAAATAGTTTAGAAAACAAAAAAACAGTCCCATTAATAACAATGGGACTTCCCTGGGGTCAGTGGTTAAGAGTCCATGCTGCCAATTCAGGGGCCTGGGTTCGATCCCTGGTCGGGGAGCTAGATCCTGCATGCCACCACTAAAGATCCTGCATGCCACAACTAAGAACTGGCACAGCCAAATAAATAAATAAAATAAATAAGTATTTGAAAAAATAGATAGCAATGGTTACCCCTGGGGAAGGAAGTAGTACTGGGCAGGGGGCAATGTCAAATGGAAAGTTTGATTTATCCCTATTATTTTAAAAGACAAGAACATGTTCATATATTTCTTGAATAATTAAATGCATTTTTAAAAAAGACACCGTTCCCCATAAATGAAGTCCATCTGTCAGTCTTAATCTACTAACCTTGGGTCAGCAACAGTTCTAGTCATCAGGAAACAAGTGCACTTCTGAGCTCTTTGTAAATGTCCAAATGCCATTCTTTGGCTTTCTCTGCCACAGGCTCCCACTCGAGTGAATTCTGCACCTGGGGTTTGCACGCCAACTGTGGACCTCAAACTCGGATTCTTCTCAAAGCGGACAAGAGCCACAGCTCGTTACTTTGTTTTCTTAATTTTAAGAACTCCTTTTTGTGCTTTCCTTTGGCAGTGAGAATAGGAAGAAACAGGACTTCATCAGAGAAACTAAGAAAACTAAGATGTATATCCAGAAATAAACCAACACTGGAGAATGAAGAACCCCAAAGTGGTGAACGAAAAAGAAAACTAGGAGAACTTGAAGTTGTTAAGGTAAAGGGTGCTCCAGTGTGGGGAGTGTGTGTGTGTGCGTGTGCAAATACACATATTTGTGTACATACACAATTTGTTTGGAAATAGGAGAAACCGAGTACTAAATGACAGCCTGTGAAATCTGACAAAAACAGTATTTTGGTTATAGACCAAATATCTTTGCAAAGTTGATAATCACTTTGAAGAAACCAGGTGAGAAACTCATCAGCTTTGACAACAACTTTTGAAAATGAATGAATGATCAGTCGCCAAGAAAACAGTGAATGAAGTAACCATTCACTCTACTGCAAACCTATAGCAGCCTGTATTCTGTACCATTTCTCTCCTAAACCTACATTATATGTTATATGCTGGAAATGGATGTATCACAGCCTGTGGGGCAAGGATATTTTTCATATTTTCAAACAGGTGGAAAACTTTGAACAAACAGCAATATTTCATGATATTTAGTTTATATGAAAATCAAATGTGTGTCCATAAATAAAGTTTGGTTGGAACCCTGCTGCATGCATTGGTTTTCGTATTGTCTGTAAGTGCTTTCATGCTACCGGGCGGAGTTGAGTCATTTCAACAGAGACCCAGTGGCCTCAAAATCCTCCGACCCTTCACTGAAAAGGTATGCAGCCTCTGCCCCGGACCAAGTGAGCTCTCCGTCCTCCCATGTGCCCTAGGCAAACGTCATGACCGACAGTTGCTAAGGACTACCATCCAGCTCCTTTCATGTTTGAGTGATTATCAGTTGCTCAGAGATGGCAAACTCTTCTATACTAGCCCATCAGTTAGTGTGCATTCAACCAGATTTCCCCAAGCTCACGCCACTTCAAAACACCCCTTGACATCGTCTGTGGGACAAAGACGCTCCTAATAAATACACAGCTCTCAGCTCATCAAAATACTCATCAATGTTAAAAGGACAATCAGCAGTTACCTTAGGAATTAATCCCCCACAGCATCTACTGGTTTAGAGTATTATGAATTTCATATTAAATGATACTTTAAAAATTAGCATTTTATACCTATACATATTACTCTGTATTATTCTGTATACTGTACAGTCCCATGTAAAAATTATTAAGTTAATTTAGTTTGAAAACTAGTTATCTGCAGCAACCCTTATTCATTTGTAAATTGTCAGCCAAATTAGCTTCGGGAACAACAAAATAAAGAAACTAATCAGACATCAGTCATACGTGGCTTTTAAGATTCTGATTTCCCCTTAGTATCACTCAATACTCCCACCTGCCATCTCGAAATGGTCCTCTTCCTGTTCTGAGAAGCCTGCATTCTTTCAGCTCAGTGATACCATTCATCTGGTCCTTGCATATCACTGGGTCACATCCCTAGTTACATCTTGGGCAATTCTGTTCCCTAGACTCTTGAAGGTTCTTCTACTTGTGTCTAAATTACCTTCCCTTTGCTTCTCCAGCAAATCAAATCTGACCTTGAGAATGTCACTGTCCAGTTTTCACTCCCAAGTCTGCAGATCAGGCCTTCAATTTTTAAAAGCAAAGAATCTTCTATAGAAGACAGGAAAATGAAGAGCAAAACCATGGCACAGTATCCCTTGAGTCTAGAGAGCGTAAGCCAGGGTCTCAGAGTTGCTTCAAACACGTTATCCTGGCCATCCACAACCCTACAACAACCTTCTGGAAACCTTGCCCCAAGGAGAAGAATGTGCCGAGCAGCTGACAGACACTCCAGCTGCCCAGAAGATAGGAGTCTCACTGTGAATGAATGGGCGATCATTAACTTGGGCTTGATTTTTTTTTTTTTTTTTTTTTTTTTTTAACTTTAGTGAAGTTTTTATTTTTATTTATTTTTTTTTTTATTTTATTTTTAAACTTTACATAACTGTATTAGATTTGCCAAATATCAAAATGAATCCGCCACAGGTTTACATGTGTTCCCCATCCTGAACCCTCCTCCCTCCTCCCTCCCCATTCCATCCCTCTGGGTCGTCCCAGATGGTAACAATAACCCTATGTACGAGACAGCAAAAGAGACACCGATGTATAGAACAGTCTTGGGCTTGATTTTTATGAATCAGTTCCCTGAGCCTGGATCAATGCGAAATACAGTAGGGAAAAACTGAGTTTCTGGTTCTGCAAAACAGATACACCTAATGCTGGTGACCACATCAAGGCTCCGTCGCCTCCTACAGAATGTCTGACTTGCTGCATCTTTTGTCTGTTTCTAAATACTTTGTGAACGCTTACTGTGTGCTGGTGAGTTGCTAGGAATTGTTATACATAAAGTAAGTAAAGCAGAGTCCACTCTGTTGAGGAGCGTTAACTTGCAGGGAAAACAAACCGTAAGTGAAAAAACTCAAGACCAATGTAACACCAAATCTACCAAATAATCCCAACGTGTGGGAGAAGCAGTGAGAGAAGGATACAAGGATGCTGGTGAAGGATGTGAGCCAAGATCTCATGCTCCAGGCAGGAAGAAGAAAAACAGAACCAAGTCTGGGAGAATGGACAGAATTTGGCTGAGAGAGAATCCCCCAAGTGAAAGCATAGGATAGAACAAGGGATACCTGACAATTAAAAAAACAAAAACCACATTTTGAGGCCAGTGATCCACACTAGTGATCAGAGAACGAGGTGACTTAAGATAAAAGGGCTTCACCTGAGGCCAGTGAACCCGAGACTTGATAGGGAAGCAAACAGAAGGTTTTTAAACAAGAGAATGACATTATGGAAGCAGCCTTTAAGGAATACACTATCTTCCTTCTGACGAGGAGGAAAAACCATGAGACGAGGAGGTGAGTTAGCAAGCTGCTAGATGATAAAGCACGAGCTTAGGTACCCTGAAGTGTAGAGTAACACGAGACAAGAGTAAAACACTGCAAGCAGCCAAGATGTGACCTGTGGTGAATACAGATAAGCTACTTCCTTCCTTCCCTTGCCCATAATGCTAACTACCCATAGGAAGCCAGAAAACCAGTCAATAACAATAAATGACCACCACAATGGCCAATGCACAGAAGCCTCCTAGGGTTCTATTTATACCTTCAGAGGCTATCATGAAAATTAGGGTGTTTGGCTTGGTGATTTAATAAATTACTCTATGTTGAAAATTAGTAGCCTATGGACAATACATTTGCCAATTGCCCCTAAACTGCACACCTTGTGTTTCTCATCACCCCAGGTAAAGCTGACAGCATTTGCTGTTTCTACCCCACTCCTGCTTCTGCATCAGGAAGGTCACAGACGAGCCGGAGAGGTGGACTGTGGGTGCCCAGGGTGAGCAGGGTCCGCGGCGGGGTGGGGAGGGCTTCAGGTCCCCTGGCTCTCCTGATCCCAGCCGCCCCCAGGAGGCAGGATGCGCCCATGAGACAAGCAAGAGCCCACCTTCTCAGAGCTGTTGAGACATTGTCTCTGTCTGTTCCCATTAACAGCTTCCTTCTGCCAGGGCGAAGCTCTCCCCTCTTATCTGGCTTGAGTTACTGCCAGTTTGTTTTCATAAAGATCACTATCTTGGCCAGACACTGGGAAATAAGGGAGATGACGAATCTGGTTTTGATGAAAAGGAGAATTTAAATGGGGTGTTAGTATTACCCAAGGGACAGGAAAACTCAAACGGCCTTGCCCCACAGACCTCACGCCTCACTCGAAGGGAGGGATCAAACACTACAGTCTCCTGCCTTCAAAGCCATCAGAGAAAATGGATGCTTACGCGGTGTGGTGCACACGCCAGCTTGCGGCTGCCAGCGAAGCTACTCACCTGTGTGCCCTGGAAGCACATTTGCTTAAGAAAACAGTCATTCAGAACCGGCATCCCACCATTCTGAGCTCCCCCTCAAGTCAAGTAATAAAGCTAGACCATATCTTATGAATGAAAAGTTTAAGTCACTCAGTCGTGTCCTACTCTTTGCGACCCCATGGACTATATAGTCCATGGAATTCTCCAGGCCAGAATACCAGAGTGGGTAGCTGCTCCCTTCTCCAGATCTTCCCAACCCAGGGATCAAACCCAGGTCTCCCGCATTGCAGATGGATTCTTTACTAGCTGAGCCACAAGGGAAGCCCAAGAATACTGGGGTGGGTAGCCTATCCCTTCTCCAGCGGATCTTCCCAACCCAAGAATCGAACCGGAGTCTCCTGCATTGCAGGTGGATTCTTTACCAACTGAGCTATCAGAGAAGCCCTTATGCATAAAACCAGAATATAATAGTGTGACCAGACTGGGGGGCTCTGTAGGTGTAGAGTGTGTGACCCAAGAATGTGATAGACACTCCCCTTTCTAGAAGCAGCCAAGACATGCTCGTATCCTCAGGAGATTAATCATGAGGGGACCCACTGGTGCCCAAATGGGCTGGGAGGCAAGGGTGGGTGTGTGTGGGTGTGTGTGTGGGTGTGTGTGCTTGGTTGCTCTTTGTCTGACTCTTTGCGACCCCATGAACTGTAGCCTGCCAGGCTCTTCTGTCCATGGGATTTCCCAGGCAAGAATACCAGAGTGGGTTGCTGTTCCCTCCTCCCAGGGATCTTCTAAATCCAGGGATCGAATCCGAGTCTCCTGCATCTCCTGCAATGCAGGCGGATTCTTTTACTGCTGAGCCACCGGAAGGGAAGCCCTGGGAGGCAAGACTACTTCTAGTTGAAATCTTTACAACCAGCCCAAAGCCATCTCTTTGCAAGGAAAGGCTTCAGATTACAAGGCAAGGAGGATATTTCCTATTCAGATCCTTCTCACATATTTTATAATGCTTTCTCTCCCTCACATTATACCATAACCCACCCCTTAAGGTTCAAGAACCCTTAAGGAAAACTAAAGGTAAAAGGAGTCTTTTGTTCTCTATAAAATCTGGTCTCCAGCGTTCTTCCCTAGTGGAAAGTCTGCCTTAGTCTGTCAGCAGATGCAGTAAGTTCATAATACAACTGCTAAAAGAAAGCCAGTTAGAGGAAGCAACATGCTTCAAGTCACCCTGTTTCCACAAGGAACTGGGCTAGTCAGGCTCTTCTGAAACCTTCCAGTAACTCAAAGTAGGTACATCCACCCTTTATAGATGAGGAAACACACCGTATAAGGTGAACTTGGTCAAGGTCACATGGCCAGTAAATGGCCAAATTAATATCTAAGCCAAGTCCCTCTCATCAGGAGGACTTTAACCTGAGATTCACAGGCTTCTCTCTAGAGACTGGGACAGGAAAATAATTACATTTCACTTTGTGTCCACTTCCACTTGAAATTTAATATTTTCCTTCAGTTATGAATTATGGACTGCTCTGTTGGTTCAGATGGTGAAGAATCTGCCTGCAATGCAGGAGACCTGGGTTCAATCCCTGGGTTGGGAAGATCCCCTGGAAAAGGGAATGGCTACCCACTCCAGTATTCTTGCCTGGAGAATTCCACAGAGAAGCCTGGCGGGCCCCAGTCCATGGGGTTACAAAGAGTTGGACACCACTGAGTGACTAAAACTTTTCAATTATGAATAAAAGCAACCCACCACAATAGTTGCTGGCAGAACCTGACTTTGTCACCAATAAATATATTTTCCATACAGTTGCTGTCAATTAAAAAATGTTATTTATGCTCATAACTTAAAAATTACACTGGTCATTAGACCCTAGAGTTTTTTTATACATTAGTAAAGAAGCACATACTAGCCTATCACACATTTCTTTTCTCAGATATTTTCATAACTGCTTTTCAATACAGTTGGCTTCCTTTGCAGTCCTATGCGTCTTATGTAAAACAATTATGATAGGAGTTCCATAGACTTTGATAGACTTCTCTGACTGCTAAAGGAGCTCCTGGCAGACAGAAACCCCAAGAACCCCTTCTCTTACCCCAGAGCCTATATCTCTCTTAATTTTCCTACCCAGCCTGCCTCACATGCTTTTCTTCTCTGATTCTCTCCTTTCCCAGACTATCTTAAAATGCTCACCACCACCCCGTATCACACATAGAATTCTTTTAAAAAATCTTTCATTGAAGATTCCACCAGTAAATCAACTAAGACACTGTCTGCTATTAAGGAGTACGTATACTTATAAATTTTCATGGCTCCAAAGTTTTAGTCTCAAATCAACTTTAAGTATGATGGGCCAAAAGCCAACGCATCATTCATCTGCCATGAAGAATGACACATGTATCAGAAATCCTAGAACTGCCTAACAATTGCCTGCTAGCACGAAACCATTTCCATTAGCAAACAATGAAACAATTGGTTAAAACAAAGAAAAAAAAAGGCAGTCTTATGAAACAACAGTAAACGAATCCAGAGATGGCTGTTAGACTGCCGCCAAGATTCTCTGAGGATCAGGTAACATCTCTCTCATTACTGAAAATGCAGAGAAAGACACAGTTCTCCCCCAAATCCAGACTTCGGGGCAGTCTCACGGGAATGCACTCAAGATGCCAGACTCACACGCATAATGGACAGACATGGGTTTCCTCGATGAAAATAAGGCACAGGAAGTGAGCGCTCCCTCACTGAGTGTGCTGGCACGGGGCATGCATTTGTGATGGGCTGGTGTGCAATCACAGGATGGCATCGTCCTGATGTTACCGCAAGACCCGAGAAGATGAGGCGGAAAGAATAACTAACGTATCTCACGCTTTTAATAGTGAGTCTTATACTGTAAAACTGTCCCTACCTCTTCAACGAGGCCATTTCTGTTAACTGTCTTTTCAAGTGAATTTTCCATTCAATACCCACAAGAATGTGAGCGCTACGGCTATAAGGGTAAAGAATCTTTTTAATAAAAAGTATTTCATAGCTGATTCAACTGGGCCATGATATCATATCTTCCTCTAGCTAGTTGAACTGCATTTTCTGATTATTAACAAAGAGATTCTTTGTGGTTCTGCATTACAAGCAGAGTGAGAAACTGTGGCCTCTTTTCTGCCCAGACACGTGGGCTTGACTGGTCGACACTGCCTTCATTTCTGCTTTTCCATAATCACAGAGCTGTCGTTTATATGTCATCGGATTGGTATTAATCAATTCCCCCAAACAGGGTGCCATTGGAGAACAGAAGCCCTCGCAGGAGCCCTGGATTATTATGAAAAGACTTACGAATTAGCCCAACTTCCGTGAATTTTTTAAAAAAACGTTTAGGACACATAGTATAAAGTCACAGGAAGTCAGGTGCAGACTGGGAGGCAGGCTTTTAGCTAAGGTGCTTTTATTTCATCCAATTCCAAAGACTGATTCCCTACATTATCAAGGCCAGAATTCTGCTGGACTTGCAGGTGAATCTGAGAGTGGGCTGTCCTGTGCCTTACCCTCCAGCCCAGTAAGTGACCCAACAAGGCCCACACCTACCTCAGAGCTGTGCCCCCTGATTTATAGATTCCTAAAACGATAGTATGGTGTGCAGGGTCCTGCTTGAGTTAAAGATTTCTTAAAACTATACATAAAAAAATCATTAAGCAAAGAGCACTCAGATCTATCTAATCTTGTCTGCCTCAAAAAGCAAGTAGATATGCACACTGGAGGTATAATCACCTGAATCAGGATGTATGCAACAAGTCTCTAAAACCCTGAATCTTTGCCCCAACTTTGTTTGCTCCTAATTATCCCAATTTAAGCCAATTAAAAGAAATGCAGTTACTAAGCAGGAGCTCTTCACTATTTACTAGATGAACTTTTTTTGTCTTCAAACCACTTTAGAAAAAGTAGGTTCTGGACTAGACTGCTGGTGACTCTCCCACTCTATTCAGGGCTTGGTGATGAAAGCTGAGCTATTATTGCAGAGCTGATTGGACAGTAAGTGATTAGAAACTCCTTCCATGTATTATACTTGCAACAAGCTACAGTTTCATCCCTTTTTCAGCTGTGTCTAGTCTATTTGACATCTGCAGACAAAAGTGTATGCTTTTTAGAAAGACGTGCAAATTCTCTATTTCAAGACAGGTTGCAAACATTTGATATAAGATCTCGAATGAGCAGAGCATAGAGTATGGTTCAACTATCCCTTCCTTTGAAAATTAATACTGAAAGGAAATTCATGAGTTTGCTAATTACATTTCTTCTCCTTTTGATATCAGGGTATTACACAGTTCTCAGAAAGGCATGCAGTTTATAATGGGGATGGACAGTAGTAAGAAAAAAATGGCATCATTTATGTAAGTTGGATGTAAATAGGAACCAAAAAACATAAAACCTCAAGGTCAGACAGGAACTTAAAAGGTCACTTATCCCCCAAACTCCTGTTTCCTGACTAAACACTCAGAAACGTTAAACGTCTTATTCAAGGCCAGTTTACTGATATCCAAGGCACTAGGAACGCAGATTTCCTTGGTTAATGACTGATCTTTCCATTCTACCCTACTATCAATGCTCTATCAAGGGATACAGGAGTCAATCTTTCAGTCAATGATAAACATTTTAGAATGAACCACAGGTTTACCTTGCAAATTCCTTCTGAATACTGATGAATTCTTTCCCCTACATCCAAACTTTCAACCTACAAAATTTAGCATAACATTCTTTCCCCTACATCCAAACTTTCAACCTACAAAATTTAGCATAACATTCTTTGACTAAGTCAAATGAACAAATTCAAACTCCTCCTACTGGCAAAAGCACCTGAGACTGACTCTTAAAGTATTGTTCAGTCACTAAGTTATGTCTGATTCTTTGCAACCCCATGAACTGCAGCCAGGCTTCCCTGTCCTTCACTATCTCCCTGAGTTTGGTCAAACTCATATCCATTGAGTCATCCAACCATCCATGCCATCCAACCATCTGTTAAATTTCAAAGGTTCTGTCCCATCCTGCGTTGACCAAAGGAGAGAGTAGAACATGACAGGCCACAGCCTTCTCTCTTCCCTCTGCGTTTGCAACAGAGGAAGCTCCTAAGTGGAAAAGTTTCCGTTCCCATAAATAGCCCAACAAACCCATGCCATCACATGGGAGAATGATGTCATTGTAAACATGTAACATCTCAGGGAGATTCAGTCAGCTGTGTTTTTAAAAATCATCAATTCTTTTGAGTGACTCAGACAAGATAATCCAGAAGAATGATTTTCAGAGTGCTCCCCAAACTAACAGCTTTCGTAATTCCTGGAACTTGTTAGAAATGTAAATTCTCCAGCCCATCCCAGACTTACTGAAACATAAACTCTGGGGGTGGGACACAACAATCTGTATTTCAATAAGCTCTCCAGGTGATTCTGAAGCAATGTTTGAGAAAACTGAATCAGAACATTCCAAACGCTCCACTGACTTGTGCTGACGGCCTGATGACCCTGGGCGCACAGACATGCATATGATGGTCTCTGGTTCTCAGTGCTCTCTCTACAGGGGCCCTGAAACTTGTGCAAAGCATCCAGCTTATCCAAGTTAGATCATTTTCTGGCAACTATCTATGGCAGACGCTGCCTAAAAATGAGTCATTTTCCAAAAGTATGGAGGAGTCTTATGAAGACAGAATTTATGACTCAGTTTTCTATTGTTTAAGTGGACAACTAGTCCTAACCATTACAAATTAGATTTTGCCTGCTTTTCCCCAAAGATAGAAACTGCAACATTAAATGAAGAGGAGTGAAATAGGATATAGTGGCATGAGCTCACTGTCTGCTGTGTTGTGACTTAGGAGAAGTGGGTTTGATTGATACAATTGGTTACACACGGGCTCTGTGCTATTGAAGAGGACATTCTATCATTAAGGGCTCAGGTCCAGCACTAAGTAAGATGGAAATCTGGACTAATGATTGAATCTCCTGGTGTTACTACTGTAGCAAAGGAAAATTGGATTAAAAAATTTATTAGTAAGAAAGATTTAAAAATGCCTAAAAAAGGGGCATCAGAATCAACGAATGCTTCTACTTTAAAAATAGGTAAGAACTGCAAAACACTGAGGAAAGAACCCAAAGACAACCTAGATAAATGGATAGAGACCTTTCACGTTCAGAGACCGGAAGACTTAATATAGTCAAGACATCAATTATCAAACTGATCTATTGATCTAACATAAGCCCCATCAAAATTTCAGGATTTTTTTAGAAGTATAGACAAGCCAATAATAAACTTTATATGGAAAGGAAAGGGGGTTCAAGTAGTAAAACAATTTTGAAAAAAAAAAAGAAAGCTAGGGGACTCAGATTACCCAATGTCAAGACTTTCTGTAATATTAGCAGAAGGATAGACACACAGATCAATGGAACTGAGTATAATTCAGAAGCAAAGGCATGCGAATAGGATCAACTGAATTTTGACAGAAGCACAAAGGCAATTCAATGGGAAAAGGGTAGCCTTTCCAACAAATGGTGGTAGAACAACTGGAAATCCACACCCAAACAAATGAACCTCAACATGAACTTTAATTTTATACAAAGATTAACTCAAAATGTATCACAGACTTAAAACATCAAAGTATAAAACTATTAGGAAAAAAAACACAAAGAGCATCTCTGTGACCTTGGGTTAGGCAAAGAGTTTTTAGGTAGGACACTGAAACACAAACATAACATGAGAAAAATTAATAAACTGGACTTCATCAAAATTAAAAAGCTTATGACTCTGTTAAAGAGGGTGGAAAGATAAGCTACTGACTCAAAAAATTTTGTTGATCATATGTCCAACAAAGGACTGTATCAAAATGTATAAAGAAGTCACAAAACTCAACAAGAAGCCTAATGGTTAACATGGGCAAAAGATACTGAAGCAAAGAGCATGTAATAAGATTAGCCGTCAGGAAAACACAAAATAATAAACCACATCAACTTACTACCACTCAGCCATTTGAATGGCTAAAACAAAAGCACAACAAAACAACAAGAAATTGACAATATCAAGTGCTAAGGAAGAGGCAGAAGAACCAGAATTGTCATACATTGCTGGTGGGGATGCAAAATGGTACACCCTGGAAAATTATGTAGCAGCTGCTTTCCATATGCCCCAGCAATCTCACTCTTACATGCTCTTATAATAATAGAGAAATAAAAAGCTTACATTCACACAAAACTCTGTACATGAGTGTTTATAGCAGCACTATTCATAATGCCAACAACCAAAGATATCTCACGTGTTCCCCAAACTGTGGTACCTCCCTACGGTGGAGTACTTCTCAGCAACAAAGGCATGAGCCATCAATACACACAACATCAGTGAATCTCAAAGTAAAAGCCAGTCTCTGAAAGTTACTACTTTATGATTCCATTCACATGGTGTCCTGGAAAAAGCAAAACTATGGATCAGTGCTTGTCAACAGTTAGGAGTAGGGAGAAGGCTTGATTACAAAGGAGGAGTACAAGGGAGACTTTTGGGGGGTGATATAACCGTTCTGTATCCTTATCATGGTGGTGATTACACAAATATACACAACTGTTAAAACTTATAGAACTTTACACTACAAAAGTGAATTTTAATGTATATAAATTAGAGATAATAAACAGGTTTATTGGGCTAGTAGACAATATCTTATGTCCTCTGGTATGTGAGTAGATCCTAAGTAAAATAATAAATTCCTAATAGGAATTTCCTGCTTTACAAAGGTTTAGACATGTGTAAATCAAAAACTTGAAACTCAATTATTTTAATTTACTAAAATTCACATTGGACCCAACTGTCATTCTGGTTAACTAAATTCAAGTGCAAAATTTAAAAACTCTCCCAAAGAACTTATATTATTCTCCTAAAAACTGAGAAACAGATGGAGATATTCTAAGCGAATTTCTTCTGGGGTTCCACCAACTCCACTAATATTTTTTGGTAGGTAGCTAACAAATTCAAGATGAGTTTGGGCAAATCGCCTCTGCCCAAAGAATACTAAGAATCAGCAGGTGAATGGTTGTCTAAGTCGAAATGCAAAACTCTCCTTAGTTATGTCCTTTCTTCCATGTGTGCAGCACTAACATTTTAGTGATGAATTTCTACAATAAAGCTAGAAGCTTTCAATTTAACCCTCACAACAGCCTGTTTTCCAGTTGAGGAACAATTTTGTAATCACACAATTCAGTAAACAATAGGTATAACTTCTGATTTTCGCTACCCAACTCTCTTTCCCCAATCCTGAATGTCTCCAGTGAAGTAAAAAGAAATGAAGCCTTTCCTTCCACGGAGCAAGCATCTAATCTCCTTATAACAGATTAGACTGTCAGTTCAGTTGCTCAGTCACTCCAACTCTTTACGACCCCATGGACTACAAGCACGCCAGGCTTGCATGTCCATCACCAATTCCCAGAGCTTACTCAAATCCATGTCCATTGAGTCAGTGATGCCATCCAATCATCTCATCCTCTGTCGTCCCTGTATCCTCCTGCCTTCAATCATGCCCAGCATCAGGGTCTTTTCCAATGAGTCAGTTCTTCGCATCATGTGGCCAAAGTATTGGAGTTTCAGCTTCAGCATCAGTCCTTCCAATGAATCTTCAGGGCTGATTTCCTTTAGGATGGACTGTTTGGATCTCCCTGAAGTCCAAGAGACTCTCAAGAGTCTTCTCTAACACCACAGTTCAAAAGCATCAATTCTTCGGCATTCAGCTTTCTTTACAGTCCATCTATCACATCCATACATGACTACTGGAAAACCATAGCTTTGACTAGATGGACTTTTGTTGACAAAGTAATGTCTTTGCTTTTTAATATGCTGTTTAGGTTGTTCAAAACTTTTCTTCCAAGGAGCAAGCATCGTTTAATTACATGGCTGCAGTCACCATCTGCAGTGATTTTGGAGCCCAAAATGATAAAGTCTGTCACTGTTTCCATTGTTTCCCCATCCATTTGCCATGAAGTGATGGGACCGGATGCCATGATCTTAGTTTTCAGACTTGTTGAATTTTAAGCCAACTTTTTCACTCTCCTCTTTCACTTTCATCAAGAGGTTCTTTAGTTCTTCTTCACCATAAGGGTGGCATCATCTGCATAAGGGTGGCATCATCTGCATATCTGAGGTTACTAATATTTCTCCTGGCAATCTTGATTCCAGCTTGTGCTTCATCCAGCCCAGCATTTCTCATGATGTACTCTGTATATAAGTTAAATAAGCAGGGTGACAATAAACAGCCTTGATGTACTCCTTTCCCAATCTGGAACCAATCTGTTGTTCCATGTCCAGAAGATCTAACTGTTGCTTCTTGAACTGCATACAGATTTCTCAGGGGGCAGGTCAGGTGGTTTGGTATTCCCATCTCTTTCAGAATTTTTCACAGTTTGTTGTGATCCATACAGTCAAAGGGTTCAGCGTAGTCAATAAAGCAGAAGTAGATGCTTTTCTGGAACTCTTGCTTTTTCGATGATCCAATGGGTGTTGGTTCCTCTGCCTTTTCTAAAACCAGCTTGAACATCTGGAAGTTCACGGTTCATGTATGTTAAAGCCTGGCTTGGAGGATTTTGAGCATTACTTTTGCTAGCATGTGAGATGAGTACAATTGTACGATAGTTTGAACATTCTTTGGCATTGCCTTTCTTTGGGATTGGAATGAAAACTGACCTTTTCCAGTCCTGCAGCCACTGCTGAGTCTTCCAAATTTGCTGGCATATTGAGTGCAGCACTTTCACAGCATCATCTTTTAGGATTTGAAATAGCTCAACTGGAATTCCATCACGTCCACTAGCTTTGTTTGTAGTGACGCTTCCTAAGGCCCACTTGACCTCGCATTCCAGGATGTCTGGTTCTAGGTGAGTGATCACAACATTGTGATTATCTGAGTCATTAAGATCTTTTTTGTACAGTTCTTCTGTGTATTTTTGCCACCTCTTTTGCTTCTGTTAGGTGCATACCATTTCCGTCCTTTAGTGTGCCCATCTTTGCATGAAATGTTCCCATGGTATCTCCAATTTTTTTTGAAGAGATCTCCAGTCTTTCCCATTCTATTTTTTCCCTCTATTTCTTTGCACTGATCACTGAGAAAGAGTTATTAGAGTGTAAAACCAGGTAAGTCCATTACTGCCGTTTACAAGTTTAATCTTGTAATTATGAAATGAAAAGATGACTCCAGTTAGAAGGAACTATATTTGGGGTAACAGTAAGCAAATTCAGAAGGAATATGTGAGTGTGTGTATTTACCTCCCTGAAATCACATCTCATGACTGCAGCATATCTGTGCATGCATTCAGTGATATGTGAAATAAAGAAATATTCTGGAATAAAGGCATATGATATCTCTAACGTATTTCCTATATCCTTCAAGCATTAACCTGCCTCAGGGGAAAAACTTATTGTATCGTCCTTGATAGATTAAACAGACCACTGAAATCATGTCTGACCACCATTACTTAGTCTTCCCTGGTGGCTCAGATGGTAAAGAATCTGTCTGCCATGCGGGAGACCCAGGTTGGATTCCTGGGTTGGGAAGATCTCCTGGAGAAGGGGATGGCAACCCATTCCAGTACTCTTGCCTGGAGAATCCCATGGACAGAGGAGCCGGGTGGGCTACAGTCCATGGGGTCACAAAGAGTCAGACACAACTGATGAAACCATCATCTTTCCTTGGCCTTTGGCTGCCATTTTCTCTCCTTAAAATTTACTATTTTTAACTGAAGGATAGGTGCTTTACCACATTGGTTTGGTTTCTACCACACATCAGCACAAATCAGCCATGGGCAAATTCATGTCACTCTGTCGTGAACCTCCCTCCCATCTCTCACCCCGGCTGCCATTTTCTTGACCAGCTATCTTACCAACTGTTCCCTCTTCGCTCAGAAATCCCACATTTACAGAGAAAGGAGCCATTATCTCACCTGTCTCTCTATGGGAAAGGGCATAGGCATGCCAAGTGGCATGTGTGGGACCTGACCAGGGATGGAACCTGCCTCCTGCAGTCAAAGGGCAGAGTCTTAACCACTGGACCACCAGAGAAGTCCTTGTATTTTTTCTCCTTTTTTAAGAAAAAAAAAAAAAGGATTTACAAATGGAAGCATTCTTGTCTATTTTTAAAATATAGTATTTTCTGGCAGTGAAAACAATATTTTCAAGGTAAGAGAGCAATTCTTCTCGGGAAGGCAACGTGGACAAACAGAAGTGATCGCATAATTTTCTTCTCTATAGAGAAACGTCACTTGTGAAGGAAGTCCATTTGTAAATGTTCTAAGATCTAGTTTACAGATGTCAAACACTCAACATCTTCCATGGCTACTTTCTGCACTATTTCAAAGCACTGAGAATGCTATGGACAACTTCCCATCTCACTCATGTCCTTCCTTCCCCAATACTGTTTCTGCAATTTGTATTTCTATCATCCTAGAGAATTACAAAATAACTTTTAATTAACTAGAATCCAATGTAGACCTTAAATTTAATGAGAGACAAACATCTTAAGCTACTTTTTTTGTTAAAGTTATGATTTTGGAGAGTCAAACAAACACAATAGCCTAAAAAATATGTAGCACCTGAAACCCTAACAACCTAACCCTTTATTTCCTCAAGACAATAAAACATATAATAAGACAACCTAACATTTTGGTAACTTTTTGGCAGCCCAATTTCATTATTGATTTACACTGAGTTTATAGTCAACTAAAATCTTAAGTCCATTTCCTACATCCTATTAAACTGTATCTCCTTTTGAAAAGATTATCCCTTCTTGTTCCTCAATGGGAACATTTCTATCTCTAAATCCACTTCTTGTTCTGACTTTCCTGCTGATATCTCTCTTGACCTTTATTTTTAAACAAAACAAAACAAAATAAGACCATTTTTCTAAAAGCACAGCACATTCATTCTTTGGAGTCCTGCCATCTAACATCTGGACAACTCTCAAGTTGAAATTTAACTTGCTGAAATGTGCTTTGCTTAAACAATCTGGAAAGCAAATAAGACACAAATCTGGTCCTATAAATGCCTACTTCTTTATCTCCCTCTCACCTCTGCCCTCAAGCCAAGATTCTTCAAGCTGAACTCAAATAGTGAGGCAATAACTGAGCTACTAATAAGCTCTTCTAGCTCACTCTTCCTTGGTGGCTCAGTGGTAAAGAATCTGCCAGCAATGAAGGAGACACAGGTTCAATCCCTGGATCTGGAAGATCCCCTGGGGAAGGAAATGGCAACCCCCTCCAGTATTGTTGCCTGGGAAATCCCATGGACATTGGAGCCTGGCAGGCTATAGTCCATGTGGTTGCAAGAATCAGACATGACTTAGGGGCAAAACAATAACCTTTTACTTGTGATAAAGAAAAAGACCTAGGAGGTATAGACTATTGATTTTCACTCAGTTGAAAATCTTTTACTGGAATTAAGCCACAAGAGGTTAAAAAAAAATTAGGTTTTATCGATAGAAGAATTACTTGGCAAAGCCACAAGATTCCTTAGTTCTCAAAGAATGAAAATAGTTATTACAGCATTGTTTAAATACCATCTTTAATATTCTAATAGGAAAGATAGCAAAGGTATTCATTTATTGTGCAACAAGGGTTTCTTTTGGAAAAGCATCTGGGCTTTTGGTTCAAAATGTACTGATTAAAAATTGCTAATGCCAATCAAAACTCTTTATTCAAGACATACTAGAGCAGCCAAGAAAGTGGCTATAAACCCCAAATAAATCTGTCACTGATCCAATACCAGTACAACACTCTCATGTCAGAAACAGCTGTTTTACTGTAATTCACATGCCTATCACATGGGCAATGGGCTTCTCTTTCATTACTCCTAACAGTGGGGCTCTGGATAAAGAGACTGGAAACATAGATACACGGAGTTCAGCTGAATGCATTCTTCCAGGGCCTATTGTATTCAAAGCACGACAGAGACTTGCAAACTGGTGGAGGGAAAACATTGTCTTTACCATCACGTCATGTGGTCCGATTGTGTGGGGAGAAAGGCAAGTACAACGCAGTGTGGAATACCGGACCATGAGAACAGTGTCAACAAAACATTACAGCGTGCTGACAGAGCTCCCTGTTGACTTCAAGAAACAACGGCTTCTAACAGGACTTCACGGTCCACAGGCTCCTCATGCAGATGATGGGGAAAGTGAGATGGAGCAGGCACACAGAAAAAGGTGTGGGGCCCGGGGAGGGATACGATCAGGGCAGTGTTTCTGGAAGATTCATCTCATGGCAGCAGGCAGCAGGTGGGACAGGCTGAGAGTGGGGGCACCAAGTGTAAGCAGCTAGCATAGCAGCAGTTGGACAAAGACAGAGAAAGTATACATGGAAAAGCTCATCCACAGAGCTAGTCAAAGGGGTGAAAGACACTGGAATGTGAAGTATGACTGATGTTTTAGCACTTGGGTCAGTAATTTTAAAAATGGAGAAAATCCTGAAATTGGAGGGAAAGTCTTGAGGATTACCTTTAAAAAAAAAAAGACAATTTTGAAGAGCAGTTTCAGGTTCAAAGGAAAATTAAGGGAATAGTACAGAGATTTCCCACCCCGCCTCCTAGTTCCCCCTATTATTAACATTTTGTGTTACAGTGGCACGTTTACTACATTTGATGAGCCTACATTGAGACATCATTATTAACTCAAGTCCACAGTTTACATTAGGGTTCACTCTTGGTGTTGCACATTTTATGAGTTTTGATAAATGTATAACACAAAGAGATTAAACCAGTCAACCTAAAGGAAATCAACCCTGAATACTCATCAGAAGGACTGATGCTGAAGCTGAAGCTCCAATACTTTGGCCACCTGATGTGAAGAGCCGACTCATTGGAGAAGACTCTGATGCTGAGAAAGATTGAGGGCAGGAGGAGAAGGGAGCGACAGAGGATGAGATGGTTGGATAGCATCACCAACTCTATGGACACGGATCTGAGAAAACTCTGGGAGATAGTGAAGGACAGAGGAGAGTGGAGTGTTATGGTCCATGAGGTCACAAAGAGTTGGATGCGACTTAGTGACTGAACACCAACCACAGAATGTATAATTTTTCTCCATATATTCTCTACTAACAACACCATACAGAATAGTTTCGCTGCCCTCAAAATCCACCCTCCCTCCCCCGAGCCCTTGGCAACACTGAGCTCACTGTCTCCATAGTTTTGCTTTTTCCAAAATGCCATCTAGCTAGAATATGTAACCTTTGCAGGCTTAGCTATTTTCAAGGCCAAGTTGCCCAACAGCTTTCACTAACTTTCACTATGCAGTTAATAACTCCGTGGATTCTTTGAAAGATGGAAAGTTAATGAACTTGAGTATCACAAATCTACTGTGTAAGTAACTCCTAGAATCTCCACATTACATATGCTCACTAATGCAAGTGCTTTAATCAGATCAGATCAGATCAGTTGCTCAGTGGTGTCCGACTCTTTGCAACCCCATGAATCGCAGCACACCAGGCCTCCCTGTCCATCACCAACTCCCGAGTTCACTCAGACTCACGTCCATCGAGTCAGTGATGCCATCCAGCCATCTCATCCTCTGTCGTCCCCTTTTCCTCTTGCCCCCAATCCCTCCCAGCATCAGAGTCTTTTCCAATGAGTCAACTCTTCGCATGAGGTGGCCAAAGTACTGGAGTTAGAGTTTTCTTCTATTGCAGACCATCACCTTATTAAGAGTGATGCTTCGATGGCAGACAGACCTGAGCAGCAGAGCCTTCCCTGTCTGCTCTGATCTTGAGCAAGCTAATCTCTGGAAACTCCGGGATTCTTAAACCCTGGTGTTTTGGGAACAATACCATGCTCCTCAAAGGACTGCTATAAGGACTGAGATAATATATCTAAATATGTTTAAACAGTGCCTGATACAGAGGAAGCACTCAATAAGCAGTAACTTTAAATATTTCATGATCTCTGTATAAATTTTCTACCAACGAAGGAGCATTAAAACTAGCCAAGACTATGAAGTAACTAAGGCTATGAGATGGCTGGACGGCATCACTGATGCAAAGTAAATGAACTCGGGCAAACTCCAGGAAATGGTGAAGGACGCCAGGGAAGCCTGGCATGCTGC
The DNA here is from genome assembly GCF_019923935.1 of Bubalus bubalis. NCBI lineage: Eukaryota > Metazoa > Chordata > Mammalia > Artiodactyla > Bovidae > Bubalus > Bubalus bubalis. Next base: position 95,044,357 of record NC_059167.1, read on the forward strand.
AGTCCACGGGGTCGCAAAGAGTTGGACATGACTGGGCATGACTGAACAGCAACAAGGCTATAAAAGTTCAAAGGTAATATTTTATATACATAGTAGATAGCTATTAAAGGCAAAACAGTACAGTCATTACAAAAAACACTTTTCACTGAAAATTATGATTTATAGACTCTTGGTGAGTCTAAAAATCTGTGAATCACCACACCCTCAGTTCATGTTATAATAGTAGAGAAGCATCCCAGACTCATCGTAGCTTTAATGAACCTTTTCCCTAATTTAATAGATGATATCACACACCTTAGAGTTTGGTTTCTTTAGAGACTGACACCAAGAAGCCCAAGTTATCTCTTAAAGGTCACCAGTCAAGAGTAATTAAAAGGGTTTGATGTCATAGAATGGAAAGTTAGATTCTAGAAAAGAAAGGTTAGCATGTGCTTGCTCAGCAGGGAGAAGAGATGGGAACAGGAAGCTCCAGGGGTGCCTAGAAATTTGTAAGTTTTCCTTTGATGACACAAAAGCCTTGCACAAAGAGTGAGTTCTATTCTTTGAACCTGTCTTACATTCTCTGTGTTGTGGATGTCATAGTAAGTATCTCAGGGTAGGATTCAAGACTGTATGCATTAACAGCAAATTTTTTGACTAATGGCCATGTTCCACTAAAGTTTCTGTCTTTAAATAGTTTGTCTTTCTAACTTGGACAGACAATGGGAATGAGAATCAGAAGAATGCATCTCCAAAGCACCCTAGGGAGGGTCTGAAATGTATTATGCTTTTGCCCCAAGCATTTCTATAAAAGAAGGACAAACCAATCATCTCTATACATTCATTCAAGGTGGGCATTTAATCGCAGTTACCTACACTACATTGGGAAAAAAAATTTTTTTTAATTTTTTAAAATTTCATTTATCATTCAATCAGGGCCTTCCCTGCTGGTCCATTGGCTAAGATCTGCACTCCCAATGCAGGGGACCCAAATTCAATCCCTGGTCAGGGAACTAGATCCCATATGGTGCTATCAAGACCCAGTGTAGCCAAATAAATAAAAATAAAGATTAAAAAAATTCAATCAGGTAGAGCTACATAATTAATAATGTAAATCTCTTCAATGTAAAAAACAGAGCTCTCCAAATACCATTTCCCATAATTTTAAGCACTATGGATACAATTCTCATGTACTGTAGTATGAATCAGCCCATCTCTGCACTTGGCATTCTGAAGTCTAAGCAGAAAGACGGTCAAGTAAGGACAAGGAATTTCAACACCAGGTGACAAGAGAGGTAGTTGATAAGGTGCAATTATATTCTGTTTTTCCCTGGTGGCTCAGCGGTTAAAGCGTCTGCCTGGAATGCGGGAGACCCGAGTTCAATCCCTAGGTTGGGAAGATCCCCTGGAGAAGGCAGTGGCACCCCACTCCAGTATTCTTGCCTGGAGAATCCCATGGACGGAAGAGCCTGGTAGGCTACAGTTCATGGGGTCGCAAAGAGTTGGACACAACTGAGCGACTTCACTTCACTTTTCTCACTCAACATTATAATCCTATACATTTTCTGGTGTTAATATATAGTCATTGGTGATGTCTGCCCGGCTAGATTAAATATGGTCAATATTATGCTAAGACAAGCATGTGGCATTTATTGAATCTGAGATTCTTTCTGTAAAAGAGTGTAAAGAGAATTTAAAGAGATACATTAAGGCATTATACATATAATATATATATTTTAAAATACATATGAGAAGGAAATGGCAGCCCACTCCAGTATTCTTGCCTGGAGAATCCCATGGACAACGGAGCCTGGTGAGCTACAGTCCATGGGGTTGCAAAGAGTTGGACACAACTGAGCGACTAACACACACACGTGTGTATATACATCTATACACACACACACAAACTGTTTACCAAGAGTTCCCCACAACCGCAAGGGGATCAGAGGGGTAGGCGGAGGCTTTCTGCTTCTGTGTTTACAGTTTGTTTTAATAAATTAACAGGTACAAAAGGCATCTTGCTGGTTTGATGTCATTTTGTAGGTCTAAGCATGTTGGAAGCTTATTAATTTTCAGTTAACTGGCCCATTTTCTGGCCTGTTCTTTGTCCATATAACTACTAAGCTTTTAGTTTTTTTCCTATGAATTTGTATGCATCCCACTTGGTCTTCTTGCAGTTCCAGGACTCTGTCTGTAAGCTGTTGGAGGAACTCAGAAGTCCACCCCTGTATCAGCACACTGTGCAGGCTTCCCTTTCTTCAATTCCCAACCTGTTTCCATCTTAACACAAACTGGTGCCAAGGGTGCCCCTGCCCTTGTATGCTGTGCCATTCTTCCTTCATTCCCTCTCTGGGTTGGTTTGGACCCGTGTGCGATTTCTCAAAAACCAGACACATCCAAGGTTTATTTTGATAATATCTTACATGTATAATAGAACCTGTTTTTTCCTTCCATTCTCCTCCCTACCTCTCTATATAATAATCCAATAAAGGTTAAGACCCTTCTTCTACAAAAGAAGAGGCTATCTCCTCCCCAAATCCTGTTCACAGGCAAACCCCATTGTTTAGCAATGCTTATCAGCAGCAATGAAGAAAGGTGACTATTTATTCTGCATCTGATCTCTTCAAACAACGGTCTCTAAATTTTCTGGATCACATACTAATACTAGTAAAAGTATCCTTAGTACATTAATTTACAAATTATGTATGTACAATACAGCTTATCAGGGTGATTTACAGCACAGCTCTGGCCCCAGAATCCCTGGGTTTGACAGCCTACCGCTCAACAGTTACATTAGCAAGTTATCAAACATCTCTCCTCCTGTTTCCTTATCTGTGAAATGGAGATCATTAGGTTTTTATTAGAATTAACTAATATATATATAAAGAGCCCAGAACAGTGCCTGATAGAAAGAGCAACGTAAGTGCTGTTACTGCATACTCATATTGTCTACATTTTAAAAAACAGACTATTTTGGAGCAGTATTAGCTTCACAGATGGCACAGATTTCCTATTGGTCTTCTGTCCCAACACATGCAGTCTCCCCCGTTACCAACATTCCCCCACCAGAGTGGTACACTTGTTAGGATCAATAACCCTGTTGAAAACTTATGTTTGCCTGTACACACTGCTATATTTAAAATGGATAATCAGCAAGGACCTTCTGTATAGCACAGGGAACTCGGCTCAATGTTATATGGCAGTCTGGATGGGAGGGGAATTTGGGGGCGATGGATGCACTTATATATATACATATATGGCTGAGTCCCTTTGCTGTTCACCTGAAACCATCACAACATTGTTAACTGGCTATACCCCAACACAAAATAAAAAGTTTTTTAAGAAAAATAATCCTATGTTGACACATCATTATCATCAAAAATCCACAGTTGAACTTTAGGGTTCACTCTTGGTATTGTACATTCTATGGGTTTGGATAAATGTATAATGACATATATCCACCATTATAGTATCATAGGACATATTTTCACTGCCCTAAAAATCCTCTGTGCTCCATCTCTCCGCCCCTGCCCCACCCCCTGGCAACCACTGATCTTTTTACTGCCTCCAGAGTTTTGACTTCACCAGAATGTCATATAGTTGGAATTACACAGCATCCAGACTTTCCAGATTGGTTTCTTTCACTTAGTAATATGTACTTAAGTTTCTTCCATGTCATCTCATGACTTGATAGCTAATTTCTTTTTAGCTGGAAAGACCACACTTTCTACATCCCCCTACTGTAGGACATCTCGGTGGCTTCCAAGTTTTGGTCATTATAAAAAAAGCTCTGTAAATATCACTGTGCAGATTTTTGTGTAGACATAAGTTGTTAGCTCCTTTAGGGAATACCAAGGAGTGGAACCGCTGGGTTGTAAGGTAAAAGTATGCTTAGTTTTGTAAGAAACTGTCAATCTGTCTTTCAAAGTGGCTGAACCATTTTAACTCCCAAGAGCAATGAATGGAGTTTCCGAAGCTTCACTTTCTTGCCAGCATTTGGGGTGTCAGTGTTCCACATTCTGGCCTTTGTTATAGGTATGCAGTGGTATCTCCTTGTTGTAATTTGTAATTCCCTAATAACACATAATGTGGGATATCTGTCTATATGTTGATTTGCTATCTACATATTTTCTTTGATGAGGTGTCTATTAAGCTCCTTGGCCTTTAAAATATTTTTTTCTTATCATTGGGTTTTAAAAGTTCTTTGCATATTTTGGATGACAGTCCTTTATCAGACATGTCTTTTGCAAACAGTTTCTCCAGGTCTATGGCTTGTTTTCTCACTCTTGCCACTGTCTGTTGCAAAGTAGAAACTTTTAATGTTAATTCCATGCTCACTCAGTCGTGTCTGACTCTTTGTGACAAGTCCAGCTTATTATTATTATTTTTTTTATTGGATCATGCCTGGGGCTTCCCTGGTGGCTCAGAATCTGCCTGCAATGCAGGAGACTCAGGTTCAATTCCTGGGTTGGGAAGACCCTCTGGAGAAAAGAATGGCTACCCACGTATTCTTGCCTGGAGATTTCCATGGATAGAGGAGCCTGGCAGGCTACAGTTCATGGGGTCACAGAGTCGGACACAACTGGACGACTAAGCACAAGTGCTAAATGCTTTCACATGTTGGGAACAAGGAACTTCCTGACAGTGAGCTAGATGTACTTAGACAAGGGGTGAAGATGAGAGTGAGAGAGAGATTGAGAAAGAGGAAATAAACTAATCCTTCCTCCTCCCCGAACACGAGGTCTCTTAGTTTATTTTCTTAGGGCTAAGAATGAATAAAGACCTCAGAGGTGTCTAGGAACTTGAAAACCTACAGCATTTTGGTGGATCACAGAAAACTTTGGACACTTTCTGACTTCACCCTAGTTATCTGCCCGCTTATGCCTGGTTGCTGGCAGTATAAACAGACTCCAAGACACTGAGTGTGTCTATTCTTAAACTTGTCAGCCTAGCACAGCGCCTGGGCTTCTGCTTACTTCACGTTTAACAAATACTAAGGATCTGCACGTGTGCGTCTCAGAACCTCACTACATAACTAATAGCAGGTTCTGGTCAAAGCGTGGAGTTGCTGGACAGAGGAGCAAGGGTAAGGACGTGTTTACAAGGGATGAACAAAGTTGGGTCCAGTACAGGGCTCGGAATATAATGCTGGTCTGTGAACATTTCCTGAGTGACCAAATAGAGTCTAAAAAACCAAAACAGCGCAGAAGAAAGGAATTCAAAGCAGTTTGATCAAAAGTTACAAGCCCAGAGGTCAGGAATAAACCTGTGTGAGTCTGGAGGACAGACTGCGGAGGAAGTGAAGAAGATGAATCTGGAATGTCACTTAGAGGCTTGACAACAAAATATGCTGATATAATTCTACAGTTTCCCAAGTTTATTATTTAATAGGATATATATATATATATTTTTTTTTAAACGAAATTACCCTAAGGAAATCAGCACCTATAAAATGCAAACTCTTCAACCCTCTCCCTCCCTATTCAGTTACTTTTATGAGAAAAAGCCCTGCTCCTTTCTCCTTTTATCATCACAAATGTATTATTAATGAAATATAACAGCAGCACCTACAGGTTCCTCCTTAAGAAAGCCAATGATGGGAGCACAAAGAGCTTGTACTTGGGTGACCCCTCCAACCCTGGGGTGACTCCCCACTGTGCCTTGTGTCCAGAGTGGCCTTGGTAAACTCCTCAAGCTGTTTGAGCACTGTTTTGAGGACTAAATGAGGTGACATATGTAAACTGATTGACACCATACCATGCATTCATTCATTCACAAACCAAACACTTGTCAAGTGATTACCTTGAGCTGGGTCTTGCTCTAGCCACTGAGCATGTACTTTGAGCAATGACACAGTCCTTATTTTGATGAAGTACAGCTCTTCTGAGAGAGCCATGCAGACCCTAAGAATTCACACGACGGAGAAGGACCTCATATGAGTATCAAGGGAAGGTTGCTCTAAGGATATGGCCCTTAACATGAAAGGATGGTGGGCAGTAGCCAGAAAGAGGGCACTTTAGCAACTGGGGGTTTATGTGAGGGCTCTAAGGTGGGATGGGTCCATCCAAGGGACAGAAAAGACCAGTATGGCTGGGGGAAAGAGGAGGTGCTGGAGATGAGGGAGGGAGGCAAGAGTCAGATCACAATGGGTTTTTCAGAACCATCTTAAGGACAGAGATTTAACAGTCAGAACTGATGAAACGTGGATGCTACTGAAGAGAGAGGGGGAGGGAGGCAGAGAGTTGGGAGCTCCTGTGCTGTGTGTTGAGTGGATGATCGCACAATTCATGTGCCAGAATCCCGGGATGGGCTGCCATTTCCTACTCCGGGGGACCTCCCCAACCTGGGGATTGAACACAAGTCTCCTATGTCCTGCACTGGCGTAGGTTCTTTACCTCTAATGCCACTGGGAAGATGAAGATAAGACAGAGGAGACCAAACCTGTGATTTTGCTGTTGGAGTAAAGGTTTTAGTTGGGAGTTGTTACAAAGTCATGCGTTTAGATCTGAACATTTGAAATAGTACACAGAAATCCAGAATGCTGACCAGTGACAGATCCAGGACCGAGAAGTGGCCTGGGCCAGAGATTTACATTTGAAGAGTCGTCAGGAAATCGCACCCACATCCATTCATACCACAGTGAGAAAGTACAGACTGAGGAGAGAATAAAGCTTAGCTCTGAGTCTTGATAATTTCAGCCTTTAAATGTTGATGACCCAGAGTAGCACACAAATGGTGGGAGAGTGGTGGTAGAACAGTAGTGGTAACAAAGATTAGGATGGCAAAGGACTTCAGGGGCGGGCAACCCAAACAGCCGAGACAGACAGTAACTAGCTCCCTGGCCCTCGCTCACTTCAGAGGCACTCAGCCGAGCCTGCCCTGCATCACCAGAATAAGGCTTGTCAAAGGGAAGACAGCGGCAGAAGGCCGGGGGAATGCAATGGTGGGCAGGACAGAGTTGGCCTAATGCCTGAACATCATCCTGACGTGATTTTGGTGAGGCCCACTCCTCTGCCAGCACTCCATGCTCTAAAAGTCAAGTTCAGTTCAGTTCAGTTCAGTCGCTCAGTCGTGTCTGACTCTTTGCGACCCCATAAATCACAGCACGCCAGGCCTGCCTGTCCATCACCAACTCCCGGAGTTCACCCAGACTCATGTCCATCAAGTCAGTGATGCCACCCAGCCATCTCATCCTCTGTCGTCCCCTTCTCCTCCTGCCCCCAATCCCTCCCAGCATCAGACTCTTTTCCAATGAGTCAACTCTTCGCATGAGGTGGCCAAAGTACTGGAGTTTCAGCTTCAGCATCATTCCTTCCAAAGAAACCCCAGGGCTGATCTCCTTCAGAATGGACTGGTTGGATCTCCTTGCAGTCCAAGGGACTCTCAAGAGTCTTCTCCAACACCACAGTTCAAAACCATCAATTTTTCGGTGCTCAGCTTTCTTCACAGTCCAACTCTCGCATCCATACATGACCACAGGAAAAACCATAGCCTTGACAGAGACGAACCTTTGTGGGCAAAGTAATGTCTCTATTTTTGAATATGCTATCTAGGTTGGTCATAACTTTCCTTCCAAGGAGTAAGCGTCTTTTAATTTCATGGCTGCAGTCACCATCTGCAGTGATTTGGGAGCCCCCAAAAATAAAGTCTGACACTGTTTCCACTGCTTCCCCATCTATTTCCCATGAAGTGATGGGACCGGACACCATGATCTTCGTTTTCTGAATGTTGAGCTTTAAGCCAGCTTTTTCACTCTCCACTTTCACTTTCATCAAGAGGCTTTTGAGTTCCTCTTCACTTTCTGCCATAAGGGTGGTGTCATCTGCATATCTGAGGTTATTGATATTTCTCCCGGCAATCTTGATTCCAGCTTGTGTTTCTTCCAGTCCAGCATTTCTCATGATGTACTCTGCATATAAGTTAAATAAACAGGGTGACAATATACAGCCTTGACGTACTCCTTTTCCTATTTGGAACCAATCTGTTGTTCCATGTCCAGTTCTAACTGTTGCTTCCTGACCGGCATACAAATTTCTCAAGAGGCAGATCAGGTGGTCTGGTATTCCCATCTCTTTCAGAATTTTCCACAGTTTATTGTGATCCACACAGTCAAAGGCTTTGGCATAGTCAATAAAGCAGAAATAGATGCTTTTCTGGAACTCTCTTGCTTTTTCCATGATCCAACGGATGTTGGCAATTTTATCTCTGGTTCCTCTGCCTTTTGTAAAACCAGCTTGAACATCAGGAAGTTCACGGTTCATGTATTGCTGAAGCCTGGCTTGGAGAATTTTGAGCATTACTTTACTAGTGTGTGAGATGAGTGCAATTGTGCAGTAGTTTGAGCATTCTTTGGCATTGCCTTTCTTTGGGATTGGAATGAAAACTGACCTTTTCCAGTCCTGTGGCCACTGCTGACTTTTCCAAATTTGCTGGCATATTGAGTGTAGCACTTTCACAGCATCATCTTTCAGGATTTGGAATAGCTCAACTGGAATTCCATCACCTCCACTAGCTTTGTTTGTAGTGATGCTTTCTAAGGCCCACTTGACTTCACATTCCAGGATGTCTGGCTCTAGGTGAGTGATCACACCATCGTGATTATCTGGGTCATGAAGATCTTTTTTGTACAGTTCTTCTGTGTATTCTTGCCATCTTTTCTTAATATCTTCTGCTTCTGTTAGGTCCATACCATTTCTGTCCTTTATCGAGCCCATCTTTGCATGAAATGTTCCTTTGGTATCTCTGATTTTCTTGAAGAGATCCCTAGTCTTTCCCATTCTGTTGTTTTCCTCTATTTCTTGGCACTGATCGCTGAGGAAGGCTTTCTTATCTCTTCTTGCTATTCTTTGGAACTCTGCATTCAGATGCTTATATCTTTCCTTTTCTCCTTTGTTTTTCACTTCTCTTCTTTTCACAGCTATTTGTAAGGCCTCCCCAGACAGCCATTTTGCTTTTTTGCATTTCTTTTCCATGGGGATGGTCTTGATCCCTGTGTCCTGTACAATGTCACGAACCTCATTCCATAGTTCATCAGGCACTCTATCTATCAGATCTAGGCCCTTAAATCTATTTCTCACTTCCACTGTATAATCATGAGGGATTTGATTTAGATCATACCTGAATGGTCTAGTGGTTTTCCCCACTTTCTTCAATTTCAGTCTGAATTTGGCAATAAGGAATTCATGGTCTGAGCCACAGTCAGCTCCTGGTCTTGTTTTTGCTGACTGTATAGAGCTTCTTCATCTTTGGCTGCAAAGAATATAATCAATCTGATTTCGGTGTTGACCACCTGGTGATGTCCATGTACAGAGTCTTCTCTTGTGTTGTTGGAAGAGGGTGTTTGCTATGACCAGTGCATTTTCTTGGCAAAACTCTATTAGTCTTTGGCCTGCTTCAAGGCCACAGCCAAAGTCAGGGCCAGCTCTGATGGTTCAGGGGTTCAGCAGCGCCAGGAAGGCATTCGGAAAGAAATCTGGCAATCGAAATGCATCTTACAGGATGCAAGAATCTTAGGCAGTCATTTCCAGAGAGCTTCAATCAACAGAAGAATGCCTGCCCCCCCATGAAAGAATACCAGTCCAAGTGGAAAGAAAAGCAACCCTTGAGAATTCCTGGCTTTCTAAGACTCTATGCCAACAAAGGAAGGTCTGGCATCAAAAGTCAATCTGTACCACACTAAAATTAAGGGAAAAAAAAAAATCTAAATTAGAAAATAAAAAATTTAACAACAAGAAATGAAAGCCAATCTGAACTTCACATTAGGTATATCCTATTTGAGTAACATTTCCCAAGAAAGAGAATAAGCAAATTCTCCAACTTTCTAAAATAAGACAAATTATTTCCTACTTCAGATATGAAGTCAACATTATTTTTATGTTGCACTGGTCTCACAAACAAAGTTTTGAAAAAACCTATTAACATTTTAATTCAAGCATGGTTTACTAAACCGAAACTGGTTACAGCATCATTTAGGTTGGACACCCACAGTGTGAGAATTCAAAGATATATACAAGTGGTGAACGCCTCCCTCCACTTCTTTTATTGTCCCCAGCAAGTGGTGGTGGCTGATGGCATTGAACGGCCACTTAGGGACATCCTAATCATGTTTTGCCATTCACTGGTCCCAGGCAGTGGATTTCCACACCTCAAAAAGACACTGTGGCAAACCTGAAGGTTATGTTTATATAGATGAGCAATTTATCAAGCTGAATCACAGCTGCTTCACTAAATGGAACAAGAGCGAGACCCCCACACATAAGAACTAAGTTATTTACAGGAAAAATGCCTTTTTACCTACACACACAACCCTTTATGCACATTCTACTGCTCTATACGTCTTAAGAGTTCACAACATGTAACCAAGGACGCCACGGCGACGGTACCTGCAGAACATAAGGAGCAACCGGATCTCTGCCAAATTGAGCCTCTGCTCTTTCTACTCAGGAGCAGCCCGCCTTTCGAGTCAACTTGGAGCTCCACGTTGTCGCTTCCGCAGCAACCATAGCAACCATTTCATTCTTTGGGACTCAACCAGGCAAGGTCTCCCAGGTTGTGCCATAATTACAGATACACAGTTGGAGAAAACACAGCGGGAGGGCTACTCCAAACACAAAAGCTCCGGCTTGACCACCGCAGTGTGGCGGTGGTGGGGAAGGAGCGGGAATGACCAGACAACCCAACGCCACAGGCACCTCCAGAGAAAGGCAGACCTCTCATAGGCACTACCGTTCAGATCATCAAATTCTCCTCTTTTATTCACAATTCTTATTGAAGTTTGCCCTGGTTTGGATTTTTTCTGGCACCAGCACTCCTAAAATCTAGAGCCAGTCACCTGTGTTCTTCTTGCTTAGAATTAGGCAGAAATACTAAATTTACTGCTTCCCTGGTGGCTCAGTGGTAAAGAACCCACCTGCCACTACAGGAGATGTGGTTTCAGTCCCTGGGTCAGGAAGATCCCCTGGAGGAGGAAATGGCAACCCACTCCAGTATTCTTGCCTGGAAAATCCCATGGACGGAGGAGCCTGATAGACTACAGCCCATGGGCTCACACAGAGTTGGACGTGACTTAGCAACTGAGCACGCATGCATGCGCTATACTTAATGACCAATTCCTTCAATGTGCATTGCACTTCCAAAACACAGCCAGAAGGCAGCCTAGCAGGGTGGGCATGGCAAGGAACTTGGAAATAGACTTGGGCTCGGTTCTGGTGAGTCTACTCCCTTGGGACTTACTTAAACCATTCTGAAACTCAATTTCTTCCATGAATAAAATGAGGAAATACTGCAGCTCATAGGGTGCTGTGAAATTAAATAAGATGGATATTTAAGGCAGGCTGCCTGTCATATATTAGCCAGTAGCAATTAGGGTAAGGCTAGCCCATGATCTCTGATTACTTTAAGCTCCAAAGAGAAGAAAGCAACCTAAAATGACAACAACATACGAAAATGCTCATGATACAGTAGGAACAAGAACACAAAGAAATAAATCAAGATTCAGGCGCACAGGGGTTCAAAGATACTGGTAATGTCCTAGCTCTTCAACTGGGTGATGGGCACCCACATATTTACTATTCCTTAAACTGTGCGTGTATGTTCTGTGTATTTTGGGGGGCAAGACATGTTTACACAAAAACAGCTAGTTAAAAAAGAGAGGAAGCAAAGACATAAAAATGTATTATTTCTATAAAGTAAGGTTGTAAATGAAATTTATTTTCTTTTGCAAGCATTTCTACATTTTCTATAACAGGAAAAAAATGTTTTGTTATGACAACCGTACAGCGACAAGTCCTTAGCTCGAGACACAGTCTAGCTATGGGAAGAAGACACACTCCCATTTCTCAAGCCACCGCCTCCACCAGTGAGCCGATGCAGCCACTCTAACCAGCATCTAGTCACCTCCAATTAATTAGGAGCTGTCCACGGTTAGGAAGCGGGGCGTGCAACCAAGGAAAGTAAAGCAAGGGCTCCTTTTTTTTTTTTTTTAAAGGAAATTAATATTTGAGTTGTTGCTGTGAGTTTAATGTCTCAGCAACAATTCTGCGAGGCAGCTCTTCTTATTTTACAGGTAACTTAGAAAGTGCAAGCAACTTGTCCGTGAGTTCAGTTAGGTGAGAAAGCAGACTGCTTTGTATATCTTGATACAGTCTTATCTTGAAATTCTAGCCTTTCATTAAATGTTGGTGGGCATGTGTGTACATGTGTGATGCCATGCTTTTAATATAAACTGCACACATAACATACCAGTATTAAAATTTAGAAGAGCACAGAGAATTTTATTTTATGCAACATGTCTCAGATCTCAGGCAAAAAAGGGAGAGGGGTCTTTCCCCTTAAAGGGGTTGTTTTGTTTTTAAATGAGGAAAAGAAGATCCAGATACAGGGCAACTATGCTTTTCATGTGGTTTAAGAATACATCTGCTTCAAAGTCACGGGGTAAAGCTTCTTTCTGACTCACAGAGAGCCAGGATGAGCACCCAGATGTTTAATTTCCAAAAGAAACGTTCCTTTACACACATAGAAAAGGCTTCGACCCTCATCACAGCAGGCTATCTGCCGGCATCATGAGATCGATTCTGAGAGTGGCTAAGAAGAGATGGCTTCTTGTGTTAGCACAATAATGACTATGATCCATTCTAGTGGCAAATTAGAATCTAAGTTCCCTCCCACGTGGTCAGAACTCACATCTCTTTCTGAGGCCACACTAAAACCTATCCCTTCTCCATTTTTCTTTAAACAATTTGCTAATATATCTAAGCAGCAAATTCAAGCATTTGCCCCAAACCCACTCCGCTAGATATGTATAAGTATTATGTATAAAAGATAAGCAATAAGGATATACTGTACGGCACAGGGAATATAGCTATTATTTTGCAGTAACTTTAAATGGAGTATAATCTATAAAATAAATCACTACATTGTATACCTGTAATAATAATAATTATTATATAAACTATATTTCAATGTAATAAAAACATAGCCACCCTCCTCTTTTTCTTCTCTTCTCTGCTCATCATCTTGCCTTCAGAGCTTCTCATTGATATCACAGCAACTCTCCGACGTGAGGGTATGACCTAGTAGCCCAGAGATCAAGTACTAACCAGTACTAACCTTCAGAATTCACTAACATTCTCTCTTTCACTGATTTCAAACAACCAGATCCAGTGCTTGAAGAAGGTACACCAGGTGAGCCCAACAAGCATCAGAGATGTGAGAAGAAGAGCAATGTATCAAATACAGCATAAACTGTATCAATAACTACCAAGTACTGAGAGCTTACCAGGTTTAGGGACTATATGTAAATTGTCATTTAACCCTAAACAAATCTATGAGAAGATAGGTTTCTACCTTCATGGGAAAACTTAGGATTTGAATTTTGGCAATAGCCCAAGGTTACAAAGTCAAAATGTGGAAGAGCTGGGATTCAAACTGACTCCCTGCTACTCATCACAGTTGGTTAATAAAAGGTGCCTGACATTTGGAATAAGAAGGACTTGCTTTTGTCTGTGCATAACACCATCCTGGCAAGTCAAGTCCTTGAGCCTTGGTTTCCTTCTCTGTCAAATGGACATGGTACTACTTACTTCATCTCCACAACTTGGATGCATTCATTCAATTAAGAAAAGATATGGGGCTTCTCTGGTGGCTCCGTGGTAAAGAATCCTCCTGCCAATGCAGGAGACCTGGATTCTCTCCCTGGTCCAGGAAGATCCCATATGCCACAGAGCAACGAAGCCTGTGCACCACGACTCCCGAGCCTGTGCTCTGCAGCCCGGGAACCACAACTACCGAGGCCCGTGCACCCTAAAGCCCGTGCTCCACCGCAAGAGAAGCCACCACAATGAGAAGCCCACAATGAGAGAGCAGCCCCCACTCACCACAACTAGAGAAAAGCCTGCACAGCAGCGAAGACGCATCACAGCCAAAAGTAAATAAATTTTTTAAAATTAAAAAAAAAAGAGATATAAGAACACTCCAAAAAGTTATTACATGCTACACAAATGTGTGGCATTAAGAGGGATGGGAATGTGTAGATACTTATTTGCCCAATCCAGGGTTCTGGCAAACAGCTGGTCTAGGAGAATATTGAGGCATCTCTCCGATCTCTGTTTGAATTTGTACACCATGCACAATCAGAATGTGTATCATGAGGACTACACAGTCTCTTTATTAAGAGTTGGGAGGTTTGGTTTTTCTTCATACAAGAGTTCCACACTGTGAGACAGCCCTTGACTTAACAATGCCTTGCTAAGTTTGGTCAGTCAGCCACTCAGGATATGCTAAGTAAGTGGAAGAGATAGAACATTCCAGAGTCTCCAACTGCACCCGCTAGAGGTACTGTAAAGTGGGAGCCGGTATGTCAGCTCACAGCATGAAAACAGTTCCGATGTTCATCAGAGCTTTCTATCCCTGATCAAGGGCGTGATCAATCACTTCTCCCCATCTTCTGGATTACAAGCGTACCTCCAAAACATCACAGCATTGCATTTGACTATAATCATCTGAAACAGCAATCACATTAGCCTTAGGGCTTTTATGATACCTAGAGAATTCTTAGCAATATTTATTATCATGTTTCTATTCAGAGGAGAGCTGACTAGTCACAATAACTCTGAGTGAGTGTAAGGCGGGGGGCTTGGCAGAGGACATGGAGTGCCACACTTCTCATATGAAATAGTTGAGAAGTTAAAACAAATGGCGTTTTTCAGTCTAGAGAACAAATGAAAATTTAAAGCTCAGCAATGAATCTGGGCGAGACAAAGCCCTGTTTATTTTCACTAAAATGAGTACTTCTCATGAAAACGGCACAAATAATAAAAGAAAGCAGTACTACATTTTAGAAGAGATGGAGGGAAAAATCACTGTTGAAGGGATATTTCCATTACCCATTACTTACAGAAAAGTGAGTCGTGAGTCCCTGAAAAGCTCCGCAAGTTGGATGATCTCAGATAACCAGGAAGACAGCTATGTCCTCAAGCTCCAAAGTGCCAAAGACAGCCTGCGGGCCTTTCCCAGTTAACACTAAAGAAGCACAGTGTCACCTCACCTTGCTTTCCAATCTGTGTTGTTAAGCTATAAACCGGCGCTTTTCTCCACCAAATCACCTCCAACACAACACACATGAATGTGAACACCATTTGTGGCTGACAGACCCCCTCCACACGATCCCCGCTCACGGGGTTCATACTTTAGGTGCTTAATCTCCCCATGAGCACAGGTAGGACCTGGGATTGGCTTCTAACCCCTGGACTATGCCAAACGGGACAGACTGTCATCTTCGAGATCACACTGCATTATGGAAGATTACACTGCATCTCGCGAGCAGGTTTGTGCTCTCTTCTTTCCTCTCCCCACCTGTTGGCGTTAAAGCACCAAACTGCCATGAACCCCGTGGACACTGACCGCTGACAACCACCACGCGAGCAGGGAAGCAGATGCTTCCCGAGCCAGGCTCCAGCTGAGAACCAGCCCCAGTCACCATCGTGACGGCAGCTTCCAGAATCCCTAAGTACGCAGGTAAACCATGCCTGGACTTCAGACCCATGGAAACTGTTAGATGATCTGTTGTTGTTCAGTTGCTCAGTCATGTCTGACTTTTTGCAACCCCATGGACTGCAGCAGGCCAGGATTCCCTGTCCATCACCATCTCCCGGAGTTTACTCAGACTCACGTCCACTGAGGCAGTGATATTATCTAACCACCTCATCCTATTCTTCTCTTGCCTTCAATCTTTCCCAGCATCCGGGTCTTTTCCAATGAGTAGGCTCTTTGCATCAGGTGGCCAAAGTACTGGAGCTTCAGCTTTAGCATCAGTCCCTCCAATGAATATTCAGGACTGATCCTTTAGGGTGGACTGGCTGGATCTCCTTGCAGTCCAAGGGGCTCTCAAGAGTCTTCTCCAACACCACAGTTCAAAAGCATCAATTCTCTGGCGCTCAGCCTTCTTTATGGTCCAACTCTCACATCCATACATGACTACTGGAAAATCATAGCTTAAACAAGTGTTATTTTAAGCTGCTAAGTTTAGGTAATAAAAACCAAATATACCACCGCAACAGTCATTCCTTCTACAGTGAGCAGCAACTTCTAATTAATGGTCTTCAAGTTTGGTTCTCTTGAAGGAAACGCTACGCCCCTCCTGAGAGGTTTCTCCTCCTAAGAAGAGCCATCTGTGCACTGAGTCACACGTGGTGCTAAGTGCTGCATACACACGATCCTCAGTGTTCCCCACAGCGGGCCTGTGAGGACAGGGACTGTGAATATACTCATTTTACAGGTGAGGAGACTGCGGGTTCAACACCCAAGGTTCCACAACAGCGGCCATAAACCCAACCCAGGACCATCTAACTGAAATGTTCTTGCTCCTACCGCTCCATGCTGCCTCTGTTTGTTTCTGTTTTAATAACCTGTAAAATAGTATATGTTAACATTAAAGCATTTAATCGAACTGCTTTCCCTTGTTCAATCACTGGGAAGGACCTTCAAAAGAAAAGTTATCAGCAAGGCATTACAGTGATGGATATTCTATTAAGTAACTAAGACTTCCTCTCACTTCCATATACTACGCTTTGTACCAAATATTTTTTCCAATTATGGAAATGCTATTAGCTTATTATAAAAATTCAAGAAATTTTGGAAAGTATCAAGAAGAACTATAACTTCTGATCCAGCAATACATATAATTAAGAAAATTCATAGACATTTTTCTGAATACAATACATATACTGAAGATATTATTTGATATGATTCTATTTCAGTTACACAATATCATCAAACTCCACAAATTTTTAATGACCCAAAACCCCAAGATTAATCATTTCTGTTTACAACACTTAACAGTCACTTATTCCAAGTCATGCAGGTTGCTTAAACTTTCTCACTTTTGCAAACACTGTGGCAATAAACATTCTTGTGAAGGAATTTGCTAACTCATAAAAATATCTGTTGTTAAATCATCCTCCCAACAGATTAAATACTATTTATACTCCCACATAAAAGATATGAATGCCTGTTTCCCTTAAGCCTAGAAGTGGAGATGAATGTTTTAATTTTTGTCAATCTGATAAGGTAAATTATATAATCTGCCTTTGATTAATGAGTTTAAAAATGTTTCCTGCTCATGTTTTTTTAGAATGTGAAATATCTATTAAAGTAGGCCAAAAAGAATGCTACAAGTGAATGTTCTTTCCTTATTTACTTCTTTGAAAAAGGCTCTTTATGTATTAAGGAGCTTAATACTTGACTTACATGTTGCAATTTTCTCTCCACTCTATCTTTTCTTTCCAAATTGATGCTCAGATTTAAAAAAAAAAAACAACTCATAAATATCAAGGTACAGGACTGAGGCCTAAGATAACAACTCTCCTGACTTGAGATAAAACAGAAGTTAATGGCATTTGCCTTTTGATGATGTTTGAATTTTCAGATTTACCAATCATCTCTTCCATGTGCAAGACCATCTGTCAAGTCACAAAATTGACTAGAAAGTTCCCATGTGTCGGACGCACTAAGTCCTAAGTGCTGAGAAAACAGAGATGGAGACAATGACTTCCCCTTTCAAGGTTTGCACAATAATCAGTCTCATGAGAGAGACCATCTCTGAGACTGAAAGTCTGGGCAAACTTTACCTTTCCCGATGCTAAGCCATTAGACAAGCTATCAGAAGACAAGTTTTAAAATTCTTTATCCAAGTATGATGAAAGGAGCCCCAATGGAAAATCTTCAGTGATGATCAACTAGGTCAAACACACCAGTTATGTAAGCCTCATACTTTCAGGCAGGTGAAACTTCAGGACGCCAACCTCACCCTCAAGAAGCCATCTTCCGAGCGAATTCTGACCACAGCCCTCAGAGAAGTGACCTTGGGAAATTCCTCAGGCACAGGCAGCTGTGTCCAAATCATGTGTGACACCCTCCAGTCCCTAATGAGGTCTGACCCAGCTGACCCAGGGCTGCTTGTCTATGAGGCCAGAGGCCTTCTGGCCATTGCCTTCAGCTCTGCTTAAATGAGGATGCAGGACTTGAGTCTTTCCCAGGACTTTGAAATGGAAATGGGGAGAACACTGGTGAGTTCGAAGAAGGAACTAAAGCAGGAAGAATCATAAGAGATCAAAGGAGGCTGAATTAATGGCAGAGGTCTAGAATAAAAAACGAAAAACACACACTGCCTTAGGGAAGGTAACTTAAGCTGGACATTTCCAATACCTTTCACATCCCCAAACTCTGCTCCTGCCTACTGTCCTTAAAAGTGAAAGTGTTAGTCACTCAGTCGTGTCTGACTCTTTGTGACCCCATGGACCGTAGCCCTCCAGGCTCCTCTGTCAATGGAATGCTCCAGACAAGAATACTGGAGTGGGTAGTCACTCCCTTCTCCTGGGGATCTTCCCAATCCAGGGATCGAACCTGGGTCTCCTGCATTGCAGGCAGATTAGTTACCTCCTGAACCACCAGACCCCAAGAAATTTTCCACTTAACCCTCCAGGATCCAAGGTACCCTGAGCAATTCCGTCCCTTCAACAATAAAGAACCTGACAAATGGATCAAATGGTGTGTGCTCCACCTAACGGACTCATGCCCTTGGAGTTACTTATTGCACAGCTCACTAGGACTCGACTAGCAAAACAACTTTTATTCTCTCTACGTGAAAGCACAAAGTTCAGAACAGACTATTCATGCCCTAGGCTGGTGCCTCTGAGGATAGGTTAGACAATCACAATTTCATTACTGCAGCCGCCTCTAGGAGTTTTCTTAGATGTTTCCTCCTCATTGCCCTTCCATGAACTTTTAAAACTATAGCTCTTCTGCCTATTTATTTACGTACTATGCGTATATCTGTCCTTTGGGCATTAAAAGATATTGTTGACCTCCCAAGAACCAATGTTTATCCCCTGGATATATAAAATCCCATTGAGAAATGAGTTCTATGATAAAAAGGTCTAAAAATCGCACTTAGAAAAAAAGGAACATTCCCTGGGGAGAGAAAGCAAACCACTTCCATCATCTTCATGGAACCCTTCCAGTTGGGAATTTAAAAGAGGTCCCAATTCACCTCTGGATGTTAACTGTTAGACTTTCTAATATTTCCTTCAACAGCATTTTTTTTTTTTTTTGGATGGAGTACGAGGGTGTGTATTAGCATGTTAATATGTATATGTATAGGAGAAAAACAGGTTAAGTGACAAAACAAAAACAAAAAAACCCCTAAAACTCTCGTGATCCTTTTATGCAATTATTGTTTCCTCATCTTGTATTCTAGCATGTATTTATTTTTCAAAAAAGGAAGTAATGAAATGAATGGTAAGGGGCATATATAATTGGAGGGGAAACTGAAATATTCCCTAAGACATGATGGAAAACTCATCACTGTTGTCAGGAATAACTGAACTGAACCAGGGAACTAAGCCTAGAGGAATGGAGGCGCTTACTTGCTAGCACTGTTAGATTTCAAGTGAAGTTGATTTCAGCTTTGCCAATCACAAATCCTCTATGGTGGGGCTTCCCCGGTGGCTCAGTGGTGAAGAATCTGCCTGCCAATGCAGGAAACACGTGTTCAATCCCTGGTCCGGGAAGATCCCACATATCACAGAACAACTAAACCCAAGTGCCAAGACTAATGAAGCCCGCACGGCCTAGAGCCTGTGCTCCGCAAGCCACTGCGATGAGAAGCCTGAGCATCGCAACAAAGAGTAGACCCCACTCCCCACAACTACAGAAAAGCCCACACAGCATGGAGACCCAGAAGAGCCAAAAATAAATAAAATAAAGTAAAATAAAAAAATCCTCCATGGTACAACATGCTTAGACCCAATTGCTGAGTAAATTTCTTTTAATTTGAAAAGATGCTTTCATGTTTCTCTCTAATTATCATACATATTTCATCAAACGTTGCACCAAAAATCTCAGAGAAAATGGGTCATTTGAAGAAAAAACAAAAACTGGGTAAAACATGTAGAGAATTTAGGCTGTGACAGCATCAACTCGCCCTCCCATGGCCAAAACCATTTAATAGGAAAAAGAAATCTAGGCCTTATGAGTCCTAGCAGATATATCAGAACGCACTGGAAAAATACTTATTACTTTCTACTTTGTACTCGGCACTGTTCTAAGCACTTGTGATGTGTCAGTTAACAAAACATGAAGATTCCTGCTTTTAATCAGAGGTAGAGGGAGAACAGCGTGAAAGGGTCTGACAAGAAATAATAAGTGATGTATCCAGTTTTTTTAATACTTATTTTGGGTTGCACTGAGTTTTAGTTGTGGTGCAGGCTTAGCTACCCCGAGGCATGTGGAATCGTAGTTCCTTGAGCAGGGATCAAATCCGGGTCCCCTGTATTAGAAGGTGGATTCTCAACCACTGGACCACCAGGGAAGTCCCTGATGTATCCTGTTTGAAGGCAATTAGCGTTCACAGATAGAAAAAGGTACAGTAGGGTCAGGGGGATGGAAAGAGTCAAGGGTAGGGTTTGGGGACAGGCTGTGATGTTCAAAGGATGGTCAGGTGACCTCTAAGCAGACTTCAAGGAGGTGAGAAGTTAGCCTAGAAGTCATAGGGCCGGGGTCAGGGCATCAAGGAGAGCATCTCGGCTGTTCTGAGGAATGGCCAGCAGGCCAGTATGGTCAGAGGGGAATGGACAGTGCAGGAGGAGATCAGACCAGAGAGGTGGGATGCCTTGTGGACAACTCTAAGGACTTTTTTATCTGAGATGGGAGCCACTGTGGGTTTTGGTGAAGAGAATAGCATGATCTGACTTGTAACTTGGGCTTCCCAGCACTACTGGTAAAGAACCCACCTGCCAATGCAGGAGACATAAGAGATGCAAGTTTGATCCCTGGGTTGGGAAGATCCTCTGGAGGAGGGCATGGCAACCCACGCCAGTATTCTTGCCTGGAGAATCCCATGGACAGAGGAGCCTGGCAGGCTACAGTCCATAAGAGTCGCAAAGAGTCGGACATGACTTAGCATGCAGCACAACTTGTAATTGAACAGGATCACCCTGGCTGCCAGGTTGAGGATGGAATATGGTGGGGACAAGAGATGAAGCAGAGAGGCCAGCTAAAAGAGAGACCAGCTAAAAGGGCCCACAGCTGATAGCATCAGAAAGGCTTCTGGCCGAAGCTACTGTGGTAACACACAGAGGGTGCTGTTCATGTCATAGTGAACAGAGACCAACCCTAGCGCTGCGATCTGAGCACCCTGCAGCCTGGCTACAGCTCCTACCAGCCAGGAATACCTACTGCCACCGGCGCGTCTTCCTTTAGGCTGCCATGTCTTGCTACCATGTGACAGCTCAGACGGTTTGGCTTTTACACCCTCTGCCTGTGAAGGGACCCTACTTTCCTTACCTTTGAATCCCCACTGCCTGTCACACAGGACTTGCTTTTGTGAATTGAGTGGACAGTGTTGTGTTTTCTGGGGCTGCAAAGACTATTTTATATGAACAGTCTCCTTTCCTGCCCCAAGTCTCCCTCCCCTCTCATCACTAAAGCTGCTTCTTTCATCTTGCAGCTTCAAAACCTTCACACTGAAACACATACATTACCATATATAAAATAGATAGATAGTGGGAAGCTGCTGTATAACATGGGGAGTTCAACCCAGTGAGCTCAAGCTGGTGTTCCGTGACAACCTGAGGGGCGGTGGGGGTAGAATGGGGTGTGGGCGGGAGAGAGATTCAAGAAGGAGGGAATCATGTACACTTATGGCTGATTCATGATGTTGTACAGCAGAAAACAACACAACATTGCAAAACAATTAAAAATTAAAATTTTTTAAGGTAAAAATTAAAATTAAATTTTGAGAAAAAAAGGTGAAAGTGAAGTCGCTCAGTCGTGTCCGACTCTTTTCGACCCCACGGACTGTAGCCCACCAGCCTCCTCCATCCATAGGATTCTCCAGGCAAGGATACTGGAGTGGGTTGCCATTTCCTTCTCCAGGGGATCTTCCTGACCCAGGGACTGAACCCAGGTCTCCTGCATTACAGACAGACTCTTTACCATCTGAGCCACCAGGGAATCCCAAAATTAAATCTTAAATTTCTCCAATTAAAAAAAAAAAACAAACAAAAAAGAAAACCTTCACACACACCTCTATGCACAGGATAACACGGAAACATCTCAGCCTAGCAGTCAAGGCTCTCCAGGACGGGCTTCTTGCAGACCTTGTCCCTTCCCTCCACTACTAATTCTAGAACACGAAATCTCTGCTCCAACCTTTTGCCCATATTACCTTGCCCTTTCTCAACACTGATCTCTTCCTTGTGCACCTCCCTCTCCTCCCCTCCGGTGTAAAAATATCCAATTCACCAAGGCAGGACCCCAGTACCACCCTTTCATGCTCAGACCTCTGCTACTGAGGTGACCTCTGCTACTGAAGTGACCGCTCCTACCTTGCCCTCCAGGGATAGGACAGGAGGCAGGAGCCACTCCCAGGGCACACACACAAGAGAGAGCACGCCTGCACGCAGTCCCCAGGGTCAGGCCGCCCTGACTTACTTCACAGCACGGCAGCCTTCCCCCAGGAAAGGCCTGATTCCCAAGTGCCATTTCATACTTCCCTGAATCCCTCGTCACAGCTCAACAGATTCCCATGGTGAGTAAATCTCCACAACCTGCTCTTGTGAGGTTCTTACTCTGGTGATGGTTGGGGCTGGGTTTGACTGCAGACTTCACCCTGCGTGAGTTGCAGGGCCCACGGGAGTGGGGAAGGATGGCCGGGAACAAGCCCACAGGGACAGCCCAGGGCAGGAAGGGTGAGAAAAGGGCAGCAGGTGTTCCAGGAGTCACAGAGGAGGCAGGAAAGGCACACAAGGGTAAAGGCAGAGACCCAACTCAAAAGTCCTAAGGGAGGTAGCAGCATTCGTGTTGCAAGAAGGATGGGGAGGGACACTCCAGGCGGAGGGAACAGTGCGTTTAGAGACGGACAACATAGGCGGAGGACACCAGGAGCTTCCTTTGCCTGGAGGTAGGAGGCATGGGGCAGAGTAGGAAAGGGGTGAACCATCCAAGGGAATCGTATTTACTGACGGGAGTTGAAGGCTCGAGGGCCTTTCAGGAGACAGAGCCAAGGTAAGGAAAGAGGAGCAACACTCTTACAGTCTTGGGATCACGCATAACCTCTCAAAGAGAGGAAAAGCTCTAGGAAACTGTGACACTGTGACCAATTCTACTTCATCTACTTCTCCTTCATGGGTGTTCATTGGGAGGACTGATGTTGAAGCTGAAACTCCAGGATTTTGGCCACCTGATGCAAAAAGCTGACTCATTTGAAAAGACCCTGATGGTGGGAAAGATTGAAGGCAGGAGGAGAAGGGGACGACAGAGGATGGGACGGTTGGAGGGCATCACCAACTCGATGGACATGAGCTTGGGTAAACTCTGGGAGTTGGTGATGGACAGGGAGGCCTGGCGTGATGCAGTTCATGGGATCGCAAAGAGTCGGATATGACTGAGCGACTGAACTGACTGACTGACTACTTCATCCAACTCACAGAAACTGTATTATATCAAATTGTTTCACAAAGGAAATATGAGGGAAAAAAATTCATCTTCCCCAGTCTCTCCCATTGTATTCCATCTAACAAGACTTTGAGGTTTGGCCAACAAAAACACACAGATTCAGCGCTGACCTCTTGGGGAAGCAGGAAAACAACATGGGTGGTTTTCTCATGTCTGCGCAAACATGACATACAACACACAAGAGGGAAACCAAACTCTGAGCAAGCACAGAAATGAGGTCATTGTTAAAGCACATACTAGTCACACCATACTCACTACCGTATAAATATGTGAGAATGCCGCCAAAAGCTTCCAACTGAAAAACCCAAGGTCTTGAAAAGAGAAAAACCTCAGATGCTACGTTTCCTAAATGTCATGTTCCTTTAGCTGGGCTTTTTCCTTTCAGGGGTGGTAAGGAATATACTTAATTTTTCTTTATTTTTTTGGCTGCACCAAGCAGAAATGGGGATCTTAGTTCCCCAACTAGGAATTGAACCCCCGCTCCCTGCAGTGGAAGTGTGGAGTCTTACCCACTGGGCCACCAGAGAAGTCCCTGAATCTACTTTTAAGCTTATTCCTGTAAAGAAAAATGCTCAGGGCTGTTGTAACACTGTTTGGTCCCAGAGCCTTCTTAATGTGATCCATGCATCTTAAATATTTTCTGCCACAAAGATTCAATACTATTTTTCAAACAGAATGGCCTGCTTGAAAGTCAGAATAGGAATAAAGTAGTATTCAGTAGCAAAGTTTTAAAAGGACCTAAAATATATACAGTACCTTTTGGCTATTATAACAATAACAACAAAACAGCTTTTATTGTACAGCCTCTTTCATGCCTGAGGCCAGATTTTGGGTCACTTGAGTGGTACGCTGAGGTCTTATGTGGCCATTATTGAATCTTTCATCCCCTTCATGTCCACCTCATTGCTTACAAATCCTAATGCTCCCTAAAAGCACTCCAAAGGCAGGACATTAAGTTCCACAGCACTAATTTTTAGATTTAAATCACTACTTGATAAACGTTTTAATGTATTCCTCGGTGACGGCAGCTTATTAACTGAGGAATTAAAGGCAGCAAAATCATCTTTTCTCCCTCAAGTTACCAACAATCCTACAATGGTAAAATTTCTGACAATATTTTGTCTAGTTAGAGATACAAAACTCTATAGTGGACCAGAGCTGCCTAAATCAATCATCTTCAATCTTACTGTGTATTTTAAAAAAGATGTGTGGAGAAATTTTTCCTCTTCAATGTTTGCAACATAAAACTTGTTTTCTTTCTGGGAATTCTAGAAGAAACAGAATGAGTATAAGGGAATTTACATTTCAATGAAGAATGCAGCTTAGAGTGAACTGTTACTTTTCAAGCAGTCTGCTAAAGTTTAAGGCACAGAGCAGAAAGACTAAGGCAGACTGCCAAAAAAGCTGCCTCCTAAAGGGATGTGAAGAGCTAAGAAGTGTCCTTGCAACCTCCTTTCACAATGACTCGTCTTGAAGGTGGGTGGGACAGAGTGTTGGGTGGGTATGTGGCATGTCCATGGTGCGTGCCTGTGGATGGGAGCAGGGGCGATAAGAGCTGTGAGATAGAGGGCTAAGAAATAATTCTCCTGGAAACAATAGCTTGATTTAACCTCTAACAGCTCAACCAAACTTTTTCAAGGTAGGGTATTATTTCCAGAAATTATATGTGGAAGAGGCTGGAGAAAAATGTGAAAGGACATTTCCACTGGCAAAAGATGCTTTCCTACTAAAAGTTACTTCTTGAGCTGGAAGCAGGAGAAAACAACACGGAAGGCTGATGGACAAACTGTATAGTTTAAACCAGCAGAGAAGCAGGCGTCACTCCCAGAGAGGACCGTATGATGTTGGAGTGAACGGGTCTTTCTTTTCCAGAACAGCTTATCCAGAGTCAAACTGTTCAGACGTGGGTTTCTTGAAGTCTGCTACTAAGAGGCAAAGACGGGGGGCAGATGAAGCTGTAAGGATGAGGCCCAAGCTGAAAAGGAGCTTCGGACACCATGGAAGAGCTAAGAGACAAAGCCCAGCCTCACGTCTCGGGGTCACTCTTGTCCAGTCATGCGACCTTGAATGACGGCAGAACCTCTCAGCATCAGTTCCTAACTGAAGTAAGGAATGACACCCACGTCACAGGATTGCCAGGACTGGACGTCACAGTGGCTGC
This sequence comes from Bubalus bubalis, assembly GCF_019923935.1. NCBI lineage: Eukaryota > Metazoa > Chordata > Mammalia > Artiodactyla > Bovidae > Bubalus > Bubalus bubalis. The sequence goes on from NC_059167.1 coordinate 95,070,008, forward strand.
AGAAGCCCAGCCAGGTGCCTGGCGTTTCGAGGTCTGTGCTATTTATTAGTTCCTGGCTGTTCTTCCCAAACCCACACACCACTGGAAACAGAGACTGCCTCTGGTTTTGAGGCTAACAGATGGCTAATCTTACTAATATAGGCTGATGGATTAGTCTGGCATTGCAGGGCAAGGGCAAACCTACAACCTCTTCCTCTGAGGCAATCTGTCCCTCATCCCTTCACACCTCCCTTGTGGAGGCAAAAACCTCATCAAACTGTCCCCCTAAATGACTTCTATACAAATAAGACGGATTCCAGTAAGATGAATTACTGAATCTCAGTTTCTCTTTCCTTGCCCTAAATTGGAATGTTTTCAGACCAGCTTCTTTCAGGAAGTTGACCCTTTATTGTGATTCAGAACCTGAGACTCCTCTGTAGAGCGATTATCAAGTTAAAGCCTACCCTACCTCCTTAGGCCAGTCTTAAGACATAGGTTTCCTTTCGATTTCTTCTGAGGTTCTCAGTCATTGATTCTTAAAAAGAATACTCAGTCTGGACTTCCCTGGTGGTTCAGTGGTTGGGACTCTGTGCCTCCAATGCAGGCTGTGAAGTTCGATCTCTGGTCAGGGAACTAAGATCCCACATGCCTCATGGCACAACCGAAAAACAAGTTTTTTTTTTTTTTAATTAATGAATTAAAAAAAAAAGAATGCTCAGTTTATAAGATAAAGGCTTGACTTTAGCTGTGATTAACAGACACAAGCAACCAGTGTCATGGATAGTTTGATATTGAAGAATAAACACATTACTCCCTACCAAGAATTTCTCCTTCCTTTCACCTCACATTTATAGTAATTTAAATGGGGTGAGGAACTGACAAGCATTGGACACAAAGTCTCTGAGGAAACTGTGTACAAACTGCCAGGGCTGTTTTATATCTGCTGTCACTTCCGGTCCTCACAGCAGTTCTGTGACATAGCTCTTAATCCCCACTTCAGTGGCTCAGACGGTAAAGAATCCGCCTGCAATGCAGGAGATCCCAGTATTCTGGCCTAGAGAATTCCATGGACAGAGGAGCCTAGCGGGCTATAGTCCATGGGGTCACAAAGAGTCAGACATGACTGAGCAACTTTCACTTTCAGTGAGGAAACTGTTAAGAGGGTTGGTCATCCCTCAAGGTGGCATGGCCAGAGAAGGGTGACTCCCAGAAGTGAGGCCGGGCTCCTGTCTCCTTGCAGCTTCACCCTGCCCTTAATTCCTGATACAGCTTCCTCCCTTCTAGACTCAGGACCCCCAGTATGGTGCCATCATTCTGAATTTTGAAAGCACTGGACACATTCCATGTGCTTGAGTGTTTGAATGTGTTTTCTAAATCACTGCTTCAGTTCAGCTTCGGATTTTCTGTTCCCGAGGAAGTCACATTATGACGTCTCCTCACCAGGACTGAGGGAAAAACAGACGGATCCAGTGCCTGGCAAATGGCCGCTCCCGCCTCCCCCCGCTCCCGGCGACCCCAGCCCAGTTTCCCCATTCCCAGCCCTCGTACACAAGGGACAATCCTGAACTTTCTGAGAGCTGCAAGTCCATACACTTAATTCCTGAAAAGGAGGGAATTACGAATAACCAAGATTCTTGTGACCACATCACTCGAGTGCCTTTCTCTGTGCATCTGCTTACGGGATACTTGTGTTTGCATTTACAGCTGACCGAAATGAGCCAGGAAAACCTCTCAACATCCTTAATTTAATCACATTTAGTTCACAACCAAGACCCTTTTCTGAACAGCATAACATGTATAGGTTCCAGGAACCTATAGGACCTGTTATCCGTGAGAGCCGTTAATGGACTGTGGCCTGCCAGGTACCTCTGTTCACAGGACTTTTCAGGGACAGAAGTGCCTGGCAAACCACAGCCCATGGGGTTGCAAAGAGTCAGATACCGCTGGGCAACTAACGCTTTCACTTTCACAAGACCCTTTTTCTGAATAACATGACATGTATAGATTCCAGGAATTAGGACCTGATATCTTTGAGAGCCATTATTCAGTCCACTGTACACCCATACTAACCAATGATTTAAAATATTATTCAAAGAAAAAAATGTTTTTAACAGTTAAAAGTAAAATTCACCTAAAGATAACACAGTACCAGTTAAGAAATGCTTGCAAACTATTCTTATCTCTGCTGCTTCTGAGTCACTTCAGTCATGTCCGACTCTGTGTGACCCCATAGACGGCAGCCCACCAGGATGCCCCGTCCCTGGGATTCTCCAGGCAAGAACACTGGAGTGGGTTGCCATTTCCTTCTCCAATGCATGAAACTGAAAAAGTGAAAGTGAAGTCGCTCAGTTGTGTCCGACCCTCAGCGACCCCATGGACGGCAGCCAACCAGGCTCCTCAGTCCATGGGATTTTCCAGGCAAGAGTACTGGAGTGGGGTGCCATTGCCTTCTCCAGCTCACAGCTTCTCCAAATTCTCTATCTTCCCAACATCTCAATGAGGGCAAATTTCATCCTTATTTCACACATCAGCAGCCAAGTGAATGCTGAAGACTCAGGGATCCGCATAGCACACTCTTATGTCTGTACATCCAGCTGACAAGTGTTCCAACTGACATATTTGGCTGAAATATGAGAAGGCTGGATTGGTAATACTTTAAGAGAAAACAAAGTCATGCATATAAACCAATTCAGGGAAGCTAAATGAGCTCTCTTTTGTTGTAAGAACATAAGCTAACTGAAGAATCGCTTGTTTTAGCTCACAGCGTTCTCTGAGGACTAAATGAACCAAAAAGCTCTTTACAAACTGCAGTTATTACGTCCAAGTGACCCGGGCCTGCTCTGTTTTTGCACTATAGAAGCCAGCTGTGGGGGTGACTGTAACATGCGAGGTGGTGGGTTAACGAGCATCTCAGGGGCTCGTCTCTCGAACCTACCCCTACCAGCCATCAATTTTTAAACGTCTAAGTACGAGTCAGAGTTGAAAAACATGCTTTTTGATCAAAGCACACTGATCTTGTGAGTCTTCAGACTAGTTTTCATACTAACTTAGCCCCTTCAATCGTCCCTTCGTTTGAATCATCTGGTCAACTGTTCACAGTGAGGTCTGAGAGGGCGGGCCATGCATGCTGTGCACGGAACACCCGGCCTCAGCCCTGGCGCCTGGAGGCGCAGAGCGTGACCAGGCAGAGCTAACTGCCTACCTAATACCTATCTGCTCCCTTGCTCAATAACCACAGTCTATACTTAAGTCCCCCACAGACGAGCCTTCAAACCGTGAACCTCCACAGACGTGCATGCGCCTTCCGCGCACAGAAGCGCGAGCAGAGCTGCCCCTGGCCCTCCGTCTCCTACAGCGACGCATCCGTCAGCGCCGCCATCCTCTCCGCCCTCCAATCAGCAACTCTTCTTACTCGTTCACTTGATGCCAGCCCCTGTGTGCCAGCTGTTATACTGTACTACTGTGCTTTTCAAGGTTCAGTACTGTAAAATTTAAAAAGTCTTACTTTTTTAATGTTTTTTAATGTATTATTTATGTGAAAAGTATTATAAACCCATTACAGTACAGTACTATACAGTCGATTACGTTAGTTGGGTACCTTGGCCAACTTTGTTGGACTTACGAATATGCTCTCAGAATGGCACTGGTCCGCATAGAGGGACTTACTGTAGTTTTTAAATGAGCACAATGGTACTGTTGGAGAAGACTCTTGAGAGTCCCTTGGACTGCAAGGAGATCCAACCAGTCCATTCTAAAGGAGATCAGTCCTGGGATTTCTTTGGAAGGAATGATGCTAAAGCTGAAACTCCAGTACTTTGGCCACCTCAAGCAAAGAGTTGACTCATTGGAAAAGACTCTGATGCTGGGAGGGATTGGGGGCAGGAGGAGAAGGGGATGACAGAGGATGAGATGGCTGGATGGCATCACTGACTTGATGGACGTGAGTCTGAGTGAACTCTGGGAGTTGGTGATGGACAGGGAGGCCTGGCGTGCTGCGATTCATGGGGTCGCAAAGAGTCAGACATGACTGAGCAACTGGACTGAACTGAATGCTACTGAGAATCAAGGATACATTTTCCAGTCAAGATCACTGTTAGGTTTCCAGCCATCACAGATATACACTACATATAAACACATAATGTTCATTACTGTAAAAAATATATTCACTGCCCTACCTCTATTCTAAGTTGCTTCCTTATCTCTTGGCTTACCTCAACCAAACTCAGAAAGAAGAGGAAATCAGGATTTTCACCTAATTTCCCTTCAATTAGCCTGCAATCTTTACACAGAGTTCAGTTTAAGAATGTGAGATTCCTTCACAGAAGGTGCACCGCCTTGCCTGAGTGCCACACACAAAGCTGGGTGGAGGGCTGGAGTCGGGCATGGAGAAGGGGAGATGGGAGACTGTCACGTGCTGGAGGCTAGCAATTCTAACCCTACAACAGCCCACACACAACACCCTCCCTTTCAGATCTACATACGGGTATATAAATAAAAGACAGCCCTAATTAATACATGATATCAATATTAAAAAGTTAAACCTTTGTCTTAGATCGAAGCTAACTGCCCTGTCTTCCAACTGACAATACTAAATATAAACACACACACACACACACACACACACACACACGTCATGGTGAATAAAAACAGCAGCACTGTATTCATGGTGCGTAGAACAGTGTTTGGTATGGAGTAAGCACTCAATAAGATAAAACCTTGTGATTAATTAAAAAATTAAACATCTTGTATTCCAGAGAGCTTTCAGGTTAAATGATTACTAGCCTGATAGTGAGAAAATGTGCTTGAGACCTGTACGAGAAAGAAAAACAATGAAGAGAAGGGAACAGCTCACTTATCACCATAACTGAGCTTGTAAATGGTTAACAGTGGCAAAATAGCATATTACTTTGGAGGAAGTTTAAATTCAGTCATCTTTTATATGATATTCATATATATCATCAGCTTCTTTTAAATGGGTGTTTGTCACTTCTAAGGCTGTGATAATATTCATTTTAGTAAGGGAATGCCTGTTAAAAACAAACAAACTGACTTATAATACTCTTCTGTACTATCAAGATCAGTAATACATCAAAATTTCAGATAACTGGCAAATATTCATTTAGGAAATTTTCACAATCATTTGATAGGTGTTCAGCAATACTTAGCCAAAGATAAACAGAAGCATCTAATATTCTGAAAACTGAGCCACAGGGGGAAAATATGAGTTTATCTCAACGTAAAACAGTATACTGATATAAGCCTGAAATATAACTAAGGTAAGCTGATCTTTTATGGGTAAAATCCTATGGACGGGGGGAGATAAATTGGGCTGAGATGTAAATCTACATTTCATAGACCTGAGCAGAATCTACACTGAACTACTCCTGTACAGGATGGACATGTTGTAATCATATGAGACTTATTTTATTTAAAAGATAGCTTAAAACTCCCATGATAAACTATTCAAACTATAGACTTTTTGTATCTCTAGTCCTTATCAACTTTTTCCATGAAGATTCAGCAGAATGTCTTTATTCCAAAGCTAATTCTTCCTCCGTGTTTAAAAGCAATTTGCCCTTCAAGTACATTGGTCTTTGCATTAGTACACATTCTCAATTGCTCCAAAGTTACCATAGCAACCATTGCCACTTTGGCCTTGTTTAGATTTTTGAGAGGAGAAAATGATGAGCCTAAATATTAGGGACCAGACTTCCTTGGCCGTCCAGTGGTTAACACTCCATGTTCCCAGTGCAGGCAGCACAAGTTTGATCCTTGGTCTGGGAATTAAGATCCTGTATGCCTCAAGGTGTGGCCAAAATAATAACAATAAATATTAAGGGCCAAATTTTCATACAAATATCATACCACCAAAGATTAAAAGCAGAAAAAGTGTATATTCTGGAAGAATCATTGATAAATCTTCCCGTTTAGGCTTGAGAAACTTAAAATTAAGATTTTCAAGGTTGGTAGTGCTTTAATCGCTCAGTTGTGTCCAACTCTTTGCAACCCCATGGACTGTAGCCTGCCAGGCTCCTCTGTCCATGGGATTTCCCAGGCAAGAATACTGGAATGGGTTGCCATATCCTTCTGCAGGGGATCTTCCCCAGCCAGGGATTGAACCTGAGTCTCCTGCAATATAGGCAGTCTCCTGCATTGCAGGAGGATTCTTTACCTACTGAGCCACCTGGGAAGCCAGATGATATTTAACATACTCAAAGTACACTTTACAGATTCAGGTTAAAATGTACTTTAAGTGTGCTAGTTATCTAAAATGCAAATGGAAACAATCGGCCTCCCGCATGGCCCAATTCAGAAGGTACAGCGAACAGAAGGTGCTTGATAGTGTACATCGCTGTCTCACTGGAGTCAAGACCAGGGTTGAGCAGAAGCCGGAGAGGACAGGGAGGTGCTCAGGGCAAGGGGTCTGCCCAGAGCACCTCTGACACCCAACTCGGCCCCTTTCTCCTCTGACCACAAAGGCAGAGGAAGCATTCAACCCCCAGTGGGCGCTTGTATTACACCAAGAACTGATTTCTGTAAAAACTTCAAACACTAGGACACCACTCAGGGCTTTAAGAACTAACCAAATGCAACTAATGCTAGGTAGTCTTTACTACATGGAAACGCTAAGATTTGTTTACTCCTTAATGCAACTAAACTGTAGCAGAAGTATTCTTTCCTTACCACACCACGGGGAATCAGAACCTACCACTAATGCAAAAGCATTTCAAAGCTACTCCAGATAGGGTTTTGTTGTAGACAGGGTTTTGTTGCACATGTCTCTGTGTGTATTTATTTAATAAATCTTTACACGTCAAGAGGGCTCAAAATACTCCACAAAAAGATATTTACACAGGAAACACCATCATCTGGAGAACTGGGTTCTGAACTGGGCTCTGAAAATTAGTTTTCTTGCCCCTTTCACCAGCAGCATCCTACCTTACAGTGCTAAAGGAAAGGCAGGGACCCAAACAATTTTTAAAAATTTAAGCGCATAGGACTTCCCTTATGGTCCAATGGCTAAGACTCCATGTTCCCAATGTAGGGGGCCCAGGTTCAACCCCATGGTCAGGGAATTAGATTCCACATGCTACCACTTAAAGATTCCATGTGCTGCAACTAAGACTCAGTGCAGCTAAACAGATATTAAAACAAAAATTAAGAACACTATACGCCTGATACCTGGATCCAATGCTTCACAGAGTGGAGCAGAAGAGATGCCTACCAGGGGAGACGGGAGAATACTCTGGAAAGGAACAAATGTGCAGAGCTCAGAATTGGGAAGGAAAGCATCAAGCAGAGGGAGGGAGACCAGTTAGTGCTGGAGCCACCCCTCCCCACCCGAGGGGCTTTCCAGAGCCAGGCTGACACCAGCCCCTCCCACATCTGTAAAGACAGCTGGGCTAGATTATTCCTATCAACCAAGGACATGTTGGCACCTGGCTGAAGCAACGCCCTGAAGCCTTCATAGCACATGAAATTACATGCTCCGCTCTGGAGTTTCTTTCTTTTAAACTAAGCTTACATTTACATTTTAAAGCAAGAAACCAACCAATGGAATATCTGGAATTGGAGCTGGAAGTCCTCTTAACCACCACACCTTCGACAAGAATCCGCTGGAAACCAGGTGTCCAATGGAATGATGAAATAAGTAACCATGACCAACGAGATGGCCTCTGCCCTCAAAGAACTTGCACCCTGACACCCCAGTGTCAGGCAGGTGTCTCCCCTCTCCTCACACTGCAGCTCCCAGGTACTTTAAGTAACCACAACACCAAAGCGTTTATTATTATTATTCCCTTGATCCTTGCCTATCCTGTGGCTCCTTCTGGCAGGCTTCTGAGGGGCTAAGGAGTTATCTATCTGGAGTCTTCTGCCTAACCTCTCAATTCCGCGTGGCAGGTAGGGGGTGGGGATTGAGGTGGAGGAGAGGCATTGGGACAAGCATAGGAGGATATTAAGACAGGGGCCTGAGAAGAGAGGGGCACACCTATCATTATCTACAGGCCTGAAGCTGAAGCTCCAATACTTTGGCCACCTGATGCAAAGAACTGACTCACTGAAAAAGCCCCTGAAGCTGGGAAAAATTGAAGGCAGGAGGAGAAGGGGACGACAGAGGATGAGATGGTTGGATGGCATCACTGACTCAACGGACCTGAGTTTGAGCAAGCTCCGGGAGCCAGTGATGGACAGGGAAGCCTGGCATGCTGCAGTCCATGGGGTTGCAAAGAGTCAGACACGGCTGAGCTACTGCACTGATACCGATTCAGGGCAGTAGGGGAGCTGAGCCTAAATGAGGTTGATTTCAGAAAAGGTACCACCCTGCTGCACTGCTCCAGGTGGCCAGGAGGAAACATGCAGCCTTTTATATGCACCTGACCTGAAGAAGTCTGGTTTCCCTGCTGCCCAAGTTACCTATTGAAAGTCAAAGTGTTAGTCGCTCAGTCCTGTCTAAGTCTTTCGACCCCATGGACTGTAGCCTCCCAGGCTCCTCTGTCCATGGGATTCTCCAGGCAAGAATCCTGGAGTGGGTTGTCATGTCTCATAAGAATGATATTTAAAAACTGGATTTGCTCTGCCAACATCAGTATTTCCTCAATGGATGCTTTACTATGAAAAGGTATAATTCACCAGATGTATATTTCCAGGTTTAAAAAGCACTTTCCTAGTCTCCCGCTGCTATAAAAGAGGGGCCTGTATGTGGTACTGAAAATATTGTTTACAGAAGGTAGATTCCACTGTGAAGCTGTCCAGACATACTCATCCATCCCCACACAAACCTATCCTACCTCTATTTATGCTAGATAGGAAGTAAATCTGCAAACAGCATCAATAAAAAGCAGCTGAAGGCACACATTCTTTGGCTAATTAAGTTGGGATGCCTGATTTACAGCTGTTCCTACTCTTGAAAATGTTTTGTAATAAAGAATGGCATTTAAGAGGTACTTTGCTCTGTGTTTCAACACTTTATAACTTACACCAATACAGTGCTTGACTTTCAGCCTGTGTTTCCCATCGTAATACTATGATGTAGGTGTGACTGGTGGCTGGGACCCATTTCACAAATAAGGAGCCTGAGACATTGAGAGTGTGCTTTGCTCAAGGTCCCTCAGGTGCTAAGAGAACCAGGACTAATGAAAAGCCATCAACTCTCGTTCATACACTGAGAAGAACAAAGTCAGCATGTCACCTCCACAACTGACTTTCAGTTGAGGCCAAATTAAACATTGAGTCTGCTCATTTTATTTAGCTGCTCTGATAACTAAGAGACTATTTTCTGTTGCTTCTGCAGCTATACACAATGACTTGCCCTGTTAAAAAAAAAATTTAGAAAATGTTGGCCTGGATAGAAAGACAGCATCCTTCCTGGCCTTTTTAACAGTAGAGACTTTGTTTCTAACTCCAGGTATTAAAATGTCAATGTTGGGCCTATTCTCCTCCATGCTTCTTTTAACTTCTACCTCCTCCCTCCATCACCATCCTTGTAATATTAAGCATTGTGGACAGGTCTTAATTTAACCCTAAAAATAAGGTGGCCAATTTTGTTACAGTCCATCATTAAGTTCTTCATTAAGTAAGAGACAAGGACAAAAGTACCATGGATTTGCTGCCAACAGAGAGGCCTGTTGACTAACAGGTGACTTTCCAATCACCATCTTATCAGTGTCGATCTTGGTTACTTAACATCATGGGCAAAGCAAGAGACTGGAAGAAGCAGAGGCTGAAGTCAAGGGGCTGGTACATCACCCGTCTTCCTCCACCAGCTCTCCCCCTCACAGCTGTTGTGATATTATCCACTCACTCTGGGAAACGGTGAGGCAGCTGCACCGGGGCTAAAAGCACCAGAAAAGGAGAATTCGTCGCATGCCACTAAGTATTCTTATAAGTATCCTGACAACTTCATTGTTGCTCTAAATGTGAATGTGGGTTTGTAACAAAATGGAGGGATGTGGAGGGGAAATAAGCCAGACAGAGAAAGACCAAGACTGCATAATATCACTTATATGTGGAATCTTAAAAAATAATATTACAACAAACTAGTGAATCTAACAAAAAAAAAGAAGACTTGCAGATGAAGAGAACAAACTAGTGAATTGGGGGGAGAGAGGCAAGATAGGGGAAGGCAATTAAGAAGCACCAACTATCGTGTATAAAACAAGTTACATGGATAATTGTATGCCATAGGGAATACAGGCAATATTTTATAAGCATAGGGTATATAACCTTTTACAAGTGTGAATCACTATATAGTACACCTGTAACTTACATAATATTGTACACCAACTATACTTCAATTTTAAAAATGTGAAGGCATGAAGGAAACCAAGGGAGGAAATGTCAAGTTCACTTCACTGGTGAATTCTCCATCCCTACTCTCTCAAAGCTCCCCTTTGCTTCCACTGCACACACAGCACACATCTGTGCCCTTTCCTGTCTTCACTTGTCATGGTCAGAAGTTCCTTCAGGACCCTCCTTGCACACTGACCTCCCTCCAAGGACTGAAGCAGCAAGTGTACAGAGCCTGTCCTGTCTAATGTGGTGGCCCCTGGGCCACGTGTCTATGGAACATATCCCATGCAGCTCGTCTGAACTGAGATGTTGGGGAGAAGAGATAGTGATATATTTTATTAATACTATGTACACTGATTGTATATTGAAATGATATTTTAGATATAGTTGGGTTAAATAAAATATGTTAAAGCTACTTTCACCTGTTTCCATTGATTTTTTAATGTGGGAACTAGAAACCCTGCCATTCCCCAATGCACCCTGCCCCCCGCCAGCCTCTGAGCTCATGTCCCCTTTGTTCTGTCTGTATCCAGCCTGGGAGGCACATCACGAACACGAAAATAACACTCCATCTACCCCTTATTTATCATCTATCTGAGTCTCAAAACCAACACACAGCTCCACATGACACGAATGAATTTATTTTGTCTGATGTAGCCGCTGGACTTCCAAGCGGGCCCATTTATCATTCATGTTTGCTGAACCTTTGCTAATTCATCCTCAAGTCTGCCTTGCTGGTGTGTTTCAGACTGTAGGCAGTGCTGATCCACAAAAGGTCTATTTCAATCTGTTGGTGCAGACTGCATCATCAGGGCTGGGGAGCTCTATCTGCACAGAGGCCCTTCAAAACTCCCATCCCATCACCTCATGAACACAGTGGCCGCTAGACAAACCACCTCAGGAGACAGAAAGGTGAGCAGCACCCCATCCCAGAGAATGCAGAACTGTGAGAGGTGTGGCACATGCCCCACTAAACATCTGGGGATAACAGATCAAACACGAGTATCACCATTGGGGGACCACCATTTTCACAAAAAAATACCCAGGCACAGTCAACTGATCGGTGTTTCCCAAGGGGACCCATACAATTCAGAAGTGCAAATCAATTATCACCAAGAGCTATTTAACACAGAGAACTGGTGCCCCTCACAAGGCTCCTCTAGGCCAAATCACACTGGAGAAGAAACCCAAGGTGGGACTCCTAAAATCACTGCATCATTCACACAGGTAAACCAACCTCACCTCACCCTGTGCCTGGGGGGCTACTGAGAGCAAGAACATCTTCCTCAAGGAGTTTCTGGCTAGTTGGCAAAGGACAATAGGCGTTAAAAGTCACCATCAACTATCAATCTAATGAGTGTAACTGGAGCTGGACCAGGACCCAAGGCAAACCCCAGGAGGGAAGGACTCTCCCTACAAAAGGCTTCAGGTGAGTCATTTGTCATTTGTCATTCTACTAAGCAGTCCTCTTTATGCACAGGCCCAATCTATTTTAATCTAATTTATACATATTCCTTTACATGTGTCTCTGGAACTCTCAACCTCTTATAAAAACGTTAATTCTCCTATAGCCTCAACTTTCTCTTTACACTTTCCCCACTACTTGTCTTAGTGACAATGTGGCTTTTCCTTCACAGTGCCACTTCTCATAAACCGGGGATGTTGTTGCTGTTAAGTCACTAAATCGTGTCCAACTCTTTGCGACTCCATGGACAGCAGATGACAGTTCCCCAAATTTCCTTAACTCGCAGGGCTGAGAAAGGGAGGGTCATTCATCACCGTTCCAGCTGAACCTTCTTCCAGGCCATGTCCATCATCTCTGTTTATAAGACCTCTCCTCCACCTCATTCCTCAACTCCTCTCCCTCCTAATCCAGGACTTTCCTTTCTTGATACCATGACTGTGTACCTCCCACACCCTCCTCTGCTTGGAGGCTTTAAGAAGGTGGATGATCTTGGGAACACCCAAAGCCACAGTTCAGAGACTTCCTCCTCTACCTAAGGATTTCACCTCCATTCTACTTACACTGCACACAAGCCCCACCACACCTTGGAGCTTATCACTACCCAGAAACACTCCACCTTTAAGAGTTGGACTTCCAAACCTCTGGTTGTGGCTTTCTATTTACCTATTTCTCCACTTCCTGATTCTTTTAGGGTCTGCCCTTCATTCCCCGGGGGGTGCTCAGTTCAGTTCAGTAGCTCAGTCATGTCCAACTCTTTGCGACCCCATGGACTGCAGCACGCCAAGCTTCCCTGTCCATCACCAACTCCTGGAGCTTGCACAAACTCATGTCCATCGAGTCAGTGATGCCCTCCAACCATCTCATCCTCTGTTGTCCCCTTCTCCTCTCGCCTTCAGTCTTTCCCAGCATCAGGGTCTCTTCCAATGAGTCAGTTCTTTGCATCAGGTGGCCAAAGTTTTGGAGTTTCAGCTTCAGTCCTTCCAATGAATATTTCAGGACTGATTTTCTTTAGGATTGACTGGTTTGATCTCCTTGCAGTCCAAGGGACACTCAAGTCTTCTCCAACACCACTGTTCAAAAGCATCAATTCTAAGGTGCTCAGCTTTCTTTATGATCCAACTCTCACATCCATACATGACTACTGGAAAAACCATAGCTTGGACTAGATGGACCTTTGTTGGCAGAGTAATGTCTCTGCTTTTTAATATGCTGTCTAGGTTGGTCATAGCTTTTCTTCCAAGGGTGGCACTAGTAGTTAAAAAAACAAAAAACAACCTGCCAATACAGGAGATGCAAGACACGTGGGTTCGATCCCTGGGTCGGGAAGATCCCCTGGAGAAGGAAATGGCTGCCCACTCCAGTATTCCTGCCTGGAGAATCCTATGGACAGAGAAGCCTGGCAGGCTACAGTCCTCAGGGTTGCAAAGAGCTGGACAGAACGGAGGGACTGACACTTTCACTTTCTTCATTCTCATCAGAGATGGTTCTGTGACTCTTGCTAACTGCCCTCCGTTTTACACATGCTGTCTTCATGAGCCTCCCTGATGAGTCGGGACCTCAAGGCCACCCAATGTCAGTGATGCTCACATGGACCCTGAGGTCCCTCTCTCTACGCCTTGCTCAGAAGCAACATGCCAGTCCCTGAGCCTAGTTACCCCGTCCATTTGCTCTCATCTTGGAAAACTTCCCAGTAACACGCTGATTGGTTCTCTGGGGAGAATGGAGGACTTCCGTTGGCTCCTCAAAACTGCCCAGGCTTTCCAACCCTGGCTGATGCACAATCACTTTCTCTATAGCAGCTGTTTTTATTCCACTATTCTCCCAACTTTCTCACATCAGCAGATGATGACCCCCAATACACTTCTTCGTCCCATCTGATTAGAGGAAAGGATGTCCATGTTCTTTACATCTGGGCAGGGCTGGGAAAGCTGGAGCTGCTTCGGCCAGAGATGAGAGCGTAATCCTGGAACCTCAGTGCACATCAACCTTTACTTGAGTGATTTGGTTTTCTTAATCTGTTGTAAATTATTTGTTTATTTAGTGAAGAATAGTTGATTTACAGTGCTTCGGGTGTACAGCAAAGTGATTCCATCATATATACATACACATACATATATATATATTCTTTTTCAGAGTCTTTTCCATTATAGGTTACCTGAGTGGTTTGTTAAAATGCAGACTCCACAGCCCTAGAGATGGATTTACAGGGTCTGGAGCAAACCTCAGAAGCCTGAATTTACACGCATACCTCTGTGACCCCAATGTAAGTGGTAACTGAATTTAGAATCACGGTCCAAACTCATTCTCTCACTCAGATGATGGAGCTGCCTCAACTTTTGCCCTGTGAAATGCCGGAAGAAGGAACAGCTAGATATTACAAATTATTTGAAGGAAAAAAAAAAAAAATCAATCAACACTTAAGCCAAGCAAGACTGAAAGAGGAGAGTATGGAAATGACAAGAACTGTGAATTCTTGAATTCATATTCTAGCACCTAAACAGGTTCAAGTTTCTTAGCAAAAATGAAAGATATATGACAAAAATGTACACACAGCTAATTCCTCCATACTAAGAATTCAATGTCTCACTAAAAACAAACTGAATTTACAAAACAACAAGCTTAATATTCAACTTTATTTCCACGTATTTCACCACTGAACTTTTGATGAATACTTTTTCTGATCAATATGACTTAGAATCATGGGAGAAAAGAGTTGTCAACAGCCAGGAGATCTTTATACTAATCTCAAATCTGCCACTAATTCTACCGTAGAATAGTGAGTTGACAAACTTCTCTGCACCTCAGGGTCCCCGTATACAAATTCAGGATTTGCCCTCTTAGAAGAAAACAAAAGTGTTCAGACCCAAAAGGCAATGGAAGACTGTCTTACAAATGCAAGAAAAAAAAATCATTCTGTAACAAGCACGTGCAGTTATTTGGCCCCCACCGGCCTTGCTTGGAGTCCCTCTATCTCTTGAACGATGACACTGTTCTCTGACTTCTGAGCATCACAGCATGAGGCAGCCTCGGGTGGGGAGGTTCATACAGGAAGGACGAGACTTCAGTGGTGTTGGCTCTTCATACCTTTTGATGTCTCAACAAAAAAGCAAAGCATTCTCTCAAACCAGTCAAAACAGTAGCAGAACCAAGAAGACGACTGATGAGTTGAATGTAGAATCCAGACATAACCAAGAGGAAAGATGCATCAAACTGTCTTGAGTGAGAATAAAACCTACACCACTGAAAAGTGTAAATTCCTACTAAAACATTAAGAAGATGGATAGAAGAGAGACAGAGAAAAGACAAGGACGAACGGGTGGAGACCACAAGGCAGATTCTTCCCAGAACAAACTACTGGCAGTAGTCACAGTTAAAACAAAAGCAAGCAAGCAGCCAACAGAAAAGGGAAAAGAAGAGAAAGAAAAAGGAAAACATAAAGACAATGGCTATATTTTGATAATTCTACCTAAACTCAGATAGTGAGAAGTGATCAAGAGTGAGAACAAAGTTAGTCCACATAGAACCTAGAAACCAAGATCAGACAAACCAAAGTTTTGAACTTACAGTGAAGACATGATCAAAACGCATTAAGAAATAAAGACGTGAGACAGTGTTTGTTTTTTAAGCACACAGGTTTTGAAGTCAGACAGATCTGAATTGGAATATAGTTTATGTCGCCAGCTGATCATGACCTTAGAAAAATTACTTAAGTTCTTCCAGCCCTCAGTTTCTCCACCTATAAAATGGGGATAACCCTGTGTAAACTGAGGGCTCCGGGCACCATGCCTGGTAACTAGACACTCCGTGTGATAACCTCTTCAGTAAGGAATGTTTGAGACCATGGAGAATTCCAAATACCTCCCAGCTTTCCAACTTCAAAAGCCTGAGAACCAAATGTGAACTCTGGGATCAGATGTCAGTTGCTAAACTTCTCCTTGGCTGGAGAAGATTCATATTGATTATTTGTATTTAAAAACTACCTGTGCTCTGAGAAAGTATCCTTTCATTCGTCAGATCACACCTGTCTGGCACCTTTCCAAGATATACCCAAGGCTAGAGCACAAAAGATGTGAAATTAAAAGCAAAAAAGTCTCCCAGCTCCCGGGCTTGGCTGATAGCAACCACACCATGCTTCCTGCTGAGTCAGATAAGCAACGCCTACGTCTGCCCCAAGGCATTTGACCTCTGAGCTCCTCTGATCCCTAAATCCAGTCACATGTCAAAGCCTTCGGCTTCTCCCTTTACAACCTTAAAGTCTGTGCCTCCAACTCCAGCTCCACACTCCCTGGACACCGCCCAGCTGAACCTCAGCCCCGAGGCTCCAGCGCAAGCTCCACACCCTGGTAGGCAGGGCTGCCTTTACCCTGACTCCTCTGGTTCCATTCCAGTGTTGGTTGCTCTGTTGTGGCCGACTCTTTGTGACCCCATGGACTGTAGCCCACCAGGATCCTCTGTCCATGGACTTCTCCAGACAAGAACACTGGAGTGGGTTGCCATTTCCTTCTTCAGAGGACCCTCCCGACCCAGGGATAGAATCCATGTCTCCTGCATTGCAAGCAGATTCTTTACCATCTGAGCCACCAGGGAGCTTCCACGTGTGTGTATTAATCGCTCAGTCATGCCCAACTCTCCGTGACTCTACGGTCACAAAGACCATGGCTCCTAGGTCCGTGGGATTTTCCAGGCAAGGATACTGGAGTCCTGGCCTACCAGAAAGGTCTTGAGTCTCTCCAGCCTGACTTCTGAGGTCAGCTGGTTAGAAAGCAGCTCCAAACAGATCGGTCCTCAGAGGCAGGCCCTCCCCTCCTAGAAGACAGACCCTGAAAAGGGCCCCTACTCTCAACTCAGCTGCGCCCACCCCCAGCCCCCATCCCACTAGCCTGCCAACCACTGCACAGAGCAACTTCATCTTGACCCCCTGGACAGCGGAGGTGAGGGTAGAGCCAGGGAGAGGATGAGGAGGATGAAGGAGGAATAAATTACTACAGAAACATGAAAGCTATTTATGGTTTGAAAATACAATTAAGAATTCCTTAAAATTTCATTAACGTTCTGTATAGAGCAGCAACATGTCTCTTAATAAGCTGACTACCAAGAAAGATCCTGCCCTCCCAATTCCAAGTTCCTATTAGCTTTGCTTATGAACACAGTCATGAGTAGCATCCTTAGAAATAAAGAAAGTAAGGTCCAAAAGTGCGGAGAAAGTCCAGGGGATTCTCTAAAGCATCTCTAGTCCAATGATTCTTTTTCTTAAAGTCAGTTCAGTTCAGTCACTCAGTCGTGTCTGACTCTTTGTGACCCCATGGGCTGCAGCACGCCAGGCTCTCCTGCCCATCACCAACCCTCGGAGCTTGCTTTCTTAAAGTTCAGTTCAGTTCAGTTGCTCAGTCGTGTCCGACTCTTTGCAACCCCATGAATCACAGCAAGCCAGGCCTCCCTGTCCATCACCAACTCCTGGAGTCCACTCAAATTCATGTCCATCGAGTTGGTGATGCCATCCAGCCATCTCATCCTCTGTCGTCCCCTTTTCCTCCTGCCCCCAATCCCTCCCAGCATCAGAGTTTTTTCCAGTGAGTCAACTCTTCGCATGAGGTGGCCAAAGTACTGGAGTTTCAGCTTTAGCATCATTCCTTCCAAAGAACACCCAGGGCTGATCTCCTTTAGAATGGACTGGTTGGATCTCCTTGCAGTCCAAGGGACTCTCAAGAGTCTTCTCCAACACCACAGTTCAAAAGCAGCATTCAGCTTTCTTCACAGTCCAACTCTCACATCCATACATGACCACAGGAAAAACCATAGCCTTGACTAGACTAGACGGACCTTTGTTGGCAAAGTAATGTCTCTGCTTTTGAATATGCTATCTAGGTTGGTCATAACTTTCCTTCCAAGGAGCAAGCGTCTTTTAATTTCATGGCTGCAGTCACCATCTGCAGTGATTTGGGAGCCCCCCAAAATAAAGTCTGACACTGTTTCCCCATCTATTTCCCATATGTAATCATAAATACTCAGAGTGAAGCAATCCCCAACTTAAGGCTCTCTCTTGCTTCAACATTTGCAACATTTCTCCTTTCAGAGCTGATTCTCCAGCTCAGGACTAGGTAAGGCCAGCACTAGAGGCTTGATCTAATCCATGAGGTGTCCTTTTGGTATCTGAGTTGTAAGCACTTACACAAAAGGAATCACACCCGTGTTTTGTTTCCTTTCCAGGGCACACACAAAACTGTCCCAGACTCGCTAATACAAAGAACAGCTTAGCTCACAGAAAGAGCTCTTTGAAGATAATATTTCTAAACAAGCCCATCACAGAGGCAAGGCTTTTTTGCTTTGTTTATTTTCAGAGGTAAGACAGAAAAAGTAAGCATGGCAAAAGATTTGTATGCATTTTTCTCTTTTCCTTAAAAAAGGAATATTATATTTCAGGAACTTTTCTTGGGAAACACAATAGCAGCCCCATTCATAACTACTTGCTCAACTGCAATTTGCAAACTCCCTTTCCATTTCTTGCCAAGATTCCCTCTCCATTTCCTGACCTTCATAACAGCTCCAGCTGAATTTCCTTCCTCAATCCCCAAAGAGAATCCACCATCTTAAATTTTGCACAGTTGTCCTAAAAAACTGAAGAACTGAAGTTTGTAAAATAGACTTATTTTCAAATATATTCAAATGTATTTTGCAGAGATTAAGATGAAATCTACTCAGCAGTATTCTTTTGGAAAAGCAACTCCTTTAAACAGTGAGATGTTCCGGCACCAGAGAGAATTTTTCAAAGCCTGTGCATGTCTGCAGAACCCCATGCCAGCAAAATTCACATAGCAAAGAAGCTATCAAGTTAGCTTTTAGGGCTTACCTAAAAAGAAAACCTAAAAATCCATGTAGTATTATTTAATATGGTAGAGGAATGTACAACTTAGTTTAAGATGGCTCACAATTCCCCAAAATCACAGCATAAATCACCTTGGTACCGTAATCATTTAGACCAAATCATCATCTAAGTCCCGACTCGGTTTCTGACAGTAACAAAATCTATCCTCCCCCTCCAAAGTACCCTTTCCGGGGTCAGTTTCAAAAGGCTATGTACATACCCTGGAGAAGGCAGCGTCTAAGGGGGCCGGCCCCCAGTGATCTTCACCTTTTTGAATTCATCCCTTTGTGTAATCCTTCCCCCTCCTGAACACAAGATGGATTTAGTAACTTGATTCTAATGAATAAAATACAGCAAACTTCAGGCCGTCATTTTTGAGAACAGGTTACAAGACTGGTTTCCACTGTACGTGCCCTTTCTGGCTCGTTCACTCTGATGGAAGCTAGTGCCAGGCTGTGAGCTGCCCTAGGGAGGGCCCAGAGGGCAAGCGAAGCCTCTGGCAAAGCACAGGAGGACTAGGTGAATGCCGTCGAAACACCCCGTGTGCTTGGAAGAGGGTCTGCCCTGCTTGAATCCCAAGAGGACCACAGGGACCCAGAGCCAGGGGACCCAGGAAGCTCTGCAGATTCCTGACTCCCAAAAGTGGTGAGATAAGGCCGTTCCTGGCAGTCCAGTGGTAAAAAGTCGGTGCTTGCGCTACAGAGGGCACAGGTTCCATCCCCTGGTGAGGGAACTGACATCCCACATGCTACCAAATGCACATACACGAAATGCAGATAACTATTTGCTGTTCTAAGTCACCAGGTTTGAGAGCAATCTGTTACATAGTCATGGATAACTAATGCATATACCAGACATCCTCTGCCTCCTGACACAGTTAGGGTTAGCTCTCCAAGACATCATCTAAATCCTTTAGCCTGTACAGAAACATAGCTCCTGGAGGGAAGAGCCACTTCATAAAGGAATCATCTGTCTTTTTTGAGATATGCTCTAAAAATATGTCTTTCCTTTTCTCTTCACTGCCGTTAATATTAGTCATTTAAACTTAAGTCTCAAAATACTAATAAATTCTTAAACTTTTAACTTCTTAAACTTAAGAAGTCTATAGGTACAGACTTCAGAATTTTATAAACTATGAGCAAAAATTTCAGCCACACACAATCATTTTAATACACAAGCTACTCTTCCTCTCTTCATTCATTCATTCATTGAAAAATACCCTCTACCCTTTTCTGGATATCTTCTAGTTTACTGTGGTGGCATTAAATTAACTAGAATTGCTAGCCTTTTACCTCAGTAGGAGCTCCCCAGGTGGTGCTAATGGTAAAGGACTTGTCTGCCAATGCAGGAGGTGTAAGAGACTTGGGTTTGATCCCTGTTTTAGGAAGATCCTCTGGACGAGGGCACGGCAACCCACTCCAGTATTCTTGCCTGGGGAATCCCATGGACAGAGAAGCCTGGCGGGCTACAGTCCATGGGGTCACACAGAGTCAGACCCGACTGAGCAACTTGGCATGCAGGCACACATAATTCAGCAGGTCACATAGGGCAGGAAGAATTTGTACCATCTGATTGTAACAGAGAATTTTCCACTGAGACAAATACCAAATTTGACCTCCAGGTTGGCAGTCTAGCCAATCATCTATAATCCTATCTACCATGAATATAATTCATACCTTACTTGTTACCTCTAGGAGAACTAAAACATACAGGAAATAGAATACAATCAACCCTCATCAATAACAAAAATTCAGTGCTGGGCACTAAGTAATTCATTCAAATATGGAGGAGATACAATGTCACTGAGAGCTTGTAACTAGGTTATTTGATTCAGATGGGGATGTCAGAGAAGGATTTCCTGAAAAAGGTGAGCTGCCATGGTGACTCAGTCAGTAAAGAACCAGCCTGCAATGCAGGAGACCCAGGTTCAAGCCCTGGGTTGGCAAGATCCCCTGGAGAAAGAAATGGGAACCCACTCCAGTAGTCTTGCCTGGGAAATCCCATGGACAGAGGAGACTGGCGGGCCACAGTCCATGGCGTTGCAAGAATCGGACATGACTTAGCGACTAAACCAACAACCACCACCATCTGAAGACAGAGCAGAGTCTCACTCAATAAAGAAGAGGAAACAGGATCAACACAGTGCAAACATCCTGTGTAGGAGAGAACACTGAAATGAAGGTGGGCGAATGTAGCTGGAAGATACAGCAATAGGGAATGGGCTCACGGTGAGACAGGAGACACTGTGAGGACTGGACTATGCAGAGCCTGTGAGTCCCCACAGGAGTTTGGGTTTCATCCTCAGAGCATTAAGAAACCACTAGAAGGTTTTAAACTAATCAGAAGTTTGAAAAGATTCATCTGATAAAGGACTGAAGCAACCAGAGGAGTGGGGGAACCAATCAGAGACCACCATAGTAATCTAGCAAGTGATGCCGGAAGCCGGCAGTGGACTGATGGTGGAACAGAGACGTGAATACGTCAGGGGGATTTAGGAAGACAGTGGGCTAAATATGGGGAGATACCTATGCACACACACAGAGAAATGAATACAGCAAAAGTAAGTGAAGGACAGAATTTCAAACCCATGAGTAAAAGCTTTAACCTCACAGCAGTGAGCTTTTTTCGAGTAAGTGTTATTAGCTTGTGTGAGCTCCCATCTCCCGAAGTGACCCTATTCTGCCTGTTTGTACACAATGGATGCTCAAAAAAAAAAATCTGAAAAATGAATAGTGTTTAGACATCTCATGTGTGTTCGGAGTACCTTCTATGTGCATTTTATCTGCTAAATATTGTATTTCACAGTTTTCTAAGGACCTCTCCAAGCCAGGCAGAGCAAGGGAACTTTTCTTTAACAAGAGCTTTAATGAGATATAATTTACATACATTTGACTCTTTCAATTGACTGAAAACAATCCAGTGGTTTTTAGTACACTCACAGCATTGTGCAACCATCGCCACAATCAACTTTAGAAGATTTTAGTCCTGGCCAAAAAAACTCACACCATGAGTATCACTCCCCAAACCCCTCAATCCTGCCAGCCCTAGGCAACCACAAGTCTACTTTCTGCCTCTAAGGATGTGCCGATTCTAGACATTTCATATAAGCGGAATCATAACAATGTATGTGGCCCTTTGTGTCTGGCTTCTTTCATTCAGCATAGTCTTGAGGTCCACCCATGCTGTAAATATGTTCATTCTTTGTTTTTTAAGACTACTGTTTTAGGTTTACAGCAAAACTGAGGGGAAGGTACTCAGATTTCCCACATATCCCCTGCCCCCAGACACGCCCCAGACCCCTCACAGTATCACCATCCCCCATCTACGTGGAACATTCACTTGAATTTATGAACCTATATTGACAATCAGGCTTCCCTGATAGCTCAGTTGTAAAGAATCTGCCTGCAATGCAGGAGACCCCACTTCAATTCCTGGGTCAGGAAGATCCACCGGAGAAGGGATAGGCTACCCACTCCAGTATCCTTGGGCTTCCCTGGCGGCTCAGCTGGTAAAGAATCTGCCTGCAATGTGGGAGACCTGGGTTCAATCTCTGGGTTGGGAAGATCCTCTGGAGAAAGGAAAGGCTACCCACTCCAGTACTCTGGCCTGGAGAATTCCATGGACTGTATATCCATGGGGTTGCAAAGAGTTGGACACGACTGAGCGACTTTCACTTTCATATTGACAATCACCCAAGTTCATATCCACAAAATAACCTATACTGACAACCACCCAAAGTTCACAGTAACATTAAAGTTCACTCTTGTTTCTATACATTCTGTGGCTTTGGACAAATCATGACACTTATCTACCATTGTGGTATCTCACAGAACATTCCTACTGTCCTAAAAAGTCCTCTGTGCTCCCATACTCATTTTCCTGATATTTTTACTGTCTCCACAGTTCTGCCTTCTCCAGAATATCATACACGTGGAGTCATATAGTATGCAGATTTTTTAGATAAGCACTTTTCACACCATAATATGCATGTAAAGTTCCTCTGAGACTTTTCATGGCTTGATAGTTTCTTTTTTTTTTAGTGCTGAATAATATTCTGTTGTTTGGATGTACCAAGGTTCATGTATCCATTCACCAACTGAAGGACATCGTGGCTGCTTCCAAGTTGTGGCTATTAAGAAAAAAGCTTCTATACACATCCCTGTGTAGCGTTCTGTGTGAACAGAGCCTTCATTCCACTGGGTAAACACAGAAGGAGCACAATTTCTGGATGATATGGTAAGAATTTTATTTTATTGGGCTCAAAAATCACTGCAGATGGTAACTGCAGCCATGAAATTAAAAGATGCTTGCTCCTTGGAAGAAAAGCTATGACAAACCTAGACAGCATATTAAAAAGAAGAGACATCACTTTGCCAACAAAGGTCTGTAATAGTCAAAGCTAGACATACATTTCCAGGAGTCATGTATGGATGTCAGAGTTGGACCATAAAGAAGGCTGAGAGTCAAAGAATTGATGCTTTTGAACTGTGGTGTTGGAGAAGACTCTTGAGGGTCCCTTGGACTGCAAGGAGATCCAACCAGTCCATCCTAAAAGAAATCAGTCCTAAATATTCATTGGAAGAACTGATGCTGAAGCTGAAACTCCAATATTTTGGCCATGTGATGTGAAGAACTGAGTCACTGGAAAAGATTCTGATGCTGGGAAAGACTGAAGGCAGGAGGAGAAGGGGACAACAGAGGATGAGATGGCTGGATGGCATCACCGACTCTACGGACGTGAGTGTGAGCAAGCTCTGGAAGCTGGTGATGGACAGGAAAGCCTGGGCTGCTGCAGTCCATGGGATCGCAGAGTCAGACACAACTAAGCAACTGAACTGATACCTAAACATTTCATTTTGGGGGATGCTAATGTAAATGGTGTTTAGTTGTTCAATGCTGGTACATAGGAAAGCAGCTGACTTATATGTTAACCTTGTACCCTGCAAACTTTCTCTAACTGCTTATTAGTTCCAGGATTCTTTTATTACTCTTTCAGGTTTTCTATACTGTCAATCTTGTCATCTGCAAACAAAGATAGTTTTTAATCTTCCTTTTCAAACCCTATAGCTTTTATTCCTTTTCTTATTTTATTGCATTAGCTAAAACTTCCACTATAAAGCTGAAAAGGAGTGGTTAGAGGGAATATCTTTGCCTTGCCCCTAATCTTAGTAGAAAAGTTGTAAGCTTCTCACTAAGCAGTCTGATGTTAGCCGTAGGGTTTTTTGTTAATAGTCTTTCTCAAGTTGAGGATGTTTCCCTATATTCCAACTTTCCTAAGAATTTTTATCATAAATAGGTGCTGGATTTTGTCAAATGCTTTTTCTGCATCTATTGATATAATCACGTGATTTTTCTTATTTAGACTATTGATGTGATAGAGCACATTTAATTGATATTCAAATGCTGAACCAGCCTTGCAAACCTTGGATAAACCCCACTTGGTTGTGATTCATATAGTTCTTTTTATACATTGTTAAATCTGATTTGCTCATATTTATTTTATAGCTGAAGAATGCTTCATTCTATGGATGACTGTTTATTCATTCATCAGTAGATAGACATTTGAGCTGTTTCTACTCTCTGCTCTAATGAATAACACTTCAGTGAACATTTATGTGAAGGTTTTTATATGCACATGGGTTTTCAATTTTCTTGGGGATATACCTAGTGGTGGAATTGCTGGACCAAATGGTAACTCTGTATTTAATTTTTTGAGGAGCTGCCAGACTATTTTACAAAGTAGCTCCACCATTTTACAGTCCAACCAGAAATGTATAAGGGTTCTGATCTCTCTACATCCTTGCAAACAATTCTTTTTGATTATAGCTATCCTAGCATGAAATGGTATCTCATTGTGGTTTTAAATTGCATTTCCCTAAAGAACTGATGTTAAGCATCTTGTCCTGTTCTTATGGTTCATTTGTGTATCTGATTTGGAAAAAATGTCTATTCGGAAACTTGGGCCATTTTTAAACTAGGCTATTTACTTTTTATATTGAGTTATGAGTTCTTTATATATTCTGAATATAAGTCACTTAGTTAAGTATATGACTTGCAAATATTTTTTCCCATTCCATGGGTAGTCTTTTTAGTTTCTTGGTGGTATCCCTTTGAATCAAGAAAGGTTTAATTTTCCTGATGTCTAATTAATCTTTTTTTTTTTGGCTTGGGCTTTTGGTGTTGTCTCAAAAATCACTGACTCAAAAACTCAAGGTTGCAAAGATTTACTTCTGTTTTCTTCTAAGAGATTTACAGCTGTGGTAAATTTTAATTATCATAACAAACCATTTTAATTATCATAATAAACCATTTTAAGATAATTTTTGTATGGTGTGAGGTAGGGATCTAAATTCATTTTTATGCAGGTGTACATCCAGCTGTCTCAGCATCGTTTGTTGAAAGACTGCTTCCCCTCCCCCCCCCCCCACTGAATTGTCTTGATCAAATGGTTATTAGGTTGAACTAGGCTTGCATTCCTGGGATAAATCCCACTTGGTGGTAAATAAGCCTTCTCATATGTTGCTGAACTCAGTTTGAGTTTGTTGAGAATTTTTGTATTTGTATTCATAAAGGATATTGGTCTATGGTTTTCTTGAGGTATCTTTGTCTGGTTTTGGTATCAGAGTAATACTGGTCTCAACAGAAAGAGTTAGGAAGTGTTCCCTCCTCTTACATTTTTTGAAAGAGTGGGAAGTTTTTTTTGAGTACTAACTCAATTTTTTTTTACTTGTTTTACATCTATTTAGTTTTTAAAATTTCTTCTTGAGTCAGTTTTAGTAGTTTGTATCTTTCTAGGAGACAGTACATTTCATCTAGGTTAACCAATCCATTGGCATATAATCATTTATAACATTCTGTCAACATCCTTTTTATTTCTATAAGACTGGCAGTGATATCACCTCTGAATGAAGCACTTTTGAATGGTCTGAGATTAACAATCATAGAATCTTGAAATTATTAAAACTAAAATCGAAGGTATATCTATTGGACTCTAACAATTCTGAAATTTAAAAAATTTTGAGTTACAGGACATATAAGCTAAATATCCTACCAGTTCTCACCTCTGGAAAGAAAAAATAGAGGCAAAAATACAGAACCCAACACATTTCTAGTTAAAATACACCAAAGTCAGTTCAACTGAAATAAACAAGAAACAGTTCCCGGCTAAATTTTCACATTCTAAGTACCCCCATTCAATAGAAATTCAATATTCTAAAGCAACTACACTCACAGGAACACACACATGCATGCACTATAATACATCCAATATAATAAATGCCTAATGCATTAACAGTGTAAGAGAATCAGGCAATAAACTCTCTCAAATAAATAACTTTTTGAACAGAGACTAACTCACTCCATTTATGTTTTGAGTTTAGGGCCATCAGAATTCTGCATACTATGCTTTCTGAAATCACAGCACACGTATTAGTAGGCACATAATTTTTACATACTCCATAACCAAAAACCAACTTCCCAGAAAGTCATAAGAAATGTTCAGATATTAATAAAAGATTCATAAATACATATTACATCTAAATCTCTACTTGCAAGGTAAGTTTAGGAAAACGATCTAAAAGGAACAACTGTGTATTTTACCATCTATTCTTTCAATGAAACTGTTCCTAAGGAACAGTTCCTGGAAGGCTGCAGTCCATGGGGTCGTTGAGGGTTGGCCATGACTGAGCGACTTCACTTTCACTTTTCACTTTCATGCACCGGAGAAGGAAATGGCAACCTACTCCACTGTTCTTGCCTGGAGAATCCCAGGGACGGCGGAGCCTGGTGGGCTACCGTCTATGAGGTCGCACAGAGTTGGACACTTGGACACAACTGAAGTGACTTAGCCGCAGCAGCAGCAGAGAGGAGACAAAACTGAACTTCCCACAGGGTTGACCTGTCCAAGGTCACAGAGTTCAGAAATGGTGAAGCTGAGACCAGAAAATCCAGTCTACTGACCCCCAGTCAGACACCTTTTCCTTTGTGTGGCACTGCTCCCCACTTCTAGAAGCCTGGAGGCAAACACTTAGAACGCACAGTGTGTGTCAGGAAGAAGCTTCCACTAACTCTCCTGAAACTTTTTCATTGAAAGTATGCTTATTTTGAATGTCTGTGAATCCCTATCCTTATCTAACTGGAGCCACAATTTGGCTAAAAGCATGTTTTTAATAATCTTAGACATACAGTGAGTCTTCAGTGACTTGCAACCTGTCAACTTCCAGACATGTTAAATAACCTTTAGAACTTAGTCTTTAGAGCTTAGAGCTAAAAGGCACTGTGAAAACATTAAACAATCCTGGAAAACCCCCTTTTAAGCAATTTTGAGGCCAAATTAGTACATGTGTCACTGGAGGTTCTTCTACAAAGCACTGATGAAAATCCTCATTCTTTGAGCTCTGTAGGTAGCTATTTATAAGTGATCAGAGATAATTAACACCAACGACCATTAACTCTGTGTTTATTTTCTACAGAGATAAGAGAGCTGAAACATATCTGTCTATGGAACAATACTGTTGCTTGATCACAGTGCAAAGCATTAAGTCAGAATCTACCTCAAGGCATCCGGGCATTGCAGTATGCACCCAGCAAAGGACAAAGTTCTGATTCCCCTGATACAGAGGCCTAAGTGTAAATACTTTCTTTATCTTCACTTTCTCCTTGGAGAAGCCAACATTTCCTTGTAATCTAAAAAGTCTAAAAGAGTCAGTGCGATTTTCAGAGACAGCATACCTTCAGTGATCACACACCCATGAGTTAAAAAGGAGACTGTTGTCATAAACCTGCCCTCTTGCTTAGTGAGCAATGGACTTCGGTCCAACATGCTGTGGGCATGTAGGAATATATAATTACACATTAATTAATAATAATAGTGATCATTATAATCACTGGGGTAGGGTTGGGAAAAAGATCTGAGGATACTCTGAGGGAAAGGAAGTTGGTTTAAGTCTCTGCAGCTCCCCCAACATCCATGCCAGAGAGACGAGAAATTTTGAAATAATCTGTAATTTTCCAAGAGATTTCCTGGAGGCTCTGAGGAAGAAAAAGGAACAGATGCCTCCCTAGTGCCTTGATGCTGGCTGTGGGAGCAACTTTTTCTCAATTCTTCCACTGACAACACACAGGTTGATTCTTCTCCCATTACCTTAGTCCTAACAAGGCTGCAAATGAGTTATTAAAAATATAGTACCCAAAGTTCATCTCTAAGAGAAGGGGCACAAATAGACCAAGTCTGACTCTTACCTTTTGGCTTCCTCCAGGTGACACAAATATTCATAAGCGATATTCTGCCGCCTCCTCTCATCCATCTCCTCTGCAGAGAGTCTTTCATCATCTACAATAGCTGGAAAGAGAGGATAACATCACATCACTTGGAAGAACAGTGTTCAAATCATGAGACGACCAACTGGAAAAAACTCACATGCAGCTCAGCACTGAACATTGAGAGATGGGAGTATTGAAACATCAACCACAGAAAGAGAATTGCCTTTGGATTTTACAATGTTATATTATTTCTAGCAAAAACTGCAATACTGAAGTATCAGTCAGTTCAGCTGCTCAGTCATGTCTGACTTGTTGCAACCCCATGGACTGCAGCACGCCAGGCTTCCCTGTCCATCACCAACTCCTGGAGCTTACTCAAACTCATGTGCATGGAGTCGGTGATGCCATCTAACCATCTCATCCTCTGTCACCCCTTCTCCTCCTGCCCTCTGAAGTAGACATGGACGTTACACAACAGAAAGAGAATAGCGATCAGACCTCACAGATGTGACGCCACAGGATTCAGACAGCCTCAAACTAACTAGAGGATGGTCTACCAGTACTAACTGTCCTCAACAAGCTTGGAGAATTGGTCCAGTGGCTCAGAGAATCAGATTGTCCTGGAAATTCTGGGGTGGAACAAAGAATCTGCAAGGACTTGTGTTTTCCCACTCCTAGAGGGGATTGAGGCATCATTCAACCCCAATCCTATTTTACAGATGACAAAGTCACTAAAATCCCTCCCTTGCTTATGTCTCGGCCTTTACGAGGCTTTCATGGTCAACAGGTACCCAAAAGAAAAATGCAATGGAGACAGCCAGGGAGCAGAGTCTTCAGGCCCACACCCTTTATTCCAACATGAGCCTAGTTTATAAACTGGCACACTTCAGCCCTGCTTTTCTGTAGAGGACTCAGCCTCCCCGCTTCCTGACTGCACCTCCTCTGCTTGTGGCCTCAACAGTAACCGGCAGCCGCCAACAGTCACATCAGCCAAGTCTTGGCTGCCTATTTACAGGACAACACTCCTCTCTCATAAAAAGAATCCCTTCCCCCTCTTCAGTCCTGAGCGTCCATTCTGATGGCTGTAAAATGAATTTGGTTTCTCGCTGGTTAGATTTCTCATCTAATAAAGACAATGTGTGTAAGCAGCACAAGGGGCAGGATTGTCAGGGTTTGCTCTTTTGTTCCCCAGTCGCCAGCTCCAACCAGCCGTTTATTAAACGGGACCCCTGGGCTTCCCTTGTGGTTTAGACAGTAAAGAATCCTCCTGCAATGTGGGAGACCTGGGTTCGATCCCTGGATTGGGAAGATCCTCTGGAGAAGGGAAAGGCTACCCACTCCAGTATTCTGGCCTGGAGAAGTCCATGGACTGTATACTCCATGGGGGCGCAAAGAGCTGGACACAACTGAGCGACTTTCACTTCACTTCACTCCCAAGCAGAAGAGAGGATATGAAGGTCACTCATCCATTCCCCAAGAAAGGCCAAGCACACACCTGACTAATGAGGCACCTGAAACACCAATCTGGCAGGCAAAAGGAGTTAGGAGCAAGATCTGAACTCTTACTGGGCAAGTACAATGCTCAACACTTACCCTCTTACACTGTTGGTGGGAATGCAAACTAGTACAGCCACTATGGAGAACAGTGTGGAGATTCCTTAAAAAACTGGAAATAGAACTGCCTTATGATCCAGCAATCCCACTGCTGGGCATACACACTGAGGAAACCAGAAGGGAAAGAGACACGTGTACCCCAATGTTCATCGCAGCACTGTTTATAATAGCCAGGACATGGAAGCAACCTAGATGTCCATCAGCAGATGAATGGATAAGAAAGCTGTGGTACATATACACAATGGAGTATTACTCAGTCATTAAAAAGAATACATTTGAATCAGTTCTAATGAGGTGGATGAAACTGGAGCCTATTATACAGAGTGAAGTAAGCCAGAAAGAGAAACACCAATACAGTATACTAACGCATATATATGGAATTTAGAAAGATGGTAACAATAACCCAGTGTACAAGACAGCAAAAGAGACACTGATGTATAGAATAGTCTTATGGACTCTGAGAGAGAGGGAGAGGGTGGGAAGATTTGGGAGAATGGCATTGAAACATGTAAAATATCATGTATGAAACGAGTTGCCAGTCCAGGTTCGATGCACAATACTGGATGCTTGGGGCTGGTGCACTGGGATGACCCAGAGGGATGGAACGGGGAGGGAGGAGGGAGGAGGGTTCAGGATGGGGAACACATGTATACCTGTGGTGGATTCATTTTGATATTTGGCAAAACTAATACAATTATGTAAAATTTAAAAATAAAATAAAATTTAAAAAAAAAAGATCTAAAAATAATAACCAAATCCTCAAAGACTTCAAAAGAAAGGGGAGATTATGTTTTCATCAATATGTAGATATAGATACAGCGACCCCATGGACTGTAGCCCACCAAGCTCCTCCGTCCATGGGATTCTCCAGGCAAGAATACTGGAGTGGGTTGCCATTTCCTTCTCCAGGGGATCTTCCCGACTCAGGGATCGAACTTAGGTCTCCTGCATTGCAGGCAGACGCTTTAACCTCTGAGCAACCGGGGAAGCCCAGATATAGATATGTATAAACATATATATATAATATACATATATAAAATACACACACATATATATAAAAGACAGAACACCATAAGCATGGGAATATGTACTAGATGCTTACTTACTGAGCACTTAATTTCCTTCAAGGCTTAAGCAGAATTTAGTATGCAGTGTCTCATTTAAGTCTCAGGACTCTCTCTGAGGCAGGTATGTAATCTATCGCACTTTAACTTTGAGCAAACAGCCTGAGAAGCCATTTGCCCAAATGAAGAGCAGAGACATTAAGAGCTAGAAATATTAGTCTGGGAGGGAAAAAAGTGAGTAGAGAACTTCAGGAAATGTCTTTGTTTATGGGTGAGGAAGAAAAGGAAACAGCAGAAGAGGCAACTAAAGAGCCCCCTGATGAGGGTAAAAGAATAGAGTGAAAAAGCTGGCTTAAAACTCAACATTCCCCAAACTAAGAGCCTGGCATCCAGTCCCAGCACTTCATGGCAAATAGAAAAGGAAAAAGTGGAAGCAGTGACAGGTTTCATTTTCTTGGGCTCCAAAATCACTGGTCATGGCGACTGCAGGCATGAAATTAAAAGACACTTGCTCCTTGGAACTAAAGCTATGAACCAAAGGTCTGTATAGTCAAAGCTATGGTTTTTCCAGTAGTCAGGTATAAATGTGAGAGTTGGACCATAAAGAAGGCTGAGCACCCAAGAACTGATGCTTTTGAATTGTAGTGCTGGAGAAGACTCTTGGGAGTCCCTTGAACATCAAGGAGCTCAAACCAGTCAATCTTAAAGGAAATCAATCCTGAATATTCACTGGAAGGACTGATGCTGAAGCTAAAGCTCCAATACTGTGACCACCTGATGTGAAGTGATGACTCATCGGGAAAGACCCTGATGCTGGGAACGATTGAAGGCAAAAGGAGAAGAGCACAGCAAAAGGATGAGATGGTTGGATGGCATCACCAACTCGATGGACATGAATCTGAACAAACTCCAGGAGACAGTGAAGGACAGGGGAGCCTGGCATCCTGCAGTCCATGGGGTTGCAGAGAGTCAGACATGACTTAGCGACTGAACAACAACAACGTCCCTCCCCCGCCCATTCTCCTCACTGTTACCAGAAGCCCCTTTCTAACACACAGTCCTACTGATGTTATTCTCTGTCTCCAAACCTTCGATGGATCTTCATTTCCTACAGAACACAGCTCTGGAAGAGAACATGTTTCCTCTCCTCCCCTACATGAACAACCACTTTCCAGCGAACCTTCACAAAGTGGGCTAACCATCATCCCGAAAAGAATATACTTCAAAATTATGGTTTCCTCATTAGGGGTCACCTTAGAGGATACCTCACATGCCCACACAGCATCACCTAGTCCTCTCTCTTCACTGTTCCTAACAGTTCATTCCCAGGACACCCCATGACTACTAGTTTCGTATTTTAATTTCCGTCTAAAGAATGCCTCCCACTTCTGACAGGATATTTTCATGTTTTGGTACCTTCACACATGTTAAAAGGTTGAAAGCAATAGCAAACTCCTAGTCAGAGTCCACCTGCTCATTTTACCCTCCTCAGGGGGTAAGGGAGGGGTCGCCTTCAAAAGGAGGCACTCTGCCTGCCACCTTCCTTCTGGCCTCAACTAGCCCACCCAGGAGGAGGCGAGAAGCACCAGGAGGACTGTGCTCAGACCTCTGCCCCCCAACTGCCTCCATAAGCTATGCAAGATCCCACCAGCCCAGGGCCATGGGGGCTCTCAAACGCTGAGGTCACCGCCCAAAGAGAAGATGTGACTTCATATTTAAATTAAAACACACACTCGCCACAAAGCTTTACCTTGCTACTACAATGTACTGGCCATAGCTGATGGAATTCTACCCATCTTTAAGGTTTAACTCCAGGACCACTTCCTTCCCAAAGTCTCCCCTGATCGATTTTATTCACAATGCCCTCTCTTCTGGTACCGAAACTGAGCAGGGCCCTGTGGGGCCCTCCTGGGGACAAATCCTTTACATGTCCTTCGTTTCTTGTTTGCAGGGAAAAGGTTTCAGCCTCCTAGACCTTCCCTCCCTGAGTACCAAAGGACAGATTCCAACAGTCACTAATCAGGGAATGCAGGAGAAACAGAAAAAAAAGGAGCAGTCAAGAATCAATAATGCATCTATGGGGCAGGATCCTGGTTTCTCTTCAAGGAATATGTTTAACGATATATTTGAGTTCTTCTGCAGAACTAAGGCCCTCATTCAAGAGGATAACTTCAGGCAGAGAACAAGATTCCCGAAGCACCGCCCTAGTAGCTCATCAACAACCAATCAGAAGAAAGCCACATACCCCTCAGCCCTCACCCCAAATTCTGCCATAAAAACTGCTCCCTGAAAACCATGAGAGAATGTCAGGGTGCCGAGCACGAGCCACCCAATCTCCGCGCGTGGCCCTTTCGCTGCTCCAGACCCTCAGGTTTGGGTTTGTCTGGCCTCGAGGTGTGTCTTCCCGTGCGCATGAACCTGCATTCCGCGCCGGTGCCGCCTCCACGGCTTTAACAGTAAGTCCCACGAGACAAGCGTGTGTTCTCAGGTGTCAGCACACCTCCCCGCAGACGCTGCACACTCCATGGAAGTACTGACGGGCTTTAAAATATCTATCTGGGGTACTCTTATTTGCCCATTTACATTGAATAAAGGATGTGGTCACTGATGAAGGAAATACAGCACCGTTCTGTAGACTCCACTGGACTAACATTCAATTCACAGATTCTATGAGCCAAGCAAGAGTCAGACAGAGCACCAGAGACTGGGCAGTGAACAAAGCAAAAACTACATGTCCTCATGGCACATTTTACACATTCCTTCCTTCCCTCCTAACCTGGCCCACTGGACCACATCCCTGGCCACTCCTCTTCCAACCACACACACTTCAACTTCACCGTCCTTCCTTCATGACCTATTGTGTCAAAGTGAACACCAAGGTTACGAGTGTGAGAATGTCTTAATTACAACAAAAGCAGATCTCTCTGGGCCACAGAGGTTGCCTGCAAATATTTTTGCATTACTCAAAATTTACTAAGTAGCAACTTCTGATAAGGGACACAGGCACGGATACTAACCCTGCCATTTAAAGAGCCTTCACAGAGCTGATAAAATACACTTCAGCATGACACTCCCACCTATAAAGCACTTTTCCATATTATTGTGTGGTTTTCATCATCTCCCTGAAAGATAGGCGTTATCTCTTTCTTACAATTGAGAACAGGGTCAAACCAGGGGAAGGGACTGCCATGGTTACTGCTGGGTCAGGGGCAGAGCCGGGGCTGCAGCTGAGGGCCCTCAGTACCCTGGCCCTGCTCTTTGCCCAGCACCACGCTGCTGCTGCTGCTGAAGTTAAAAGGGCCTTGTCACTGTCAAGCCCAAGCGAAGATCACTAAAATGCCTTCAAAACTGCTTTTAAATTGATTAACTGAGACGTTCTCTCAAGGCCATCTTTACTTGCTGCCTTGAACACTAAAAAACACAGGATATCGTGAAAAACTACTTCCTGAAGTATTAGCAACTCACAAAACACTTCCTGTAATGTTAGCCAACATTAGCTAAAAGATGGTAAAGCAAGCACATTATATGGAAATCACAGTTCAGTTCAGTTACTCAATCGTGTCCGACTCTTTGTGACCCCATGAACTGCAGCATGCCAGGCCCCCCTGTCCATCACCAGCTCCAGAGTTTACCCAAACTCATGTCCATCGAGGCGGTGATGCCATCCAACCATCTCATCCTCTGTCGTCCCCTTCTCCTCCTGCCTTCAATCTTTCCCAGCATCAGGGTCTTTTCCAGTGAGTCAGCTCTTTGCATCAGGTGGCCAAAGTTGATGGAGTTTCAGCTTCAACATCAGTCCTTCCAATGAACACTCAGGACTGACCTCCTTTAGGATGGACTGGTTGGATCTCCTTGTAGTCCAAGGGACTCTCAAGAGTCTTCTCCAACACCACAGTTCAAAAGCATCAATTCTAAGGTGCTCAGCTTTCTTTATAGTCCAACTCTCACATCCATACATGACTACTGGAAAAACCATAGTCTTGAATAGATGGACTTTTGTTGACAAAGTAATGTCTCTGCTTTTTAATATGCTGTCTAGGTTGGTCATAACCTTCCTTCCAAAGAGTAAGCATCTTTTCATTTCATGGCTGCAGTCACCATCTGCAGTGATTTTGGAGCCCCCAAAAATAAAGTCTCTCACTCTTTCCATTGTTTACCCATCTATTTCCCATGAAGTGATGGGACTGGACGCCATGATTTTAGTTTTCTGAATGTTGAGCTTTAAGCCAACTTTTTCACTCTCCTCTTTCACTTTCATCAAGAGGCTTTTGAGTTCCTCTTCACTTTCTGCCATAAGGGTGGTGTCATCTGCGTATCTGAGGTTATTGATATTTCTCCCAGCAATCCTGATTCCAGCTTGTGCTTCCTCCAGCCCAGCATTTCTCATGATGTACTCTGCATATAAGTTAAATAAGCAGTGTGACAATATACCACCTTGACGTAGTCCTTTTCCAATTTGGAAACAGTCTGTTGTTCCATGTCCAGTTCTAACTGTTGCTTCCTGACCTGCATACAGGTCTCTCAAGAAGCAGGTCGGGTGGTCTGGTATTGCCATCTCTTTCAGAATTTTCCAGTGTGTGGTGATCCACACAGTCAAAGGCTTTGGCATAGTCAATAAAGCAGAAATAGATGTTTTTCTGGAACTCTCTTGCTTTTTCCATGATCCAGTGGATGTTGACAATTTGACCTCTGGTTCCTCTGCCTTTTCTAAACATTATAGGGTTTATTCAGAGGTTTAAGGAGCAGAATGAGTCAGTAGAAAAGCTTTCAAAATAGAACTATGAAGTCAGAAACAGAAGGAACCCTAAAGAGTTTATTTTCCAAAGAACACCCACAAAATCCACTGTGAAAATAGACCCAGACTGTCTTGACTCATGAAGGAGTTGGCATGGTCACTTATTCACTTCAGCTCCTCTACTTGCCCCTTCACACAGGAGACCAAGGCCACCACCTCCTTTGCGTTAAAATGTATTCATTTGTTCAACAAATATTAGAGGGGCTGCTCTGTGCCAGTCTGTTCTAGGGAACAACACACCAAGTCCCTCATGAAGTGTTTATTAAACAACTGAAAGTCAAAGTGTTAGTGCTCAGTCGTGTCCAACTCTTATTTGACTCCATGGACTGTAGCCCACCAGGCTCCCCAGTCCATGGAATTCTCCAGGCCAGAATAATACTGGAGTGGGTAGCCATTCCCTCCTACAGGGGATCTTCCCAACCCAGGGATCAAACCCGGGACTCCTGCATTGCAGGCAGATTCTTTCCCGACTGCTGGCATAACTACAGGATGCTTAGAGAAGTGGGGATATACTGGAGGGAGCATTAGCAACAGTCACAAAACCAGGGATGGGAATTCCCATTTTACAAAATGGTATTATCTAAGGATAAACAGATTGAGAATATGATATGAATCATCAGTTCATAGAAACATGCCACAATTTAGTGTTTGATGGACACACTGTTATTTTGCGTGACTCAATATTTCTGTAAGGAGCACTGAATATCCTCAGGTATATCATTCAATTCAAATGTGTACTGAACCATCTTGTAAGAGTTAAGACTGCCCTCACCTGGGTGATACACCCAAGCCTTGACATGGGAGATTCACCTAAATGGGTAAATCCTCACTCTCAGAACTTAGAGAATGGCTACCAGAAATGTATACCCCAAGGAAGAGAACTGATTCTGAAAGCCTAAAACTGGGAAAAGGGGTGGGATACCAAAAATGAGAGAACCCCAAGTCTGAGATTTCTAGTAAGCTGATACTCAGTAAACTGACCCGTGATATATTCTGGCTTCCTACCAACTTCCCGAAGCATTTCATAGCTATTTAATCTGAAGTTTTAAAGGACCACATGATCAAACTTCCCTAAACTGAAGTTTCTTTTGAAAAACAGGCAAACCTGGGGTTGAAGTTGTTAGCAACCTGAAACATATTCCCAGGCACTCTAAAGAAATTGAAATGACAATAGAGACTGCCATCCTACCTGTTACAGACATTGAGTTTCACCAAGCCGTGAAAATTATGAGACCCTGAGTGCACAGACTCACAGTTCATC
This sequence comes from Bubalus bubalis, assembly GCF_019923935.1. Classification (NCBI taxonomy): domain Eukaryota; kingdom Metazoa; phylum Chordata; class Mammalia; order Artiodactyla; family Bovidae; genus Bubalus; species Bubalus bubalis. The sequence continues at coordinate 95,106,599 of NC_059167.1, forward strand.
CAGCTCCACATCTCTACCAAGTGCCAGGTAAACAGTAGGTGCTCAGTCAAATCTGCTGATTGGTGTGCACTCAGCTTTGTGCTAACCCACTCCAGTATTCTTGCCTGGAGAATCCCACGGACAGAGCAGCCTGGCAGGCTACAGTCCACAGGGTCGCAAAGAGCTGGACACAACTGAAGCGACTCAGCACACATGTATGCAGTTTTGTGCTTGACAGATAGAGATGCTATGTCCTTCACAAGCTTAGTCCTACTAAGTCCAAGCCCTGATGTTAATACAGCCATACTGTTCAGGTCCCAAGGGAGGGGGAACGAATTTGAAGCCTACCCTGGAACTTCTCACACATCAACCATTTCTAAGGACTCTCCAGAGTTATAAATCCACACACAACTTCAGAGGATATTCAAGGTCCATGTGGCAGTAAGGGGCTCTGGCCACGTCCCGAAAAGCCCTAAATCTTCAAGTTCAGCATTAAAAGGAGAATTTCTTAGTGGAAAGAAGGGTAACCAGCAAACTACAGTTTGCTTACAAGTGTTAGGGTCTCTGATGAGCTACCCATGTGCTTTTTCCAGTAAGGTTTGTTGTGGAGTCGCTGAGTCATGTTCAACTCTTTCGTGACCCCATGGACTGTAGCCCACCACGCTCCTCTGTCCATGGGATTCTCCAGGCAAGAATACTGGAGTGGGTTGCCATTTCCTTCTCCAGGGGATCTTCCCAACCCAGGGACTGAACCCAAGTCTCCTGCATTGGCACTGATCCACCAGGGAAGCCCTCTAGTGAGGTTACTGAGGCTCAGAAGAGTTAGATAGCTTTTTCATCATAATTTCTTAGAAAAATGAGAAACATTTCAGGCTTTGTGAAACATTTATCCCTTTCTGCAAACACAGTTTAAGTACATATAGCTTTAAGATCAACATATGAAAAAGAGTTATTTGATCCCACTTTGATGCAAAAGGTGCCAAACTTTTCCCAAGAACGTGATCATACTTGAGTACCTAAGATGCCAATCTGTTTCTAACAAGCCCGAGATCTCAAAACTCAGGACAACTCTTCAGAACAGGACCTCATTCTACATCTCACACATAGGAAGAAAATTAATTTTGGTCCACTGTGCAAATTTGACCAAGAATGTCTTTTTTCTATTTTAAATAACATGGAAACTCAAAGCAGACCATGAAGATATTAAGATCCATACACAGAGGTGGCCAACCTGAAGTCTGGGAACGGGGGTGGGAGCGGGTCTGTCTGGGACTTTGCTCAATTTGGGGAAAAAATTAAAAGCAATGATTGCTAGATTTGGTATTTTGTAGTCAATTATAATGGCAAAAAACCATTTGGGGACAAAACCACTTCTTTAGCTACCAAACAGGCACAGGGAAAGTTCCACTTGCTCTCTACCTGTTCCTACACAGATTTCAGTAAGGAAGAATGGAGTATTAAGTTTCCAAAGCCAATATAAGACTTTTTAACCCTGACTGTTAAAATTACAGAAGGAATTATAAAAATCTTTAGCCTAGATGAGCTTCTAGTATTGTTAAAGGAGGGGAAAGGAATTCAACTTATCTCACTTGGATATGAATTTTTTATCCTTAAGATGGTCAGTGCAAAAACACTCCAATTTACAACTAGTCCTAAAATGATTCTCCCTGCTTTCCACAGAAAATGAACATTTTAAGGACACAGATATTTACTTACACTTTGATACTTCATAGAATATTTTACAACTGTTAAACAGACTTAGCAGGTTATGTAATGATGGCTCCTGGGCTGTTCTCAAGAAGTCAGTCCCTGGTAACCCTCTGTCCTTGCCCTCTCAAACTATTCCAAATGACCTAGAATATCAGAGAATATGGCCACAAAGCTAGGAGTCTTAGAAGACAATAGAATAGGGAAGCGTGGCCTCATTTCTCCTTGACTACTAGCAGAAAAGAAAAAACAAATTACAAACAGTTCAAAGGTAAGTGCAGGAAACAAAACAGCTTCTTGGTTGAGTTTTTCTGTTTCAGGCGCATATGCTGTATTTCTCTCATTCATGTGAGCGCTTTGTGATACATGCATGAAAGTAGCATACGGAAGGGATTAACACCTAATGATCACTTACTGCATGCCAGATACTTTACATATATTATCGCTTATCCCCCTTTAAGACAGGAATTTGAACCTCCACTTTTCTGATGGGAAAGAAATGCAGAGAAGTTGGGTCATTCCGGCTTAGGCAATTCTAAGATCACAAGGACAGTTCAGTGGCAGAGCTGGGATCTGAAACAACCCTGACTCCAAAGTTCTGGAATCTCTGGATTCCAGTTCTACCTTACCTAAGTGCCACTGCCTCCCTGTATGTAAATGTTTGATAACTGGCCCAGCGGCCATTAGACTGTTCTGAGGGTGCTATTAATGGTTATTACTGATATCTCATTAATCAGCAGATAGATTTACATGACTTCTATTTTATGCAGAGTACATCATGCAAAATGCTGGGCTGGAAGACTCACAAGCTGGAATCATGACTTCCAGAAGAAATATCAACAACTTCAAATATGCAGATGATAGTACTCTAATGGCAGAAAGCTAAGAGGAACTAAAGTGCCTCTTGATGAGGGTGAAAGAGGAGAGTGAAAAAGCCAGTTTAAACCTAAACATTCAAAAAACTAAGATCAAGGCATCTGGTCCCATCATCTCATGGCAAATAATGGGGGAAAAGTGGAAACAGTGATAGATTTTATTTTCTGGGTCTCCAAAGTCACTGTGGATGGTGACTGAAGCCACGAAAGTAAAAGACACTTGGTCCTTGGAAGGAAAGCTATGACAAACCTAGACAGTGTATTAAAAAGAAACAACACTTTGTTGGAAAAGGTCCGTATGGTCAAAGCCATGGTTTTTCCAGTAGTCACGTACAGATGTGAGAGTTGAACCAGAAAGAAGGCTGAGCACCAAAGAATTGATGCTTAGGAATTGTGGTGTTGGAGAAGACTCTTCAGAGTCCCTTGGACAGCAAGGAGATCAAACCAGTCAATCTTAAAGGAAATCAACCCTGAATATCCACTGGAAGGACTGATGCTAAAGCTGAAGCTCCAATACCTTTGGCTACCTGATGTGAAGAGCCAACTAATTGGAAAAGATCCTGATGCTGGGAAAGACTGAGGGCAAGAGGAGAAGGGGGTGGCAGAGGATGAGATCATTGGATGGCATCACTGATTCAATGGACTTGAATTTGAGCAAACTGAGGGAGCTAGTGAAGGACGGGGAGGCCTGGTGTGCTGCAGTTCATGGAATTGCAAAGAGTCAGACACGACTTAGGGACTGAACAACAAAAAACACAATTTTCCCTGCTGGAAACCATATAAATTAATGCTATTATGTTGAGAAAGTACAGACAGTAAAATTACAGGCTCATTTCTCAGAGATGTAGAAACCTCAAATGTAGTCCAGCAAAGGAAAAAATATTAAGATAGTACTCAGTATTGCCAAGTTAGACTACATTAGGAATGCAAGAGTTGTAACAAGACCAAAATGAAAACCAACAAAAAATTAAATGACACCACTATGTCACGTCATAAGCAAAATGATATGGTCAATAAATGCTGAGAACACATTTGAGAAAATTTACCATGTTTTCTCTGAGGCACCCATCTGCATTTTACTCCTCTTTCCTCACAAAAGGTTAATTTCTATCTAACTTGTCAATCATGCCTGATTTTTATGAGATTTTTATTTTTATTTTATTAACTTTTTATTTTACTGAAGTACAGCCAATTTACAGGGCTTCCCTGGTGGCTCAGCAGTAAAGAATCTGCCTGCCCATGCAGGAGATACAGGTTGGGTCCCTGGGTTGGGAAGATCCCCTGGAGTAGAAAATGGCAATCCAATCTGGAAGGAGGGTTCAGGATGGGGAACACATGTATACCTGTGGCGGATTCATTTTGATGTTTGGCAAAACTAATACAATTATGTAAAGTTTAAAAATAAAAGAAAAGAAAAAAAAAAAAAGAAAATGGCAATCCACTCCAGTATTCTTGCCTGGAAAATTCCATGCACAGAGGAGCAGATGGTGGGCTACAGTCCATATGACTTAGTGACTACACAGGAACAAGAAGCTAATTTACAACATTGTGTTAGTTTCGGGTGTTATAGCACAGTGATTCACTTATACAGATATAAATTCTCCTTCATATTCTTTCCCCTTATCAGTTCAGTTCAGTCACTCAGTTGTGTCTGACTCTTCGCAACCCCTTGGACCACAGCATGCCAGGCCTCCCTGTCCGTCACCAACTCCCAGAGTTTACCCAAACTTATCTCCGTTGAGTTGGTGATGCCATCCAACCATCTCATCCTCTGTCGTCCCCTTCTCCTCCTGCCTTCAATCTTTCCCAGCATCAGGGTCTTTTCAAATGAGTCAGCTCTTTCCCCTTATAGGTTATTATAAAATATTGACTATAATTCCCTGTGCTATCCAGTAGCAATGGTTATATGTTAATCCCAACCTCCTAATTTATCCCTCCGCAGACACTTGATTGTTTAAAAGGGGTGTGGCTGAGAGGGAAGAGCAGTGCTCTGGGCGCCTGTAACAATGTCATACTCCGTGTCCTCATATGTAAAATGGGAATAATGCCACTTAACCCCACGAAGCTGTTGTATGAATGTTTTTTAGAAACATTTTATCATAATGAATATTTCAAACTATTTAATAGCTAAATTCTTGTGTAATCAATTACTAAATGAGTCTGTTGTCATTCAGTTGCTAAGTTGTGTCTGACTCTTTGCGACCCCATGGACTGCAGCATGCCAGGCTCCTCCGTCCTTCACTCTCTTCTGGAGATTGTTCAAATTCATGTCCATTGAACTGGTGATGCTATATAAGACAGAAAACTTATAAACATAAGTATAGTAAAGAAATCAGATAATAGGATAGTTTTTCCAAGGATAATTGATTATATTCAATTTTCCCCTCACTTAGTCTCCGATGTAACTTGCAAACTGAATGTATTTGAAGCTATATAAATTTTTAAAAGCACAATTTTAATTTCACACACATATACACATACTGTATACATATATACATGTGTGTATATACTGCTACAATAATTATATAACATTTTGTTATTATATAAACTATAATAGAGGAAAAAATCCTAAAAGGAAATATCAAAATGCTAAAGCATTTGTTTCCAAAAGGAGAGCTCTGAGTTTCTTCCTTCACTTTTTCATTCTTACGTATTCCAAATACTCTACCCCACTGATGTGTATTACTTTAATTATATCAAAAATAAGAAAGGATTCTATTTGTTTCAATGTTCAGTTACACAAAGATTTTTAAAATATGATGAGGAGTAAGCCTTCATGCCAGTTCCATTGAGAAAGATAACTTTCATGCACCTAGTTGACCCATTTGAGCTTCAAGAAAGGGATCACAGGGATTAAAATTTGTGATGAATACTTAGTCAGCTTTATGGTGTGAAGCACACACACACACACACAGAAGTTCAAAGACAACAGAGAGGAAGACGATGCACGGCACCATTCTGGTGGAAGGTATGCTGAGCTAAGGAGAGAGAAGGTAAGCGCGAGGAAAGAACAAAGGAGAACGGAGTGAAGGCGGAGCTGAACCTCTGTGACACGAAACCCTGTAAGTCTGAATAGAAGAGAACCTCGGCTACGCTTTACAAGAGCACAGCGTGGCGACAGAACGAACAGGATGAAGAAGAGCCTGGTACGGGGGAAGGACAAGGAAGCCACAAAGAGCAGCCAGCTCACCCAGTGACTTCAGACAGTGGAGGTGGAAACTGCACGTGCCCCGCACCAGAAAGGCACCCCCTCCTGCGCCAACTTCCATAAAGTCAAACGAACAAGGAAAACAGCATGGAGGCGTCCCACTGTTGCGGGATATAGGAGGAGCGAACGTTAAATCTACACATGTATTTGGCAGAGGAGTTTAATAAAACAGACTCAATCAGAAGGCTAGGATGGAGAACAGAAGGGTACTATTAATGCAAGCATATGCTGTTTGTTAGTGAGTGTGAATTAACACATGATTCAGGACAGTCGATTTTTAAAGCATGCCAAAAATTCAGCTCTCTAGTGGATGATACTATGCAAACGGAGGTATGTTGCCAACACAGTCATGGCTGCAGAATACATTTCAACTTGACTTTGGGCTAAAGCAGTTTAGGCTAGTTTTAATGAACAAGAGGGTCTTAATGGCATTTAAATGGGGTATGAAAGTCAGCATCAGCTCACACATTAAGGGCTTGGGGAATACTGGATTCGTGAGACATCATCAAGCATTGCAGATGACGCCACCATCAAGAGCAGGACTTCAGGCACTTTGGTTTCATAGACGTCATCTACACAGAAGGGGGAAAAGTGGAAATGGTGACAGATTTTATTTTCTTGGGCTCAAAATCACTGCGGACGCTTGCTCCTTGGAAGGAAAGCTACAACAAACCTAGACAGCATATTAAAAAGCAGAGACATCACTTTGCTGACAAAGCTAGTCTAGTCTAGACTGACTAGTCAGTCTAGTCAAAGCTATGGTTTTTCAGTAGTCATTTACAGATGTGCGAGTTGGACCATAATGAGGCTGAGCGTCAAAGAATTGATGCTTTCAAATTGTGGCACTTGAGAAGACTCTTGAGAATCCTCTGGACTGCAAAGAGATCAAACCAGTCCATCCTAAAGGAAATCAACCCTGAATGTTCACTGGAAGGACTGATGCTGAAGCACCAATACTTTAGCCATCTGATGCGAAGGGCCAACTCATTGGAAAAGACCCTGATACTCGGAAAGATTGATGGCAGAAGGAGAAGCGGGAGGCAAAGGATGAGAGAGTTAGATAACAGCACCAACTCAAAGAACATGAATTTCAGCAAACTCGGGGAGATAGTGGAGAACAGAGGAGCACGGCATGCTACAGTCCATGGGGTCTCAAAGAGTCTGACACAACTGAGCGACTGCAAACAATCAGCACATCACTTAGCTCAAATGACTGACCCAGCCCTATCAGATAGATGGACAAGTATTATCTCCTCCACTTGACTAAGTGTTAAATGGGCTAAGCTATTTGCTCAAGACCCCAGAGCTAGTAGGTTACAGAGCTGGTTTGTATTTAAAACAAACTCTTGGCCTCTATTTAGTTTTTACTGAACTTTTGGAGGTACCCTATTATATTAGAGCAAACATATTTTTATTCTTTTAGGTCAACAATACAGGGAGCAGTAGGAGGAAATGGAATGGCCAATGTGGGAAGGGAGTTGAGTTGGCAAGAGGGGGTGAAGCCAATGTCGAGCTTGCAGGCTGAAGAGAATGTATACAAACCATGATTTTGTAAACCACTTGGAAAGTGGATGAAATACCCTGGGAACGTCTCTCTTGTGGGAAAGAATTTACCCCACTTGGGCAACAAAGCTGAAAACATTCTGGTTTTGGCTTGTTGTGTGCTTTTTGTTCCAACACACAGAACTACTGCTCACAGAAAAGTACAAGGACCAAGATTAGAAAAGTGGATGTGCTTATAAACATCATGAAAGACACCACGGTTTTTAGAAATTACAATTCTTTAGCCCAAAACTCCAAAAACTTTATACAGCAGCCATAATTCATGTTCTTCTGCTTTAGATTTAAAAGAAAAACTGAGCTCCCCTGGCATTTCCTTTCTGCCTGGGGACTGGATCGCTGTTCTACACGTGAATGCCCTTGCGCCACAGGTCTAACACGGATCAGAGGAGATAGCCAAATTGTGTACCAGCACTAGATCCTTAGAGGACCTGAATACAATTTCAGAATTAAGTCATTGTTTCCACTCCAGAGAGGAAAACCCTGCTAGCACTTGGGCAGCAGACACATCCACATTTATGAAGCCAAGTGAGGATGGAAATTTACTCTTGCAATTGGTCCACTAGGTGCAAAGTGCTGGCAGATAATTATAGAGATGCAGTCTTCAAATGCCTCCCAGTGGCTTATAATTAAAACCATTAAATACAACAAGAACAGAATGTGTTTCTTTTGGTAAGTGGCAAAGTCTCTAACGTGGTTAAATAGTCGCAGAGCACGTCAGGAGTGCGGGGAAGGCACTGGATGACGTGTTCGAAAGAATTCTGTGCCCCAGGTGGCTTGTCATCTAACAGAGAACACGTAACATTGGAGAGCAGTTGGGAAAACCTTTGGAAAAAGGACCAACCAATGACAGGACAAAGAAAAGAAAAGCCAAGGGGAGGAGAGTATTCGATGCTAGGACTGCTCAGAGCCAGTTTCCCAGATCAAGTCTGAAGTCAGGTGATGAAGGAGGGAAGAGAAAGCTGGACCGGAAACACAACTAAGAAGACAAGAAGGCTAAGTTGCACTTTCAAGAGGCACCATCGTGCTTCGTCTCTGGTCCCATTCCTCAGCCCTCCGAGTCTCCACTCCTCCCCAGTCCCTCACCCTTCTAAATCCGAACTTTTTAAGGAGAGGAACAGGGAGACAGTCCAGGATGTTGTACAGCTATCAGTGGTAAGACCAGATGATAGCTCATCATCCAGGAGCTGGACAGAGTTTCGTTCTATTGATAAAAGCTCTTTCAACAAAGTCCACGTGGCACATACACATAACTGTATATGTAATTCCACATATAGCTCATTGGACATCAGTTGTCAAATCTGTGACTTCAATCACTGTAATGACTGTTAATTTAAATACATAAGGCACTTGGTCCAATGGTTAAGCATCCACCTGCCAATACAGGGGACACAGGATCAGTTTCTGGTCCAGGAACTAAGATCCCACATGCTGAGGGGCAACTAAGCCTGGGCACCATAACTACTGAGCCCACGCACCCTAGAGTCTGTGCTGTGCAACAAAGACCCAGCACAGCCACAAAAAATAAATAAATACATAAAATTAAAAAAAAAAAAAACAACCCTCAAACCAAAGTCCTCATTTTACCAGTTCACTGGTATTCTGAGCCAACAACAGTGCATTTTCTTGGAACATGCACAGAGTTTCATCCATGGGAAGCAAGGATGGAGTCTCAAGTGACAGCCCTAGATCTGCTCTTCAGCGTCCTTGCTTCGCCATTCCCTCCCCCAGGGCTCCATCCATCCACTACCGTTCTGAAGGCTCCACACGTCAGACCCTTGAGCAGCACACACGGCTGCTTGCCCGCTGAGGTGAGCTCCTTTGGAATGGCCCTGGGCAGCTCCAAACTCTTCTCTAACCCAGCCTTCCCTCTCTTGATTTCACAAGGGTGGCGCGCCAAGAGGAAAGGCAGAGAGAAGAGGTCCAGAAAGAAAAGAAAGAAGCCCAAGAATCTTGAGTAGTAGAAGCTCTGCTACATAAATGACTTAGAAGAGGGATAAGCAGAGAGGCTGGAGAAGCAGCTGGGGAGGCTTTGGCTTCTAAACATCCACACTTCCACGGCCCCAGAGAAATTTCCATGATACAGTTTTCCCCGGCACCAACCCATAACAATCCTGTGATACTAGTGTGAGTCCCATTTTACAGATGTGGACATGGAGACCCGGGGCAGCTGAGTCATCTGTCTCGGGTCACAGCTGACGGGTGGAGAGCACAGTCTTGCGTTGTGCACTCCTTGCTGCACACTGCTCTCAGGAGAGGCAGACCTGCCTTTCTGAACCCTCCTCTCTTGACCTGCACACAAACCTAGGCTTCCCCACTGCATATTAATGAGCTATTCTGCAGAGAAATAAGCCTAGATGCAGAAGGGAAAAAACACACAGAAAGAACTGGGGATAAAGACAGGTATAGTGGGGCATGGCTCGAAGCCCAAAAAGCATGAATAGTCTCATTTCAGACTCACTCTTAAAGATAACCATCTATTTTGCATTCTACTCCCTGACTGATCTGTGGTTCAGGATTTAAAATATAAGAGTCCCCACCTCTAAACTTAGTGAAACTGGTATTCCAGGCAGATGTGTACCCTGCAGGCACTGGGTGTCACAGCGAGGGCAGCATAAGCAGCAGGGCAGGCTCCCTGGTACCCACACCGATGCCAGCTTGGCTCACGCTTGGCTGCCTGTTGAACAGGAGGTGTCAGGCCTGGGAAGCATCTCGACCTCTGAGGCCCTCCACCCACTATTCCTGCAGCACTGGAGTCTGCCTCTGCCCCATATCACCACCCCTTGCCATGATCCATAACAACCTGACCCCTTTAACCCATCAGCGCCTGCAGACCCACTGCCACTGTGCTCCTGAAGCAGGGGAGCATGTCAGGAGGAAAAAAATGTGGAGCAAAGAGAAACCAGAACTTTCTCATTCCATCTGGTTTCCCACATCTCTTTTTCAGGGGTGGGCTGGTTTTCAGCTGGATGCTCCAACTCTGTTTGACATTCAAGTTGTCCAGTGCCCTTGGAAGGTAATTTATACCAATTTGCTAGATAACACTGAGCAAACCTGTTCTGTACACACTCCGGCATGTAAACCCCCAGAGTTCTTTGATTCTAAATAAGTACTCGGCATGAGCCAAGGTATTTAGTCAAGAATCATAGAGACCGGAAGCGGTGGTTTTCAGGGGCTGCAGAGAGGGGAGAAGGCAAAGCTAGTGTTGAATGGGCACAGGGTGGGTTTGGGAAGCTGAAAAAGGTCTGGAGATGGACAGTGGCAATGGGTGCACAACGATATGAATGCACATAATAAAATAACTGTATATTTAAAAAGGGTTTGTACATAAGGTACATTTGTGTATATTTTATGATGATTGAAAACAAATGCTTACATGGCACTTTCTATATGCCAGGTACTGCTCTCATTTCTTTGCAAATGTTAACACATTTAATATTCACAGTCTTCTGAGGATTATAATTGTTATCATCATTATCCTGGCCCAGGATACACAGTTGGCAAGAGGCAGAGCTGAGATTCAAGCTGGCGTTCCAGCTCCATCACCTCACCCTTAAACCGCTGCTCAGCTGCTTCTCAGCAAGACAGAGAGCTGGGTTTGGGGAACTCACCCATCAATTCACACAGGCATAGAAGAGCAGACCCTATAGTCACAGATCATTGGGAGAATCCTAAAGACACCAGACCCCTTACGGATTAACAGGAACAGATCTTAAATTGAATTTGGCCTTAAAGAGGCAATTTCACAGAATCAAAAAATTTCAAAGTAGCAAAGGTATTTCTCTGGTCTAATTTTCTTTTTGAAACAAAAACTACTGCTAAACTACAACAGAGATATTTTCTTTCTTCTATTTTTATATTTATACTTTCTTTTATTCCTAGAAAGTACACAGAATTATGGTCTACAAAAGAACCCAACTGTAGGAGGTCAAACAGATGAAAGTGCAAAGTGGGAGAAACCACCTGGGGCAAGTCACTTAATCTTCTCTGGGTCTTACTTCCTGTCTGCCCAGTGGGAGTGCTTTTAAATCTATCGTCTCTTTAATAGTATTAATGGCTTAATATTAGCTTAATTTATATAAAAACACTTCCAAATATTTAAAATACTCTTATCCTAATCCCATCCACTTGGAGGTTGCTCAAAAGAGAAAAAAAAATCGAAATAAAGTACTTAATAGGTCAATAAAGATCACATCCAGGTCTCAAACACCGTTTCTAGAGTTCCCACCAGTTCTTCACACATTGTGATTCATCCATCCAAAGGTATGACATTCACAGTGTATGTAATATTTCACCTCTTTTCAAGGAAAATGCGTTTCCCTTACTGTCAGCATTCTGCACACCTCTCCCAGTATCACAGGCAAGAGGAAAGTCAACTAAAGAGCTGAGCACATCATGACCAACGTGAACCCCTCTAGCCCAGGGCTACGGTTTCTCTACCTTCCCTCTCATTATAGTTCATTTTGTGTGTATTTCTTAAGAACAAGGGCATTCTGTTACATGAACTTGGCATAATTATCTGAATCAGGAAACTTAATATCGATATGACACGACCATCCAATCCACAGTCTATATTCAAGTCTCACCCAGTCCCAATGATGTCCTTTACAGATTTCTCTTTGTCCCATGCGTTTCACTGCCCTGTCTCTCTAGCCTCCTTGCACCTGGAACTGTTATCAGTCCTTGTCTCTGTTGATCTTATATTTGAGGGGATTACAGACCATTAATTCTGTAGAACATCCACCAGATTCGTCTGATGTTTCCTCCTGATTCAGGTTGTGAATCTCTGGCACTTAGACAACAAAACTCAAACTGTACGCTTTTAAGAGACTCAGATCAGGAGGCATGTGATGTTGGATTGTCTCAATATGTGTGCCTGCGAGCATGCCAAGCTGCTCGGTCGCGTCTGACTCTTTGCACGAGTGACACCGCCTTTAATCACCTGGTGAAGACGATGTATGCCAGGTTTCTCCACTGAAGACTCACTCTTTTCCCCTTTGTGATAAGTAAGTGACTTGAGGGGAGACATTTTGTGACTATGTAAATATCCTTTCCTCATAAAAACTTTGTCCAAGGTCAGCATCTGCTGAGGATTTTCTAACTCCATTATTCCTTCTATCTTGAAGCCAGCTACAGTAAGAAAGAGCTTCCTTTCTTATTTGTTTATATCTGTTTTGAATTTTATATTCAATTTGGTATCTATATTTAAAAAATTGACATAGAAGGAAAAAAATACCAAAGGAACTTTGAAAAAATTTTTAAAGTGTCAAGAAGAGATTAAAATTTTATACAAGTATCTCATAAATTATATCTCATAAAATAGTCTGTCCAATCAATGTGTTAAAACTTCAGCCATCAAGCCTACAGCTGATCACCTGCTCTATGACAAAGCCCTGCGTGCACTTCAGATATGGAATACTGGGTTCTGTAGCAGCTGGCATTTATATGTTAACGGACTAGGTTTTGTGCTAGTGGTCTGACACGGAGTTACTAAACTTCACCAACAACTGTGCTAGACAGATGACCTAATTTACCTAGGAGTAAAACAAGGTTCTACTTTGTCATCAAAGGTCCATCTAGTCAAGGCTATGGTTTTTCCAGTGGTCATGTATGGATGAGACAGTTGGACCATAAAGAAAGCTGAGCACGGAAGAATTGATGCTTTTGAACTGTGGTGTTGGAGAAGACTCTTGAGAGTCCCTTGGACTTGGAAGGAGATCCAACCAGTCCATCCTAAAGGAGATCAGTCCTGGGTGTTCATTAGAAGGACTGATGCTGAAGCTGAAACTCCAGTACTTGGCCACCTGATGCAAAGAGCTGACTCATTGGAAAAGACCCTGATGCTGGGAAAAATTGAGGGCAGGAGGAGAAGGGGACGACAAAGGATGAGATAGTTAGATGGCATCACCAACTCAATGGACATGAGTTTGGGTAAACAACAGGAGTTGGTGATGGACAGGGAGGCCTGGCATGCTGTGGCTCACGGGGTCACAGAGTCGAAGACTGAGCAACTGAACTGCACCGAAAACAAGGTTCAGAGAGCTAGGGACTTGCCCAAAGCTCTAGGGCCAGGCAGCTCAGATTCAGCCGTGGTTCTAAACCACATGCTCTTCCATGAATAGTTCAGTCCCCTCATATATATACAAGAGGACAAAGTTGAACCATAGGTTGATCTTTAAAGTTCATGTATCACAGAAACCTTTGCTTCCAGTCATATAACTATTATACTGAAATGAAGTTCTACACGGAGCAGATGATTAAAAACTCCAGAAATTATTAACCCGTGTATGTCTTCTCACTCTAAATAGTGACATTCTCCCTGAACAGTCCCTGCAGAAAAGACTGACACGGTTTACCTAAGCTTCCACTGCATGTGTCTTTAGATTCAAGTAGCATGAATTCAGTCTTTATTCCTGTAATCATATTGTTAGACAATTTTAAAAGAAACAAGAAAGAGGGGCTACAGCTGAGTAGTGACTTGGGTGAGGAAATGTGAGAAGGTGTTTATACACAAGGTGAAAACTCTTCACCCCAAGTGACGGTAGCATGAGTGGCCATGTGTGTTCTCAGACCTGCCCTGTGACTCAAAAATGACACCATGCAGTCCATTTACTTCATGTGAGAAAAGATTCACACTCCTTCCCCTTCCCCTCCCCCCCCCACCCCCCACACACAGCTTGCTTACTCTCTCTTAGAGCTAGTCAGAGGGTTAAGTCAGTCCATAGGTCTATATTATGGCAAAGACTAGAAATGTCACAGTAGTTTTACAGTTATACTATTTTCATTCAAGAGAATCAGACTGTTGGAAGTTAAGAAAGACTTCTTCTAATAAGTCATACCATAAGATTTTATTTTCACTGGAAGGGTGGGAAGAAGAAAATTAACAACTGCCCCTACAGGGACTTCCCTGGTGATCCAGTGGTTAAGAATCCACCTGCCAACGCAGGGGGCCCGGGCTCGATCCCTGGTCTGGGAAGATCCACATGCTGCGGGGCAGCTGGGCCGGTGGGCCACAACTGCTGAGGCTGAGCTCGAGAGCCCCTGCTCCGCAACAAGAGAAGTCACAGCAGTGAGAAGTCCACGCACCGCAAGAAGGGTAGCCCCCAGCTGCTGCCACTAGACAAAGCCCGCAAGCAGCAAAGAAGACACAGCCAACCAACAAAGAAAAAAAAACAGAAACAAATGAAATGATCAAAAACAAAAAAATTATAGCCTCTACAGAAAATTTGACAAATAGAGTAACACATCATCAAGGAAGGCTTTACAGTCCAATCCCTTACTACAGCTCCCTTCATCTTCTCCACTGGCTTTAGACAACTTGGTGTCCATGGCTCAGATCATACCTAAGAATTCAACAACCTCATCTATGAGGAATGCAGGTTTTGGAACGCCATTTTTCACCAGTTCCTTCCCTTCCCCCACTGGCCATTCTGTAGCCAATGCGTAGGGTTTTGCCACTCCCTGTTTTCTGGGTGGAACAGCTCTGCTCGATTCCTAGAATTAATGCAGGGAGAGCTGGGTGCAGTTCCCTACCCTTCCTAGGCCTGAGCTTCACTCCACACACACACCGTTCTGAGGCAACTCCTACTCAACACACAGGCTTTGAATACCCTCCATCTTTGTGGTGCACACAGGACTGTCTGTCTGAAATAGTTTGGTCCACCAAGTGAACCAGAAACTAGACCGGCAACAAGCATTAACAACACTTTGCAAGTGAAGACACAGAGGCACAAAAGGTAGTGGCTGAAGGACAAAGGGTGCCTGGCTAGTTAACACCTGACCCACAGAAACCAGCCAAAACACGCATCTGAGCTCACTGGACCCCAGATACTGGCTTTGTAAGAAGCAGCATTATTAGAGTGGTACCTTCTTATCCCAGCATGCTCCCTTTCACACCAGGCTTTTAATTCCTTCTTCCTCCTTTGGGCCATTTCCTTTTAGTCCATGACTTGGATACAACTTTGTCAAAAGTAGGCACTTCAGGGAATTAATCTCTGTATTCTTCCCAGTAAAAAACAACTTTACTGAAATGTGCTGGATAAATGTAATCACAGAGAGGAAGAACTCAATGTGAGTCCCAAACTCTGAAGATGATGCAATGATGATCACAGTAATAAAAAACACACTCACCAAGACAGAGCTCATATAAATTGTGCTAGACATTCTTCTAAGCCCTTCACAGAATTTAATTCTCACAAGAGCTATGAGAGGTAGGCACGACCGTTCCCACTTACAATGAGGAAACTAAAGCACAGAGCGGTCGTTTGTGGAGCTTGAATTGGCACCAATGAGTCTGGTCCGAGGACTTAGCTCTTAACTATTAGGCTGTGTTGCCGCAAAGACAGCCGAGTTAAGGCAATAAGGGGTGGGGTGGGGGGGTTGCCCTCAAGCCTGGTCATTCTAGTCAGCCTAGAGGTACTCTGCAGGTCAAGGAAATTAATACAGAGTCAGGAGGTACTGGGATGAGGCTTGGGTAACATGATTATGTTCTGGTATTTGTAAGTCAAGAGATCACACACAGAATCAATACTCTGGCTTTCAAAATAGCCACCTGAGAAGCTCTATGTTCATTCCAACTTGGCTGTCATTACTGAGCACATTTTTAGTTGCCTCTTGAGGAATGTTCTTCAACTCAATCACGTATTTCTTTGAAATACCCAGAAATTTGGTCCACAAAGATGTTTACAAACAACTAGCAGCCAACTTGAGTCAAACCAGGGAAATAAGGTGGCAAATTGAACGTTTTGTTGCTTCCATTAATTATTTTTCCTTCCTGGGTGATAAAATCATCTTGGTGGAAATTCCAAAGGAAAGAAATGGAAGACTGTGAACTAAAGATGCCATTTATTTAAATGTGTAAGAGCTAGATTGTTAACTTCACAACCCCACAGTTTTATCAAACAGATTTTTTTCTCCCTCGGGTTTCTCCTTAATTTGAGGAGAACGATGAGAATCTCCTAGTCACTACAGGCAAACAGCAAAGCACTGACAATCGGGCTGTAACATAAAACAGCAGGGATTCTAATCCCAGTTCTTTACGGATCTCTAACCCTCCAACCCTCATTTGTAAGATGGGGTGTCATCTGATGAGTCAGGGTACAGGAAGGAAGACATGGGACTCAAACAGGTAGCTGAGAAGACTTTAACGGAAGTATTATTTGCTAAGAGTTGTGGGGTACCTGGAATCTAGCAACATCAGAGAGCCATCACTTCCCTGGGTCTGAAGGGTCAAGAGGAGGGAGTAGTTGTAGCAAGAATTGGGCTGCAACAGCAGCAGCAGGAGAGGTATCCCCAGCGGGAACTACGGCTTTCAGCAAAGGAACCCAGCACCGCCTCCACCCAGAGCCTGCGGAAGGAGAGAGCACAAGGCAAATAAACGCCCTAACATCTCCCCAAAGCCAGAGTGCAAGGGAGCCCACATAACTGCCATGATGGCCATAATGGTCTACCTCCCAGGGCACTGAGCGTGATGGATCAGAGTGGGAAAACACCAAGTTATTGTATGCCAGTCCTCTGCTAATCACTTCTTGGATGTCTCTGTCAGCGGTAACTGCCACATAAGGGCAGGAAGGATCCACTGAATTTACTGCCAGGCCAGGGCACAGCTCCGTCACCAACACACAGTTAAGTCACTCTTACTAGCTCTCATTATGATACTAGTTGAAATAATATCATTGTTGATGTAGGATGCAGTTACTGTTTAACACAGAAAATAAGTAGAGGGCTCATCCCTTTAAAATACACACATGGATCTCCATCCTTGTTCTATGGGCCTGAGAGGTATGTGATGCTCCAAAAATACCCACCTCAGAATATCAGCTCAGATTTAGATCAGTTTAAATCTCATTAAAGCCATAAATCTTTCCCAATGCTAATGAATTTCCCCAATTTGATTATATGAACATAGTTGATTCCATTTGGGAAATAATAGAAGCTTAAATATTTCAACCCAACATGAATATGTCTGCTCTTCATTTCTACTAAAGCCATTATACAAAGGTCACTTGGAATTACTACGCATTTCAGGAATTGTACTGTCACCAAGGAGACTTCTCAGTCAAGAGAAGAGAAACAAAACAAATCAACAACAAAAAGACTGCCTTTCTCAAACCTCTCCAGTAACGACAGTGCATGCTAAGCAGACTAATGCCCACTTGTGCAAATACCATACCTGCTGTAGATGTTCATATAATAAAATACAAGGAAGGTACGAGGCAATAACAGGCCCAGGAAGAAAGCAATTCCCTCTCCTCACTTATAGATGTTTACCGAATTAACTTTCACATAGTTCAAAAGTTAAAATCTCAACATAGCAACTCCTAAGAGCAATATAGGAATATTTAACTCATTAAAAAATTTAAACAGTATAGAACTAGAGAGAGTAACAACTAAGTTCTCCTTCATACTAACAATCAACCAAGTCCTATTCTCATCCCCGTGAGAACCTCCATTAACAGTTTGGTGCAATCCCTATAAGACTGCTTCCTATATTTTAACATATATATGTTACATTAAAATATTAATGTGTCATCGAATACATGGCTTTCTGTAAATAATTTTCACTTAATAGATGGACATACTCCTATGTTAGTCCATACAGAGCTACCTTATTTATTTTAAAAGCTGCACAGTATTATATGGAGAAGGCAATGGCACCCCACTCCAGTACTCTTGCCTGGAAAATCCCATGGACGGAGGAGCCTGGTGGGCTGCAATCCATGGGGTCGCTAAGAGTCGGACACGACTGAGCAACTTCACTTTCACTTTTCACTTTCATGCATTGGAGAAGGAAATGGCAACCCACTCCAGTGTTCTTGCCTGGAGAATCCCAGGGACGGTGGAGCCTGGTGGGCTGCCGTCTCTGGGGCTGCACAGAGTCAGACACGACTGAAGCGACTTAGCAGCAGCAGCAGCATTCCTAGTATAAATAGGTTTTTAGTTTACTTAAGCCACTCCCCAGTTGCTAGGTACTTAGGTTAATTTCAATTTTTCTACTGACTTCACTTATTTTCATTAGTTATTCGCAATATACACAGCTCGTCTCCCTCCATGCCATTTACAATGAGCTCATTGTTTTATAGTTTTGCTGACTTCTACTCAAGTTAATTTTCTGTTGAATCAGTGCCATGATGTAGTATGGGCTAAATTAGTTTATGTGCTGGTTTTCTTTTTTTTTTTTAATTGGCCATACATTCTGATTCCTTCTATTAAGAGGTGGGGTCTGTGTCCTATCCTCTTGAATCTGGGCAGGCTCACAGTGGCTCTGATCAATAGAAGCGGGCAGAAGGGATGCTGTCCAACTTCTGAAGCTGGGTGGTACAAGTCCACGCAGTTTCCTCCCTGTCTCATGGAATCCTCTCTTGTGGAAGCTAGCCACCATTCTCGGAGCAGCTCAAGCCACATGGAGAGTCTACACATGGGTGCTGAGTCCAGTCCTGGAGTCATCCCAACCCAGGTACCATAGATGTGAAGGAAGAAGCTTCCAGACAGTTGTAGCCCCCAAAAGGCTGAGGCTTTCACTGAGGCTTATTGATTGGTCTAGCAAATGGAGCTGGGACAAGACATCCCCACGGTTCCCTGCCCCAATTCCCAACTCGGAGAGTCTATAACCATGATAAGACGATGGTAGCTTTATTATATAAAGTTTTGGGGTGATTTGTTACTGAGAACTATATAAATAAGTCAGTGTAATATAGGTCTGCCCACCTAACTCAGGTAGGGTGACCATTCTCGCAACCCAAATCTTGTTATTCTATTACTGCTTGCTGTAAAGACAAGTCTAAAGACACTGAGATCTGAACTAAGACCTCTAATTATTCTTTAAATCATTGTAACTCTCCTGTCCCCATATATAAACTAGAGAAAGTTACTCTCTATTCCTGGAGAAATGCTGGAAAGAACTAAAAAATGTGTTAAAACCCTATACAATCAAAATAGTGTGTGTATGTGTGTGAGAGAGACAGAGAGAAAGAGCATTCATTCAGCTGGAGCAAAGATATTCAGATGCAAATCCTCAATAAACTTAGGGTTTAAGATTTACTCAGGATCTCTGGACTTCCAGGGACCGAAAGAACTCAATTCAGTTCTCCCACAAAGAGTTTAACAGACTGTCATTCTAGTTTTGAAAAATTATGAATAGCACAAATTTACTTTAACATTCTTCATCAGAAATATTAACCGGTTTTAACGTCACATCAAATAACATTTTTTATTTAAAAAATAAAAACATACAGAAGGGAATAAAAACTAGAAACACAAATTGTAAATGTTGTCACAATGGTTATATTTGAGAAATGAGATTAAAGGTTGTTTTGCCTTTGTGTTTGTTTTGGGTTTTTTTGCTAGGATAATTACTTCTATAATTCTTTGAGTAAGTTGGTTTAATAAGCAATGTAAAGACAATGCTGTATACCTGCTGACTGATAGCGAAATTCCACTCCTGACACAGAACAGTGAGTGCAAACAGTCCTTTGCATCCACCACCACTTTGAAATGCTTTACTCACTTCCTACAGGACTCAATACCACCTCCCACTCCCAGACCTGCAGAAACAATGGTTTCAAGGTAACCAGAGCAGCACCAACTGCTTGTCACATCACCCCCTACCCTGGGAGAGCCTCCCACGCCAGGAGAGCGTGTGCCTGGCTGCCCATCCTCCCTGCAGAGCTGAGCACCTGGAAAGTGGTGTCCAAGCCCTTCTGAGGGGCTGCTCTCTTGTGTGACTCTCTCTGCTCAGTCCAGACCCACCCAGGGAGCCAGCCAACAGCGTAGAGTCTACCCTGGTCCCCCCTGCTGCCTTTCTGGAGCTGGCTTGCCCCTCCAGTGCCGATTCAGGGGGTGCAGCCATCTGTCTTGGGCTGTCCTGTTAAATCGCTTCTCACAGCATCAGGTAAGAGGCTGGGAGCATGGGGCCTCCTGCTGCCTGACAACCTGCAAAGCTGCAGACTGGCTCCGCCAATCCCATCCCTCAACAGAAAGGTCTGTGGGCAGCAGATTGCCAAAATCTTAGGCTGCCCCCGCTCAGAGTGTTCCGGCATCCTCCTGGATCTATCTGCCGGTTTTGCTTTAACTGTCAAGAGCCGGTGCTCATTAGAGCCTCACTACTCCATGTGTGGGCTACAGACCAGTCACTCTGGAGTCACCTGGGAGCTTGTCAGACGTCCGGAATCTCAGGCCCCGCCCAGCCCGCCTGAATCCCAGCCTGACTCCATCCTCAGACGACAAACTGGAAAGTGAGAGAAGGGCTGAGGCAGAGAGCCCTCGTGAAAAACGTACTTGTCAGTATGAAAACCTGTCACACTAGATGGTAGAAATTTGGGGGAGGGGGGAATTGTTTTAAATGGTCGGGGGAGAGGGGGAAGCATAATCTCATTTCCAGCAAAAAGACCTCATTATTCACAGACTCTTGAAAGGGGAGGTAAGAGAGCTCAGCTCACTTTATTTCAGAGCCAAATCCTGGAGCATGAAAGTGAGGCTATTTCATTTTAAATCACTACCCACCGCCACAAATGCTAATTGGGCCAGTAAATGGTATTATAAGAGCTTAAGGTGGGATTTCAGCCAGAACAAAACACAGCAATGCAAAAAAGAAACATCTAGAAAACAGTCCTGCTGTTTTACCTATGGCAATGATTCTCAACAGGGGACATCTGGCAATGCCTGGAGATCTGTGGGACTGTCACCAGGGACAGGGGACAATCCTGGCAGCTGGTGGGTCAGAGATACCACTGAACATCCTACAATGCACAGAAACAGCCTCCTCATCCAAGATTGGTCCAGGCCAGAAGTACTGAGGTGAGAAACGCTGACCTATGGGATTGTCTACAGCAGGGGTCCCCCACCTCCGGGATCTAATGCCTGCTGACCTGAGGTGGAGGCGATGTCACAATAATAAAGGGCACAGGAGAGGTAAAGCACTTGAATCATCCCGAAACCCTCCCCTCCCACCCTGTGCAAAACCCCACCACCACGCGTGGAAAAGCTGTCTTCCAGGAAACGCGTCCCTGGTAGCAAAAAGGTTGGGGGATGCTGATCTGGAGTGCTGCTTCCTCTCCCCTCTCGCTACCCCATCATCTACTCCTCGCCTCATCAAGAAACCCACTCTCCAGTCAAGGCCTGCACTCCCCTCGCTCAGAGGTTTTCCACCCTGGGCTCTGAGAGGAGCCTGCCATTGAGTGTGTGACAGCTGGGGATGGGGAGCCAGGCCCCAGGCTTTCAGCAGGAAGGGCCCTGCTTGTCCCCTGCTCATTAGCCATGCAACCCCAGCCTGAGATCATCCATTATAAAATCACAGGCTGTGAGAGCGAGCAGGGGCTTAGTGAGCCTCTGGTCCAGCTCCTCCGTGTATTAAAGGAGCTGCATCCCAGACGAGTCGGCCCACAGACTGATTCTTTTATAACACAGAGGAAAAAGGAGCCGGGACTCACAAGGAATGCAAAGAAAAGAAACAATGGCAGGGACCCCAGCGTTTGAAGTGCCCCGAGCCACTGCTGAATGGCAGTGCTCTATTTTTAGCTCAACTTTCCTGAAAAGGCTCCCTGCTTCCCCTTTTCTTGAATGCCCTGGCATCCTCTCCAACAGTTTTGGCTTCCCGTCTCCTCCAAGGGTTGCTGCGAAGACTCTGTCTAGGAAAGAGAAGTTCATTTCACAGAACAGATCAAGAGCCATCCTACTGGCCAGGGGACCATCCATCCTGGTTTGCCCAGACATGGCCCAGCTGACATGGGAGGCTTTGGCGTAATGACTGGAACCTCCCTCCCCCAACACCCCCAATAAAGGTGTCTAGGTTTGGGTGATGAATTACACTGTAACCTTTCTTCTGGGGCATGCTATTCCCAGGGAGAACAAAGCTCCAGGCCTGGCATGCTTCTGCAGAGCACAGTAAGCCACAGACCTGAAAGTGAAGCTTATGCGCAATTATGTCTAATTTGGCCCTCGCTGGTGACGCGCCAGCTGACCAAAATTCTGCCCACTGGACACGACTGGACGCTGATGAAGGGAAACCCAGAACTGGGCATCCACGCTCTCATCTTGTGACTCAGGGGTCTTAAGAGCAAGGTTATTGGCACAGGCCATGGGAAAACCTGCTCCTAATCTGACCCGCGAAGGGAGTTACACAACAATTTCCAATTCAGACCCAGTCCACCCTCCAGCTCCTGACACCAACACACACGAAGATGTCCTACTTCCTTGTGGGACACGGGCACCGACCCCATGAGGCCTAAATGCTTGGCTGGAGCCCCACAGGATCGGGGGAAAGGGGCAGAAAAGCCAGGCCAGCAAGGTGCTTCACTGGCAATTCATTCTCTGACACCAACAGCTCCCACCCCAGAGGGTATTATCCCAAGTCAGTGAAGTCCAGACGGAGAACTACTTATCTCACAGTCAAGAGGGGTCATATGAAAACTATCATGGTGGGGTCCCCCCCCCATTTTTAATGATTACAGCGTCTCTCTAGGAAAAAATGAAGACCACAGAGCGGGAACCCGTGCCAGCTAAAACAACTGTTAACAACATGATGTGTTTCCTTCCCATGTTATCCCCCACAGGCATTAAGTTCGAACTTCCCTATCGTGTATCCTGCCTACTCACTTTATTTTATAAGCATTCCTCCACATCACTCAAAATCGGTTTATTTTAGGTTGTCTGTGGTTCTCCAATGACAACATTAACAGCTGTCTGCTATTCAGACTTCAAAAGTTTATGTGTAACAGAAGGTAGTAAATAAAGGGGATGGGGAAGAAAAAGGAAACTGAAGCGGTAAAATTCTAATGAAGAATCCATCTTCCAAAATTGTCTTCGTCACCAGGGTTATGAGTTTCAAGCCTCTCCTGGAATTCTGCTGGAAATCAGTCAACAAGCTTGCTCTGTATAAACTTCAGACAGATCAAATACAGGGGATGAAACAGCAAGGCAGGCATAGGCTTGGAGTCACCGGAGATGAGAAGGAATGCTGAGGAGGAAGCAGCAGAAACGGTCCAACTGTTGGTTCCTCTTCAGCATCTAAGAATCCTTGACTTCCTCACTGTCAAGACACTCCATCGCTCTGGTCTCCTCCCTCTAATCAGTCCCGCCTGCGATGAGGCATATCGCTCCTGGGGGTGGGGGGAGGCTCAGTTCACACTACCCCCTCTTCTGGAATGCTTTTCCCACCCACCGAGCTCTCTCTACACACCAGCTACTATGCTAAGTGCTTTACATTTGCCATCCCATTCTGTTCTCATGATGCCATCAGATAGGTACCACTGCTTCACTACTCCATTCTGCAGAGAGCTAACTGGCGGTGAGCGATAGCGCCAGGGCTCTGAGACACTGCGCCATGTCCCCCATCAGAAGGTCACTTCTCTGAGGGCAGAGCCCAGCCCGAGGGGCTCACTTATCAAATGAACACTTCACTTGCATCTTGCTTTCTTCCTAAAAGGATTTGAGCAGGTTAACAAAAAGTTATGTTGGGGTGGGGGTGGGGAATCTATAAATACCAAGAAATGAAGTCAGGTAAGGGAAAAATAAAAGCAGACAGAACGATGAAGGCAGAAGGGTATAAATATACCAAAAGCAACGTACACGCCCTTCACAAAGTCTACAGATAAGCTCCAAAGTTGTACTTCTGACCTTTTATCGGTCAAAGCAGAGAGGAAGTGGATATCCATAAACTTATTATGGATTTATGTCAGAAAGTCTCATTGCCACAGAAATTATGTTGGAAGCGATGTATGTTTCAGCCATCCAGCCTGACCAAATGATTTCTAAATGAGCCTATTTTCTGCTTACCTGTTGGCTAAACCTGCAGGCATGGCAAAGTAAACGCAACAGAAACATCTCTAAGAAGAGCCACACACTTCCCAGTTCTCTTATTCAGAATGCACTGAATAGATTTTAAGTCACTGAGAGAGGGTTTAAATTGTCATTATGAGGTGCTTGTTCCTAAACCACTCGGTGATAAACTGCTGTCTGTCTCTCACTAGGGAGGGCCCATCCCAGCACCACTGCCTTCTGATGCTTCAAATCCTTTCCTGGATCTCTGCTTCTTCTGTACTTTTCCTTCTTTCATCTGTTTTCGTGACGACATCTCAGTTTTGGTGATGACCAAGCATGGACTTAATAAGAGGCACCAGCCAGCCCCATTAACCCACTGCTTCTCTTGGCCGTACATGTCACTGTCTTTTGTTTCTTTTGGGTTTTTTTGGCCATGACTTATGGCTTGTGGGATCTTAGTTCCCTGACCAGGGATTGAATTCAGGACCACGGTAGTGAAAGCTCCAAATCCTAACCACTTGAATCCCAGGGAATTTCCTACCCATCACTGTTCACAACTAGCCTAAGTAGCTGTGCTAAAAAATTCATATGTGTGAAATTCTTCCTTTGCCCAAATGTAATGGCTATATCGGGTTGAGCAGTTGAACAGTATCCCCCCAAAATTCATTTCTGCCCAGAATCTCACAATGTGAATTTCTTTGGAAATGGGATCTTTGCAGATGCAATAAATTCAAATGAGGTCACAGTAGATTAGGGTGGCTCCTAATCCAATGACTGAAAAGAAAAGACACCCCGGGATAATACCATATGACAATGGAAGCGGAGACTGGGCTGATACACCTATAAGCCGAGGAACTCTAAGGACTGTCGGCAGCAAGCAGCAGCTAGGAAGAGGCAAGGAAGGACCCTCCAGCAGAGCCTTCCGAGAGAGTGTAGCCCAGCCACCACCTTGATTTTAGACTTCTAGCCTAGAGAATTATGACAATAAATGTCTGTTGTACTATGCTGCACAGTTGGTGTTAATTCTTCACAAAAGGACACTAGTACAATGGTGAAAATGCTTTACCCAGAAGATATAGTACCAAGTGTGCAAGACTGACCTTTTAACTTCTACCCACAGGTACAGGAGGCACACCGCCTAGGTTCAAGCCCTGACTCTGCCACTTACTATCTGTGGGCGCTTGGGCAAGTTACGTTTAACCTCTCTGAACCTCAGTTTTCCCACCTGTAATATGGGGATAATATTAGCAACTTCAGAGAGTTGTCACAAGGATTAAATTGGGTGATTCACAGAAAGTGCTCAAGAGTCATGCCTGACACATACAAGCACCCCATGTATTTGTTATTCTCAGCATCGTTAGAGGTTAAACTGACAAAAAAAGGTAGAAATTGGTCACTTAGAACTGTACACAACACACACCTCTCGTGGTCCTGTCCCCTTATCGCAGGCACAAAAAACCATGGGAGATCTCTCTCTCAGGGCTGTGCACGGCAACCAGAGACCAGAGTTAAAATCAGGATCTTCCACTGAAATAAGACTGTCCAAGTTTCAATCTTTCCACGCTAATCTGCAAAGCCAACATTTTCTCTTGTTAAATAATCCTAGGAACTCCATAAATGATACTCAGCACACATTCCAAACTAATCACTGAGACACAGCAACCTGGTTACACAGAGGTAGACTACTTGTAATGCTCAGCTCATCTCCAACCACAGAGCAGAGAGGACCAATCTCCCAAAACAGCAGGCTGTCTAGTCCTGGCTCCACCTAAGCCAGCCAGATCCTCCAGGAAGACTTTCTTACTCTGGATTCCATGGCCCTAGCAGTGTATAAAAATGACTGACACTAGCCCTTAGGGAATGGCTTCCCTTACTTTCAGCCCATACTTGTTCTGGAGCCCTCATACTCCCAGGTTCCTGCCGCCTCCCACTCTGGGTAAAAACCACCAAGTTAGAAGCCGCTGTCTGCTAGCCATAAGACAGCCAAATGGAGACGCCAAGTCTAGTACAATAATCATAACTCATTTAAAAAATGTCAGCATTCCAGATAATACTTGCAAGGATGATTGCAATTATCTAAATAGCATCATTGAAATTGATAAGAAATGTTACATTAATTGCTTGCACTGAATGAGCCCCTTCTCGGTACCAGACACAGAATTTTTATGTAGATTAATTCATTCAAGTCTGACTATTATTATTATCCCCATTTTACAATTGAACAGCATGAATCAGGGAAGTTATGACTTTGCCCCAGGTCACACAGCCAATACAGATGATCCTTGAACAACATGGGTATCAGGGCATCAACCCTCTGCACCTGAAAAATCATATGTAACTCAACAGTCGGCCCTTCTGTATCCATGGATTCAACTAACCAAGGACAATGTACTGCTGCAATATTTACTATTTGAAAACATCCAGGGACAAGGGGGCCAGACAGTTCAACCTGTGTTGTTCAAGGGTAAACGGTATTTAGAGGAGCCAGGTTAACAAAATAAAATAATATTCTATTTTAAAAATCCTACACATCCCAGAGAGGCAACCAGTTATCCACTACTTACAGAGCTCAAAGACAGACTCTTGTCTATGGACTAATACTATTTAAATTATCAATCAAAAACGACACTCTCTTAAAAGTTAGACATAATGTAAATGAAATACTACATGCGAACCCTTGTCCTGCATTCCACTTGAGGTTGCAAAGAAATAAATCTTGCCCCAGCCAGACACTGGGTCTTTATCCCCTATGAAGAAGACAAGGACCCAATCATGCCCTTGTGGTGGTGATCTGAACAGCCTAGAGGCCTGCAGTCTCACTGAGCTCGCCCTTGAACTTGAAGATACGTGACCCTGCTGAGGCTTCCTCAATTCACTTAACTGAAAAGTGAGAGATGTGGGGCAGTTCCCCCCAAATTTAAACATAGAAGTTTAAATCGGATCACATATTGATCACATATATCACATAACTGGACCACATATATATCACATAACTGGATCACATATTCCAGTGATCCCATTTCTGGGCACACACACAAAAGACATGAAAGCCGGGACTTAAACAGATACTTGTACACCTGTGTTCATGGCAGCGTCATTCACAATAGCCAAAAGGTGGAAACCACTCAGTTGCCCATCAACAGATGAACAGATAGAATATGGTATATATGTACAATGGAATATTGTTCAGCCTTAAAAAGGAAGGAAATTCTAATACATGGTACAACTTGGATGAATCTTGAGGACACTGAGTGAAGTGAAACAAGCCAGCTGCAAAAGGAAACAGACTGTATGATTCCACTTATATGGAGTATCCAGGGTAGTCAAAACCAGAGAGAGAGAGAGGTGAGCTCCAGGAAGTGGGAGGAGGCGGGATGAGGGAGTTACTGTTTAATGGGGACAGAGTGTCGGCTTGAGAAGATGAAAAAGTTTTGGTGATGGTTACTCAAAAATGTGAATACACTTAATACCACTGAATTTGCACTTAAAAATAGTAAACTTTAACTAGTGTATTTTACGGCAAATGCACAGACACAGAAAGGGGTATTAATTAATTAAATGAATTTCAAATCTTGGTTGTACCCTGAAACCTCCTGTGGAGATCTTTTAAAATATTTGTTCATCACCAGGAGTAAGAGGGTGGACACAGTGGGCCTCTGAGGTACTGGGGGGCAACACTGATACTCAGGAGGCATTCATGCCAGGAAATGAGCCTGTGCTTCTTAGGGGATTCAACGTCACTGAACTGATAGGGAACGGAAGCACAGTGCCAGCATGGGCAAGGCTGGTGGGGATAGACGGGGTGCGGGGATTACAGCCAAAGGAAACAAACATGAGAAACTTGACCAGACCCTGGATCCCCCACCCCCCCCACCCCCCCAAAAAAGGCTATTAAGTTCAGTTGAGGAAAATCTTCATGTAGAATTTAAAAGTCGATGGTGGACTTGAAGGCATGGTACTGGTGGTACTGAGGAGGGGGCTGTGGAAGAGAATATTCTTGTTGTTGGCCTGTGATGGGGTGAGGTATTTAGGGCTAAGCTGTCAGATTGAGGATGCAATAGTGCGGCAAGACGTGGATAGCTGGTGAAGCCACGGGAAAGAGATGGACTTTCAAAACATTGTTCTTTGTGGTTTTGAGGGTTCAAAGATTTTTAAAATAAAAATATCTATGCCACTGCTCTACCCCAAAACAAACAGAATATCTAGGGCACAGGATTCAGAGAAAGAGTGTTTTCTTTGTGAAGCTCCCCTGGAGATTATAATGGGCAGTGAGGTTGACAACTAGGAATTAGACGAGCTCTCAACTGAGATGTGATACAGCATGTATAACAATCAAAAGATGTGCAATTAACCTAAGAGGGTGCCCCACTGTTGATACTGAGCGGCCCTGGGAGATTTCTTTCGTCCCAAATGATCCCAGCGGCCCTGCCTTCCACTCTTCCCATAATGTAGTGTTAGCTGCTCGGTTGTGTCTGACTCTTTGTGACCCCATGGACTGTAGCCCACCAGGCTCCTCTGTCCATATGGAATTCTCCAGGCCAGAGTACTGGAGTGGGTTGCCATTCTCATTCTCACCCTTGCCCTCAGTTTCTCTCCCCAAAGGCAACCTCTAAAAACATGTTTGCATAACCTTCCAGAGGTATTCACAAGTACACAGGTTAAGTCTGTCTTCCTGTTTGGTTGCTGGATCTTGTTTGTCCTACTCAACAGATCAAAGGTGCACATTTGCAGAGATTTCAAAACTACTACAGAGAACCACACTATAAACTCCATTTCTTTCTCAGAGGTCACTAGTCAAATGTGAAGAGTCACAATCGGAGCCTACTTTGAAGGATAACACGTAAGCACAATCCTCCCAACTGCAGGCCGATTCAGATTGACAACACCGTATATTCTATTGCAGAACGGAGGAGGAGAACTCTGAAACTGTCCCCAGAAGCAATGCCAAAGCAAGGAAAGGGTTCTTGTGTCCCTGGTTCTTGTGGACAGGTGACTGTCTCTTTATACATTCTCTTTAAATGAATATTTTCTCCTTTGGAAAATAAAACTCATTAGTAGATACAGAACAAAACCAAGAGCCTACTGGTATTGGCTGTGTAATGATCATTTCTCAGAAAAACTTTCTAAGAGTTCGGTATGAGCAAGGCTTTGGATTTGATATGGGGAGGGGAGGAGAGTTTAGGGAGTGGGTGAAAGGAGAATTCATATTCCATGACACTGATGATGTAACTGACTTATTACCCCAACCTTGTGAAGCCTGCCTGGCCAGCCCCGGGCCAAGGTAAAGAATGTGGAAATCATGGACATACCCAAGGACCCAGGGAGGAAGCAGTCAAGTCTGGCTAATTCTAATACAGAAGGGTCAATAGGAAACATTGGTACGGGGGAAAAAAACACAAAAACTGGTAAAAGAAAGCAGGGAAGGCAGAATGAACGAGTAATCTGACTGTGGGGCCACACAAGCAGCAGCCAAGATTTTCTACATCCAAGGCCTCCAGCATCCCAGTTATGCCCATAGGCTGAGCTTCACCTCAACTTTAGGCCCATGAATCTAAAGCTTCATTACCCTTCTCGAGGCAGTAAGGCCTAAGGGATGTCTAATGAACCAGCATACTTCCTCAACCCCTCTTCTAAATCCCCACAGCACTAGGTAGACCAGAAGGTTGGAGGACCCTCTCATTGAAGTCAGATTCCACAATGTGAATTAGGCATAAAGATTAACACTTGTTTCAAACAGTTCCTTCCCATCTCAATACTGTCACAAACGCTTGGGCTCTCCAACCCACAGCAATGATCAACATAACCCTGAAGGGGGAAACGGGATGCCGAGTAACTGCAGAGCGACAATCCCTCACTCCGGTATGTTAGTGACAGTCCCACAACCACTTTCAAGATGACAAAAGAATGCAGTGCAAAATCCAACCCATCATCCAAGCTTATTTGTTAACATTCAACAATAGAGCATGTTAGGTTTGCTTTTGTTTGTTTTTAGTATACACGAAGAAGAATTTGGTCTCCAAATTGACAGACCAACTCCGCCTCCACAGAGATAACTATTTCCCATGAGTTTATACATTCAAGAAAGCACAGGATGTTTATAGCGTTAATTATATGTAAATTTTTAAAAACGTGTGTGGAGCCAAGATTTTAAATCCATTTTCTGTTAAATTGAGATGAGGGCAATGAGGTGGGAAGGCAGGCAAGAAGCAGCAGAGATGAGGGCAAGACCCCTCCCCTGACATTCAAGTGCTGATGCCATGGAGACACATTCTGAAAGAGCATTAAATCATTTAACCCTCTGAGCACGCACTTTCCCATCGGCACTTTACAGGACAGGAAACGGAGGCACAGAGAAATTAAAGTAGCTTGCCTAGGTTCCACAGAGGGTGCAGGCAAGTCTAAACTCAACATTAAATACTTGCCTGGCAGTCAAATTCTTGAGATTACTTTTAATTTAACTAAAGATAATAGAAACAATTTCCTCATTCAGACCAGCAATGCCATGCTGACACTCTAAGCAAAACCTGTAACAGCAAATACAGTCTGAGTGTCTTCCTAGGTACCAGGATTCCAGGTTACCAGGTAGGTACTAAACCTAAGCATTACTTAAGTATTTCAAAGATCTGCTGCTTCAGTAACATGCAAATCAAGTCCATTTATAAGATGACTAAGGAATTGCCTTAACATTATGTAAGACTGAGTTCACAATCAGGCAATAAAATAAGAAAAGTGAAGTGAAATTATTGGGAACTATTCTACCTTAAAAAGGTTGAAGGCAAAAGGGGCAGGGGGCAGCAGAAGATGAGATGGTGGGACAGCACCACCAACTCAATGGGCATGAAATTGAGCAAACTTGGGGAGATAGCAGAGGGCAGAGGAGCCTGACATGCTGCAGCCCATGAGGTCACAGAGAGTCAGACACGGCTTAGTGACTGAGCAACAACAAATATACCTTAATTTGCAAAAACAAACAAACAAAAAGACATAAAAATGTCTTTCTTTAGAGATTCAGGAGGAACAGGAAAAGGCGAACAATTAAAAGTCATCCTCTTTGGGGATCCTAAGCAAAAAATCAGAGGACTGTCCTATCTTTAAACAAGAGCAAAAGAAAAAACAGACCAATAGTTTCCTGTAATGGGGGCACGGTCTGAATGCACTAATTCCTATCAAACAGTATCTCTGCTAACATACTCAACTGATCTCAAAGTTGGGAATGAATGAAAAATACTTTTAAGTTGTCCTGGAGGGGCAAAAAAAAAACAGAAGAAGAAGACATCTTCCAACCCTTACTGTCCAGCCCCACCCACACCTACAAGGATTGCAGTCCAGAATGGCCAGGGCTGAGACCTTCCTTATTACACAAACAGGTTATCCAGCTCACTCAGCCTTCCCGAAGGCTCCAGAGAGCACCACCTACCCCTAGGAATCTCTGAGGAGTTGACGTCACTTAATCCCTAGTCAGTGGAGATTTGGGACTTTATCATCTAAATCACATTTGTTTCCCAGAAGGGAGAAAAGCAACCTTAAAGCCAGACTGAAACAGATCCTATACAGTAAACACAAACCTGGACAGAAATCAATGCCAGGGTTTGTATGCAGTGCTTGTGTGTGCTCAAAATCAAACACACAAGGAATACTGTAAATAAAGTGTTCAGTAACCAGTGCTCATGTGTTTTTACTTACTTGACAAAAACCTGCCAGCCCTGTGGAAAGGGTAATCTGTGTATTAGGAATGCTTTTTCACCCTTGCACTGGAGCACCAGTGCATCCGAAGTTACATCAGGAGTGCCTGGAGGGCTTCTGGTCTGGGTGGGGAAGGGACTTCACCTTTCCCTCAGGTTCTCAGGGATGCTCTGCGGCCACGCCAGGAAAACCACTGCACTGACTGGAGAAATAGCTGTCAGTGCCTTGGGCACCTTGGAAAGAAGGACCACGCACAACCCATGACGGTAAAACTAAGCGAGAGTCCAGGCAGAGCGGTGTCAAACGGGAGGGCCTGCTCATGAACTGGAGACACGGTATTTGCCAATTTCAAACTGAGATGTTCATCTTGTGGATGCCCTAAATCTCCAGTGAAATTTGATAAGAAAGATTATCGTTAAGTCATGGGAGGATGAGTTGTATAAATTGGGGAGAGGTGGAAGAAGCCCTACCCCCTAGATAGTCTGGTTGTCAAGGTCCTTGCCTGGCTATAACTACATTCTCTTCAAAAAAAAAAAAACAAAAAAAAACAAACCTGTTTTCAGAGAATTCAGAGAATCTGCCTTCTGAAATGGTTTAGAGTTAGCTGTCTACCTGGCTGGAATCTCTTGGGCACCAGCGAGGCTCTAGATCTACCTCTCTTTGGGTTCGCTGGATGCCACCCGTTCCAGAGCCATCATCAGGATTTACATCCATCCTATCCTAAGTGAAACTATATGACAAACCTGACCAGTAAAAATAGAAGCGCGATGAAGCAGCCTCTGAGCAACGAGAGAGAGGGCACCCCCCAACACATACACGAACACACACACACACTCAAACTTCACCCACCCTCTTGCTGCTCCAGGCACTGTGCGTTCCAACCACACCCACCTTCGCGCCATCCCCCACTTCACCAGGTCACCTGTCCATAAAATCTAATGGAAACTCTCAAAGAACAAAAAGATTCTTCAGGGAGAGACTAGATTAAGCTGTTCTCCTCAAGACAGCACTGTCTTTTGTTGCCTACAAATAAAGGCTTCCATGATAAATTCCCCTCTGGCTACCCCTCCCTCCACAGGACCTACCCACACCACCTAAACATCAACCCCACAAAACAGCCACGCAACACACCCACTGGAATGCCTTTCCATTTTCCTTCCTGACCTCCCTCAAGGCTGTGGTCACACCCTTCATGAGGCATCCCATTTCCCCATCCAAATCCGTCACTTGTGTCTTCGCTTCCACGGAATTTGGAAGTACACCAATAAAAGTAGAGGCATTACTCTTCAACTTCCAGACTCTTATAAAGTGTAAGGCTGTAACCATTTTCCTTCATCCCCAGTGTGTTGTACGCATCAGGTACTCGATTATTAGAATCACCACTGTGTGTTTAGCACTATGTGCCAGGACTGCACACTCTTGCGAGTCCCTTGGACTGCAAGGAGATCCAACCAGTCCATCCTAAAGGAGATCAGTCCTGAATATTCATTGGAAGGACTGATGCTGAAACTCCAGTACTTTGGCCACCTGATGCGAAGAGCGGATTCACTGGAAAAGACCCTGATGCTGGGAAAGACTGAAGGCGGGAGAAGGGGACGACAGGGGATGAGATGGTTAGATGGTATCACCGACTCAATGGACATGGGTTTGAGCAAGCTTTGGGAGTTGGTGATGGGCAAGGAAGCCTGACATGCTGCAGTCCATGGGGTTGCAAAGAGTCAGACACGACTGAGCGACTGAACTGAACTGTACTGCCAAGAACACTGGCCAATGTCACAGGAATGCAAAACATCATCCTTCAAGGTATAGGAGAAAACCCCAAGGCTATTCAGGCAGTTAAGGGCCAAGTCAGGATTTAAACTCACATCTACTCAATACCAAACCTTGTGCCACTCCACTGACATTGTTCTGCCTCTTAAGGGAGAAAAACAGAATGGAATGGTAAAGTGAAACAGCAGTAGCTTATTGGTCAGTCAACCCACTACAAACTTCTGTCTGATTTCTCATCAACCCTAGACTTTAACGCATGGCCAGTAGCCTGGCAGGCCACAGTCCATGGGGTTGCAAAGAGTCAGACACGACTGAGTGACTAACACAGAACATGTAATAAAGTGTGTTTTACAAATCATCCTATTTGGAATCATTGGAGCATACCATTATATTATGGAAAAGTCTTTCTTTCATTTCAGTGCCTCACGATGAGATGGGATGTCTCTACATATAGATAAAATGGTTGGATGAAGCCAGGATATACTCTATAAAAAGCCCATGTATTCTTTGATGCTTTTCCTTGGGGCGGGGGGAGGGCGGTTAAAGAGTAAAATAAATTTGAGAGAATCCTGCCCACCTTTTAAAAGAGTAGTTTTAAAAGAGCACACTATCCAAATGGCCATAGGTTTCTGCAGTTTGATAAAATCAGGACAAACACCTGAAACAGACAGAAAGAAGGAAGGACACCTCCTTGGATGAGTCAGAGAAGGCAAATTGGCAGCAGCTGGTGAGAAAGATGGACCGGTCTGGAAGTATCAGCTTCCAACCCCCGCACCCCTACCCCCTGTCACGGGTAGCTGTGCGGTTTTGAGACAGTGTCATGGGCTTCAGCTTAGGGAAGACCACTGGTCCTCTCAGAGGTAATAACAAGGAAACGGTAACAATGGCACACGAAACACACAAGCACTTGGTAACTTCACCAACTTCAACTCCACACCATGTGCTGGCGTGCCTACCCTGTAGGGCTTACCCGACTCAGATCAGAAGTCGAATAGCCTTTGTCTGTCTTTGGTTGCCATGTAGACTTGGTAGGCGCTAGATCCGCTTGTACACTAGCCTTGTAAAGAAAATGAGCTGTTGAAAAGCTTATACCGTGAGAAGGTGAGGGGCAAAAGCAAACTAATGGTTCCCTTGAGAAAAAAGGGGGTCGCTAACGCCTGAAACAACACTAAGTTCTCCAACAAACTGGGTATTACGAGCTTAAATGCTCCCAAACAAGTCACTGGGGCTGAGGACATATGTGATTAAAGTTAAAAGCGTACTAAAAGAACACTTTAGCTCGTGACCTGAAAGCACCTTCTGAAAAGCTTAACCACAACATTAGTGCTGGAGGAGGAACTTGATTTTTTTGTCTATTACAGCCTGCATCTCAGGGCAACACTGCATACACCCCTCCTCCATCTGCGAAGAAAAACACAGACAGACTGTTGGAACCAAGCTGCCCGGAAGTGAACGTGAAGTCGCTCCGTCCTGTCCGACTCTTTGAGACCCCATGGACTGTAGCCTACCAGGCTCCTCTGTCCATGGGATTTTCCAGGCAATGGTACTGGAGTGGATTGCCATTTCCTTCTCCAGGGGATCTTCCCGACCCAGGGATCAAACCCAGGTCTCCCGCATTATAGACAGACGCTTTACCATCTGAGCCACCAGGGAACTCCTTAAACACAGGTGTATTCAATCCTGTTTTATACACCTGAGATTAATAGTTCAGAACTTAACTTTCTAGTACTGGGAAAGCAATAAGAAGCTTAGTAGTGCCGACCACCGAAACACACCAGTCACCAGGTGATTTGGAAATCTCATCATGCAGACAAGAGCATCAGACACTAAAAGTACCAGCCAGAACCTTCCCCTGCATCACAGACACAAACACACCCATGCTGGGCTGATTTTACACTTCTTTAAGAGAAGCAAAGAGTGAAACACTGATCATTTACAACATTTCTCATGATTTTGCAGAGGGTAGAAAACCACAGTTCCTGGCACAGATACATTGATTACTGACCCACATGAGGCACTTAAACTTTGACTGGATCATCAGTGATGAGCAAAATCATCTTAGTCACAAGACCCCTCTCTGCTATGGCTGGTCTTTTAAACTGTCAAATAACTGGAAGAAAACTTTTGACAGATCATGGTGGCAGCGTGTCAAAGCAAATACATCATAGTTTGTTACAAGAGCATGAAAGTTATCTGCAAATCATTATCTAAGCATAAGTTCCACTTAAATTTAGTTTTGACTGTAGAAAGACTCTCTGGTTGTAATGTTCTACTCATGTCTGAATTAGTATAGCGGCTTCACCCTTCCCGTTTCCACATCAGCTCTACAGAATTGTGTTAGGGAGCTAATACTCCAGTTTAGTTCTGTAGTAATGTCTTAAAGGGCTTCCCTGGTAGTTCAGTGGTAAAGAATCCTCCTGCCAATGTAGGAGACTCAGCTTTCTATCCCTGAGTCAAGAAGATTCCCTGGAGAAGGAAATGGCAGCCCACTTCAGTATTCCTGCCTGGGAAATCCCATGGACAGAGGAGCCTGGTGGGCTACATCCAAGGGGTTGCAAAAGAGCTGGACATGACTTAGCGACTAAACAACATCTCAAAAAATAACTTCACAGGTTGCCAAAGGAAGTGGCCAATGTGGAAGAAGCAAGGATCAAATAGAAGCCTATTTAGTTTTAATTCAGTGCACCAATGTGCAAATCAGGAATACTTTAGCAATCTCTCATGTCAGAAATCTGAGAAGAGAACCTTGAAGAACTTATTGAGAAATCCCTCAAGAATAACACACGATGTGGTATTTCACAGACCCTCAGCCTGGTAGAGAAGAGAGACATCATAACAGCCCTGAACTGAGTTAATTTACTTTGTACAAGAATTACAGAAATAAATGTCAATTCAAGGGGAGGAGAAATGGCAGAACATCAGCCCAGACCTAAAATAAATAAAACAGCTTAATTCAAACTACCAAAGAGCTGTTTTTAAAGACCAGTCTCAAATATGTTTTACTAGGAATATGCAGCACTGGAATTGAAATTACTACAATATATATAGGATGTATATATTGAGAATATATATATCCCAATAGGGAGTCTGCTTATCTTTAAATGTTGGGGATGAACCCAGCTTGGTATAGTTCGAGGTTTCATTGAACCCATAACTCACCAAACCCACAAACAAGAAAAAGCACTGCCCTATAATACAACACAGCAAATACAATCCTGTATTCTCCTCTGTTCTTTCTGTGAAAAGCCCAAAGCACTATTTTCAGTCCTGTGTTGACAGAAGGCCCAGAAAGCCAGAAACCATATATTCTAATACATTGTGCCGTCCCCTTTTGCGTGGATAGTTGACATTAGGTAGTATCTATTAACACTAAGGTGTATTCTACTAGACATCATTTTTAAAATAAACTATGAACATCCTCACACATATAAGAATTTAGATCTTGCATCATTTTATATAAATGATGCTATGACTAAAAATATTTGTGAGGACAGACAGAACAGACTTGTGGTTGCCAAGGGGAAGGGAGGGTGGGGGAGGGATGGAGTGAGAGTTTAGGATTAGCAGATGCAAATTATTATATATATATATGGATAAACAACAAGGCTGTAAAGCACAGGGTACTATATTCAATATCCTGTGATAAGCCATAATGAAAAGGAACACAAAAAAGAATGTATGCTGCTGCTAAGTCGCTTCGGTCGTGTCCGACTCTGTGCGACCCCATAGACAGCAGCCCACCAGGCTTCCCCGTCCCTGGGATTCTCCAGGCAAGAACACTGGAGTGGGTAAAAGAATGTATATATATAACTAAATCACTTTGCTGTACAGCAGAAATTAACATATTATAAATCAACCGTATTTAATAAAAATATATACATATATATATTTGTGAAGTCATTTTTCCATCTGTTTGTCCACTAGGAAAACTATCTCATTGCTTTGTGATCGCCCATCTCCCAGTTTGAACAATTACTTCCTTCAGTCTGCATCTGATGAGGGGAAAACCCAAAAGTACAGCACCAAATAGTATCTGACCAGTACTAGTATCGTTCAAGTAAGTACATGGACTATCCTGAATGAAAGAACATAGCAACACAGTAAGCTCCCTGTGAGTTACACCTTGCGTGTCAAAAGCATTCAGGCTGTGTTCTCTAAGTGGTATTTGTCCTCAAACAGAACAGAAAAGCCTGTTTGCTTTTCTAACTTCTCCATGAAAGAGAACGTCTGAAATATACGATGTGTATGATACAAATCTTCCCCAGTGGCACCGTGGTAAAGAATCTGCCTGCCAATGCTGGAGACACAAAAGACTCGGCTTTGATCCCTGGGTGAGGAAGATCCCCTGGAGGAAGAAATGGCAACCCTCTCCAGTATTCTTGCCTGGAGAATCCCATGGACAGAGGAGCCTGGCAGGTTACAGCCCACCGGGTCACAAAGAGCTGGGCACGACTGAGCAGGCAGACACATTATACACATACCACCTTCAGCTCTAGACCTACTTGGAGGAAAATGGTGGTAACAGCAAGTGACCTCCTCTAACAAGACACTCAACTCAATCAGTGCCGTTTAGTTCAGGAGATCTCTAAGTGTAGCTGTTGATCTGAGGTTTCATTCAGCTGATGTTGTACCTTTTAAACAAAATAATGATATTTAATGCAATAAAAAGAATCCGTGAACATACACCATTTATGAATCTGGTATCAAACTCATAGAAGTGTTCATTTTAAGGACATAATAGAAAAAAAAAAGGACATAATAGGCTATTGTGTTAAAGCCTTAAGAGTTCAGGGTGGTCATAAAGTCTGAAAATTGGCAACTACTTTCCATTTTTTACTATGTCAGGTGACCAAAGAATGCCTTCCTGGGGAGGATTCCAAATAGATGGTACACCACTCATTACATCAAGCTCCTAAGTAAAGTTAGACGAGGATTTCCAAAGAAAGTGGCTACACAGAATGCCCTTCACACTTGTGGGATCTCAACCTGCTTGACAGCCAAGTCTAGGAGCACTCTAAAACCACAGGTGCATTGAATGAAAACCAAGCGTCATCACAGATGCTCATGTAGGGAAATGGGTGGAAATGCAGCATTAAGGGACTGCGTTCTTGTACATTTGCCCAGCACACTCAACTAGCAAGGCACAACACCGAACAGATCATGGTTTAAGATATGACATCAAAACCCCTTTTTCAATGCATACTCGCCTAGTTTCCACACGTTGTGACCATCTTATAATTTGACACAATGAAGCTGCCAGACGCTCTGGGAGCTTGACATATCCAGGACTTTCACCAATCTGGTGAATGGCTGACATCCTCTGGATGAACACATCCCAGCTCAAGGAACTCTGCCCTCTGAGTGGTTTAGCAAAGTGCAAACTCAGGCTGCAGAGGGCAGGCCTGGGGTTAAGTGTTCAATGCATCTCCCTAGAGGACAGAGGCCGCAGCTGACTCCTCACTGGCTAACACAGGAAAGGTCACCTGGGAAAACTCATCTCTGATGTTCCCTTCCAAGGCCCAGAGGAGAGAAGCCAGGGTGAGCAGGCTGACTACTCCCTTTTTATGAGGCAAGCCTGTGGCCCTCACGACAAGTCAGAACCACAAAAGGTAAACTTGCAGCAGGAATCACCACCTTAACCCAAACCTGCTACCCCTGCCACCAAGGCCAGCCCGGGCAAAAGATTAACCTGTGATCCGCGACCATGGGTTCACCAACCTTGTTGAGAAAGAGGGAACGCGCCAACTTTCTGTTTGTTTTAAAGGAAATACTTCCTGGCACATGTTTTGTAAAGACTCTGAACTCTGCACATGAAGCCACGTGGTTGGATCTAATCTGGCTCTATCCACTTAACGATCAGCCTTACGTCCTTCTGACGGTAGCCCCTGGCGGGGTAATCGACAGGGTCTCATTCAAGTCACGCGGCTCCAACCGGATCCCAGGGAGCCCAGCGCCGCGTCCTGTCGGCGCTGCAATCCTCCGGCGCGCCGCACAGTCCCCGCAGGGCCCAGGGGAGGCGGGGGACGGGAAGGCGGGGTGGGAGGAACTGGACCGGAGGTGCAGCTTTCAGCTGCAGCAGGAAAGGACTCCCAGCTCCGGCGGCCCAGGTGAAGCTCTAGGGAGCCGCCGTAGAAGCAGATGCCAGGCCTTCCAGGAACGCCGACGCTGCCACTAGCAGAATGCGCGGGCACACTACTAACGGAGCCCACCTGTAGCCACAAGCAAACTTTCCTCCCCTTCTGAGTTGGAAGAATCGGGTCCCTAACGCCACCCCCTGGCCCGAGCCAGCTATGGCTGGGAGCTCCGCGGGATCCTCACCTGATACCCCTAAACCCCCAACTCGGTGTGTTTCAGGGCGCAGACCCAGTTCTGCCTCGCACCACGGTGGGGTGTGCAGGGGGGAGGGACTGGGGTGCCAGCTGGGTATTATGACTGTGGGGAGAGCCGGAGGACGCCGCTCACTAGCCTTTGCAACTCCAACTCCCAACTTTGCCAGCCACCCAGCCGCTGCCCCCCTGTTCCTCTGCGGCGCGCACTCGGCTCCCCCGGCTTCTCCAAGCCTTCCTTCGGGGTAAAAGCCCCCAAAGTCAGCGGATCCCCGCGCGCCCTGAGGACTTACAGCCATAGCGAGGTCTCTGCAGGGACGGCTGGTCCTCGTGGGGCATCCTGCGAGGCTCTGGGGGCCCGCCCGGGGCGCGCCCCCCGCGGCTCCCCTCGCTGGCCAGGCTCGCCGCTCCGCGCCCCGCCGGCGCGCTCGTATCCGGCTTCTCGCTGTGCCCGCCTGGCCGCCCGAGATAGGCGCCCGGCTCGCTCGGTGCGCCCTCGTCAGCGCCCGCAGCCGCCGCCGCGCGCTGACACCCAGGCAAAAGTGAACTCTCTTTCCTCGCTCGCTCTGGGCCGCCGCCGCCGCCTCC
The DNA here is from genome assembly GCF_019923935.1 of Bubalus bubalis. NCBI lineage: Eukaryota > Metazoa > Chordata > Mammalia > Artiodactyla > Bovidae > Bubalus > Bubalus bubalis. The sequence continues at coordinate 95,147,050 of NC_059167.1, forward strand.
CGGGCAGGTTTCCTTTCTCCCTCCAGCCCGGCCCCGTTATCCACCGCGCTGCGAGCGCGCGCCGCCGCGCAGCGACCTCTACCGCCCGCGGGGCGCAGCGCCCGGGCGCCTGGACCCGCCCCCGTCCGGCCCCCGGGCTTGGAGGAGGGGGCTGTACTGCTCCTGGGCCGGGATCCCCTGCAGCTGGGGCCCGCGGCCGCCCCGCCTGCTTTTTCACTTGTGGAGCGTTAAGAGGGTGGAAGTGAACCTCCGCGGAAAAGAGCAAGAAAAACCGCAGAAGATACAGCCAGCCCCAGCCGTCCGGGGTGTTGCTCAGTTACAGAGGGACAAACAGCGTGGTTCCTTTTCCTCTGGGGAGATTGCGCCTTGACTTTTTTTTTTTTTCGCTGCAAACGTTGTTTCTGTGACTCCTTTTCTATAAAATACAGGGTTCCCCTTTCATGACCAGAAACTGAGAGTGTGTGTGTGTGTTGGAGGGAAAAGATAAACACTCCCCGAGCAACCACTCAAAACACCATCCTGGGCTCGCCTTCGGCCCGCTCCCCTCCCCCAAGTACAGAACTATGGCCCAGCCCAGCTGGGGTCGACACCACAAAAACCTTTTCCGGCTAAGCTTTTAAGGAAATTAAACTGCATGTGGCAGTTTTTAAAGTTTGGTTTTTAGTGTGTGTGTGTGTGTGTGTGTGTGTGTGTGTGTGTGTTTTAATGCAGTCACCTGGAGCTGTTTTTCTTTGTGTCTCGGAGTGATAAGATTTGGAGGCATGTGGGACTCTTCTATACTGGTGACCTCACGTGCTTGTCAAACGTGGAATGTATGGGTTGACCAGATGGCTGGTCAAATAAACCAACCCAGGTGGAGATACAAGAGGTGAGTTTGTTGGAGAAAAGGTGGCATAGTAACACTAAGCATTTTTAAGTCTGCGAAGATCAGGGTGGCCAGCTGGTTCCCGATTCACACGGGAGCTATAGTCCTTCTCAAACGTGTGGAAACTCAGATTCCAGGGCCCCATCCTCAGAGCTTCCAGTTCAGTTGGGTCTGGAACAGGGCTCATGAATCTGCATTTCTAACAAGCTGCCCTGTGATGGTAGAAAAAAAGCAGGAGGGATCTCAGTTGGATTCAGGGGAATGTGTTCTGATGGAAGAGCAAGGGGATTCTATCCCACTCCCCTCTTTTTTTTTCCCCTGGAGTCATGAGATTCTTAGCGGGTTAGAATGGGTTGAGTGGGAGCTTTCTCCCTAAAAAGCAGAGGCCCCTTCTTATAAGAGCAATTCACAGGTGAAATAATCACATTTTGAGGCACAGCACTCTGTCAGCGTTCAGCCAGACAGGGGCATATTCAAGGGGGAATTTCCTGTGTTTCTGGACATGCTGAATTGGATATTTCAAGTTCATTTCATCTCAATGATTCCATGTATTAAGTACTAACAATTAAGCCCTTACTCACACATTATCAATTTTCAGGATGAGTGTATGATTTAGGACCCAAATAAGCGGGTAGTCTATGTATTTAAGGGTTTCCCTGGTGGCTCTGTCTATGGGGTCACACAGGATCGGACACAACTGAAGCGACTTAGCAGCAGCAGCAGCAGCAGCTGGTGGCTCAGATGGTAAAGAATCTACCTGCAGTGCAGGAGACCTGGGTTTGATCCCTGGATCAGGAAGATCCCCTGGAGGAGAGCATGGCAACCCACTCCAGTATTCTCACCTGGAGAATCAACATGGATAGACAAACCTGGCAGGCTACAGTCCATGGGGTTGCAAAGAGTCAGGCATGACTGAGGGACTCTTTTTTTTCTTTTTTTTTTTTTTAATGTATTTAGAGGTGGGAGGAAAATCACTGTAAACCAGAATGGTCAAGGAAGATGATAGCATTTGAACATATGGTTTGAGGTGGACCTTGAAAAAATGGATAAGAGTTGGATGCAGAATGTCTATTTCTGAAGGACAGGCAAGAACAAGGGACAATGGGGGTGGTACATGAGGCTGGGTGAGGGTGGGAACTTTGAAGCTGGTTTCAGATCATAGAGGTCACTGAAGGTGGGCATAAGAGGACTGGATATTATCATAGAAGTAACTGAGAGCTCAAAGTTTTAAGGCCTGGGAGCAGCATGATGCAACAGAATTTAGGGAAGAGGAATCTTGCAGCAGATAATAGGATGGATTGGAGTGGGGCAGCTGGGGGTACTGACACCAGGTGGAAGGGGCTGTGGCAGAGCTGGAAGAAGGAAGCGAGGAGTTTCAGTGAGGTTGATCTGAGGCCAGCAAGACTGAAAAAGAGAGTTTTAATACAAAGCAGTTGGTGCCATCAATATATAAATATCACCAAATGTAATACGTAAATATCTGTTAATGGTAGAAGGTGAAGATTAAAACAAAAATAGGTGGTGTGCAGGAGAGTGGTTCTAAGTTCACATTCCAGCTGTCAGCTCTTCTCTGAAGGCTCTGGGGAGGTTTCAAAGCTCTGTCATGGCTAACGTTTCTATGGAAAACTTAATGCTAAGAAGAAATTGTAAAAGCAAATGCTCTTGATTTTTTTTGCAAGTGCTGAAATTAGTCTTTTGGATTTCAGTCTGCGTTCACTGGGTAACAGTACTATCTCACAGATCGCTTCTCTGCAGTATCTCAGGAAAGAAACTTGTCTGCAGAATTCTGGGCTATTTTCTCTTAGGGTTTGACCCTGGAAGAGAATGATTCAAATAAACACAAGGCAAAGTGCCAGCTTACTTTGCCATCTGACTATGCTTGTGCAAATATTAAAACAAAACTGAGGCCATCTAATGAAAAATGTTTTTTTAATAAACCAAGAAGAGTTTTTTCTTTCATGTAAAACAAAAGATGACACTGGAAAACTACTAGACCTGGTAAAACAATTTTTTAAGCCTATTATTTTATTTTTCAAAATATTTTTTATTTACTCATTTGGCAGTGCTGGGTCTTAGTTGCAGCACATGGGATCTTCAGTCTTTGTTGAGGCATGCAGGATCTAGTTCCCTGTCCAGGGATCGAACCCAGGCTCTTTGTATTGGGAGCCCAGCGTCTTAGTCACTGGACAACCAGGGAAGTCCCAACATTATTTTAAAAATGATTGTTTTCAGAGGCCATCTGTCTCACGAGTAGTTGAAATGAGTTATTTGGGGAAAAAAATGCAACTTTGTTTTTATAACAAAATAGACTATTCACATCAAGAGCATCAAACAAGATTTTAAAAGTATTTTTGAATAAAGATCATGGCATTTAACATTCCAGCCACCTTTGAAATGATCTGGTCATTTTCCAATAATATCATGTTATGGATCATTTTAACATTTTTACCAAATAGTGACCAATGTGTTTTCAAAAGCATCACCCAAAGAAGTAAGTCATGAAGAAATGACAGGAAAGAAATCATTCCAGCCTTTCTCAAAGTCCTAGAAGACTTTGGGTTATTAAAATTTTCCAACTTATTCCCTGTCCCAGAAAAAGATGCTTAGCAGGAGCAGGATCTGCATTTTATTGCAAAAGAGACCTCTGTACCTAAAAAGGGAATGTTACAGTCCAACATAAGATTTCAAAAAAGAAGAAGAATATGAACAGAAATAAGTGTAACAGCCAGTGTTTCAGTTCTCAAAAACAAAAGCCTGGTAGTAGTATCAGGGTAGAGGATAACTGTAGAACTGGTGGCCTCTACGCATCATTTTATGGCCAAGGAAACAGAGAGGCATAGAAAAGTTGCATGGTTTCCACGGAAGAAAAGAAGCTTAGTGACAAGTCAAGTCTTCTGAGAGTCTCTGTCCATTGCCTGACTCTTACATCCCTTTGTGGAACATGGTCTTAATTGGCAGATGAGAGGCAGGTAAACTTCTAGCTGACCTAGGAGAGCTTGGCCATTTTGAAAGAAGTTTGACTATCAGAGGATGAAAATGAAGATACCTATTGTGTTACTAACCTGGACTCTTGGATTCTTGAATCAATAGAGATTGGTAAGAGGCCATATGAGAAATTCGGGCAAGGCTTTCTTGGGACTCATGCTGCAGCAAGAGAGAACGAAAACAAAAAACAGGTGCCCTTGTTCATAGCGCTACCTGAGTAGGGTGGGGTGGTTCCTTAAAATGCAGTGAGGGCAGGGGCGGATTGGTGGATCGGGCGGAAAAGGGTGGTTTGGGTGGTCTGCCTACTCCCTTGGTGGAGCTGTGTGCAGGGATCATGCATGGTACCCTGCTTTTGCTCATGGCGCCTCGGAAATGGCATTTGGCCTTTTTGCCTCTTATTGTTCATAACTGTCCCGGCCATGCGTGCATGCAGGTTTTTCCAGCCCCTCATTATTTCTTTGCATTCTGTTGCTCTAGGAGATGTTTGTCCAGGACATTTGACCCTCCAGTAAAGGGTCCCAGGTCGCATCCTGTCTCAATTAGGTGACAAAATGATAAAGTATAACAAATGTGGGGAGTTAGGAGTTCTCATATGATGTTGGGAGAAGTGTCCTTTGGGTAATCATTTCTAGGTGTAAGCTGGTCCTCTCTGGTTAAAGAGGTACATTTTGTGAAATCCAGCAATTCCATGTCTACTAAGATCCTTTAGAGAAACTCCCACATCCAGGGAAACATATACAAAATGGTCATTCCAGGGAAAAACAGCCTAAAGGTCATCTAGTGGCAGAATAAATACATTGTGATACATAAAAATAGCAAATGATAAATATGTGATGCCAATTATATGCAGTTAACAAACATACAAAATAACATTACATAATAGACATAGAGACATATGCCTTTGGTAAAAGTATAACAAATGCATAGACAAAATATGCCAATTTTAGAATAGCAATAACTTCTGAGAAATTCGGGAAAGGAATGGAAGCTGTAAAGGTAGACAAGGAACATCAAATATATATATTACATTTAATTTCCTTTTAAAACACTGAAGCAAAAATGGCATTTGTTGTATCCAGGTGGTATGTATGCACCTTCTTAATGTATTAAATTAAAACATTAAAATCTCTCTCTCTGTTTGGAATGCTTTTCAAGATATTTTTTTAAAAAGAAACAAGCATTTTGTTAGTATAGTCAAATAGAATTAATGTCTTTGTTGGTTTACTGCTTTTTGAAATTCAGATTAATTTTCTTGAGTAAGGCAAATCTATACTACTTCAAAACAAAGCCTCATTGAGATACACCTTCTGATGATGGCAATCTGAATGTACAAACACACATATCCTTCAAGAAAGGTACTTATTATCTGGGGAAGGGATTGTGGCTCCCACCCCCAAACTCAGCTGCCCCCTAAGGCGCCGCTGGGACCCACTTCCTGGTGACCAGCTTCTCCATTTGAGGACTGGTTAATGACTCCTGGTCTTCCGGTTCAAACAGAACAAGGGACAGCTCTTGCCTTCATGAATGGGGGGAGGGTTGACCCTAGGTCTGGTCTGTTGTGTAAGCAGAAATTGCCACACTTTGACAAAGCACTGCTTAAATATTTTGGTGGGGCGGCCTCCACTTTAAAGTTTTTGAGGAGGGTGGGGGTGGGGATTTGTCAACCAGCTGCTAAAGCTCAGCTACTCAGCTTGTTAAGAGTTAACTTCACATCTGGATCTAGTCAGTGTGAGGCTGAGTGCAAAAGCCAACAGAGAACCAAGGAATACCATAGCAAGGGGGGCAGACATGACCAGCGCCTGCCTTTCGTCATAAATACAACCTTCACCTCAAGCTCAGCAGGTAAAAAATCAGAATCACCCAATTCCGCGTCTCCCCCCATCTACCAATGGGTCTTTTCTCTTTCTACCTTCCTCTGTTAATACAAACATTTCCAGTCACTTAGATTTTTGAAGTTTTGATCTCCATCATTTTGGATTCCTCCAGGATCACAGCTCAGTATCCAGTTAGCCACTAAGGTGTGATGTTTTGTGTGTGTGAATATCTCTCTTGCGTATTAATGCATCTTCATTTTTTTTTTTTATTCACATAGTCACCACTACCACTCCACTTTGGTGCAATCTCTCAGCTGGGCTGTATCGATGGCTAGTCCTGCATCAGTTTTTTTCCTTCTTGCAATTTAACTTCATTTTTTTTTCCCTCCTCTAAATTCCTATATCAAATATCTTTATTTGTACTCTCCTTTGAGCCTTTAGCAAATGCTACTTTAGTCACTATTTATGTTTTTATTGTTGTCTTGATTAAAAAAAAAAAAAGTTAGCACTTGGGAAACCCAGATTTCAACTTTAGTTCCCAAATAGTAAATGAAAGAAGTAACCCCGGAGGGCTGAAGATAGCAGTGTGGAAAGTTATAGCTGTTGAAAGTCTGCTGATTTTCCAGGTGTTTAATTCCAAGCTGGGATTTTTTTTTTTTTCCTAGAGACTTTGACAGTCTAAAAATTGAGAGCTTTCATGGAGGTGGAATTTGACCTTTGTCTAACATGAAGCTTTTGACCTTTTGAACACAGTAGGTGTTCCAAAAAGACAATCACAGTAGAAATCTATTTGGTTCTGGGCAAGTGCTGACATCAACAAATAGGGTCTGCCTACTACACATAAAGATTATCATATGATCTCTACAGTTTCTAAGCCGTGTCAATAAAACCAGCTGGCTGGGGAAGGCTTCTGAAATCAGTTGGCTCTGGCTGCTATAACAAAATACCATAGACCAGGAGGTTTAAACAACAAACCTTGTTTCTCATGCTTCTAGAGGCTGGGAAATTCAAGATCAAGGTGCCAGCTGATTTGGTTCCTGACGACAGGCCTCTTCCTGGTTGACAGACGGCCATCTTCCCATTAGGTCCTCACGTGGCCCTTCCTTGGAACATGAGTGCTGGGAGCGGGCGGGGGAAAGGGAGAGATTTCCTGCAGCTTCCTTTTCAGCAGGGCATCAATCCCATCATGAGTTGTTATTGTTCAGTCACTCAGTCATGTTGACTCTTTGCGACCCCATGGACTACAACACACCAGGCTTCCCTGTCCTTCACCAACTCCCGAAGCTTGCTCAAACTCATGTCCATTGAGTCGGTGATGCCATCCAACCATCTCAACCTCTGTTGTCCCCTTCTCCTCCTGCCTTCAATCTTTCCCAGCATCAGGGTCTTTTCCAGTGAGTTGGCTCTTCACATTAGGTGGCCAAAGTAGTGGAATTCAGCCTCAGCATCAGTCCCTCCAATGAATATTCAGGACTGATTTCCTTTAGGATTGACTGGTTGGATCTCCTTGTAGTCCAAGGGACTCTCAAGAGTCTTCTCCAACACCACAGTTCAAAAGCATCGATTCTTTGGTGCTCAACCTTCTTTATGGTCCAACTCTCACATCCATACATGACCACTGGAAAAACCATAGCTTTGACTAGACGGACCTTTGTCAGCAAAGTAATGTCTCTGTTTCTTAATATGCTGTCTCAGTTGGTCATAGCTTTTCTTCCAAGGAGCAAGTGTCTTTTAATTTCATGGCTGCAGTCACCATCTGCAGTGATTTTGGAGCCCAAGAAAATAAAGTCTGTCACTGTTCCCATCATGAGAGCCCACCTAATTTAACTCTAATTTCCTCCTTGCTTTCAGGTTGCTCAGTGGTAAAGAATCTGTCTGCCAATGCAGGAGACCCAAGAAATGCAGGTTGGATCCCTGTGTTGGGAAGATCCCATGGAGTAGGAAATGGCAACTCACTCCAGGATTCTTGGCTGGAAAATCCCATGGACGATGGAGTCTGGCGGGCTCACTGAGTCAGACAGGACTGAGCATGGGCACGAATTTCCTCTTTAAAGGCCCCACCTCCAAATATCACCACACCATCACATTGGGCTCCAACTAACGAATTTGGGGTATTGGACGGGAAGGACACATTCAGTTCATGGCACCTTTTTTCATTTTTCTAAAATGTCTATAAGCATGTTGGAGTGTCACAGTTATTTTACCAGATCTCATCTTCTATAGTTTTGGGGGAATTTACTATGAAGGAAGACCACATAGGCAGAGTTGAAGCTTAAGGCAGGAACCTCCTGCTGGTCAGCCACAAGGTCCAGTGGGGGAGGGGAGGGAAGGCAAGACAGTCACGACAAAAACAGTGCCTAATGTTCTGTCATTTTAAACTCTGTTCAGCATGAGGTTTCACAAAGCCCTCAGCCCTTCTCCCCACTCCAAGTGTTACACATACTCCAGTGGTGTTTATTTAAATTATCTTAAGGTGAATTTAAATTGTTTTTACTTTGAGAGTGAATTCTACAGGCACTTGAAAGAATTAAGGACATTCTTAGCAGCCAAATTAAACAAAATAGACAGAGTTAGGAATTTATCTTCTGCAAACTATAACGTTAACTTCAAGTGTCTTTTTTAAATGTGGTGAATTAAGCTCTTCTGAATGTCTGGAGTTTATATCTTCTCAGAATATCTGTTAATTAGTATAAACTTGAGTCCTAAAATAATGTTTCCTTGAAATTACGTGAGGTGCTTTGCAAAGAAGAAAGAAAGCAGTTAGCTGCCTCTAGCTAGAAATGCTTTGGAGAGAAGGATCTGTCCAGTAGGTGAAGAGCCCTTTTCAATAACCAACAAAACCTTTGATGACAAAATTTTTCAAAATTTAGCCCCAATTCTCATGCAAATCCATTCCAACATTACCAAACATGTACCTAGGATGGTAAACTTCTCATGGACCAGAAGATCTGAGCTCATTTTAATTTTGTAACTTTTACATTAATTAGTTTGTAAACAAATTTACAAATACCTCTTTTAAATCTAAATGACTTTTTCAGTTTTCATTCTATTTTAACATTAGTAGGAATTTTTTCTAGTTCTTCTATTTAGTGCTTCTCTATGATAATACAGATTTAATTCAGCTAAGCCTGGGTATCCACTCTATGGCAGGGTCTTAAGCAGTTTTATAGTATTTGGCCTCAAAAATTGGGTTTTGGAATTTGACTCTTGTGAACTTCCCTTGATTGAGTTGTTCAGTCCCTTAAAAAAAATCCCCAGGATATGGTGGCCAAGAGCCCACAAAGGGAAGAGGTCACACTTCCCCTCTCCTCCTCCTCTGTAACCTCACACCAGGAGGGCACTGGCACCAATTCTTCTCCTATGATGCCTCTATCAGGCTTCATTGGTGCCTCTGATGACGGTTCTATTTTAGAACATTTTTTAAAAGAAGAAAAAGAAAGAGAAGAGCTGATACATAAAAGTACTATTTCCAGGTAATTTTCATTTATTCTTCAAAGAGATTTTGGGTCTCTATGACTTGTGGCTCCTAAAAAAAATCATCTGTTGTTCTAGTTTAACAGCTCTTCAATTTTTTCCACTGCTTGTACACACGGTACTTGCATATAGGAGATGGATAATAGATGAGCTGTGATCAGTTGTGTCTGACTCTTGTGGCTATAGCCCACCAGGCTTCTCTGTCCATGGAATTTTCCAGATAAGAATACTGAAGTGGGTTGCCATTTCCTTCTCCAGGGGATCTACCCAACCCAGGGATCGAACCCATGTTTCTTGAGTCTCCTACATTGGCAGGTGGATACTTTACCACAGCACCACCTGGGCAGTCCTGATAAATATGCGTCGTATCCATGGATGATTAACTTCAAAAGTTAATCCAAAATTAATGTCTTAGTGCATCCTCATCACTTGCCTCTCTCAAACGGGGGTCCTGAAATCAATTTCTTGCCAGTCCCTGAGTCTTTGATGCCAACAAACCCTATAGTGAAGGGAAACTTAAGGAAAACCCCATATCTGACAAATGATCACACTTTTAAACAGCACCTGGCTTTGGTAGAGAGTTAAACCTTGGTAGTAGACCTCTATGTAAAGTAGTAAGTGCATGCATTGCAAAATCTCTCCCCTAAGAGCAGAAGCATCACAAAAGTATATAAAATATTAGCATAGATTCAGAGGGCAGGTGGGCAACTGTGATGTCTCTGAGAAGGAAAAACACAATGGCTTTCAATGCAAGGCCATTCATTCCAACCAGCCAACCAAATCAACTGCCAGCAATAGTCTCATGAAACAAAATGAAAGTATGCATTTGTCCTTCCTGAGAGCTGCCCATCACAGACAGGACCCTGGAAAAAGCCCTGTGGTAACAGCGGGTCATTGTGCAGCGGCTCCAGGAACAGCAGTAGGGCGCAAACGTTACTGTTCTAATCGCTCTGCTGTCTAGGGACCAAGGCAAAAGAGAGGAGGGGTCAGGAAAAACCCAAGCCGCAGAAATAAAGGTAGAAGAATGACAGGTTACGCCTCATAACAGAAAAAGAGAAAACAGTCCCAAGCCCATAGGGATCATGGCAGGTGTTGAGATGAGTGTAGCATCAAGAAAATACTCTCTTGGGGCAGAGTATGATACCGGTTTCCACTTGGTGGCTTGGAAGAAGAGAGCTTTGATGGAATTCACTGTGCTGTGTCCTTCTCCGTTAGCAGCTTCTAAATGACAGCAGGCAAAGCTGTAAGTATCGGAGGAGAAGCCAAAGAGAAATGATCAACATGGTTAGCTGCCTGGGGGAAAAGAGGCCAGGATGGGACCTTCAGGAGAATCATCCAGCTTCTTAGGATGGGACTGGGAGAGCCCCGCGTTCACTTGGAGAGGGGAAGATGAGTTGGGAACCATGACAAAACCATGCCCTGAAAAGAGTGTCTGTGAAAGAAGCTCCATCGCGACAAGTGAATCTTGGGTCAGAGGCAGGACGGACGTGCCCAGAGCTGGACCAGTGGGGCTCAGCTTGTGCAGTTGCTGGACTTCTCTCTTAGTCAGTTCCCAAGCATAATCTCTCTGACATGTCTTTTGTGGTGGAAACCATGCTAAACGTTGAGAGATAGAAAGAAAGGAATAGAAACCATGATCTGTGCCTGCCAGTCAGCAAAGGACAGTTCTATTTTGCTTTTGCCTGATTTTATGCAAATCTTTCATTCCAAAAGGCCAGCTAGATCTAATACACCAAGGTAAAGAACTATGAGTGGGTTGGGGAGAGTTTATTCTATTGACCTAGGTGATATGGTGATATTCATGAAAATGTTGTTTACATGTTCAGTTTCACAAAAGAATGGTTCAAAAACTAAACAGTTGAATGGAGAAGACAACAGACAGAATTTTAGGCAAAAAAAAAAAACAGGCTCATTTTTGTCATCTAAATTATTACCTGTATTAGCCCAAACTAAGTCATTTTTATTGTTGAGCTCCTACATAGATAGAATTTAGTTGCGATAGCAAAAAATATTCAGAACAGAGAAATATGTCTTATTGTCCTAAAAGTTGTCTGTCCAGTCTTGCTGCTTTTAAAAGTTGCAGAGAATCACACTCTGTGAGTTCAAATACTTCCTTTTATGCTGAATAAATAAACTTGCTTCCAAGTCAGGATGAGCAGGCAGTTCCAAACACTGAACACTTAATGACATTCAGCATGAAGTCCTGGATGTGATCTGTAAAATCAGGGGTTAGTACATTCTTAACCTTTACAAAAAGACAAAAGGGCAAAAAATGTCTCATGTAGTTTTTGGTATAAGTATTGTTCATATGTCCATAATATTCTCTAGCTTTATATATGTATGCACACATACACACACACACACACACACACACACACACACACACACATGCATACCTTGCTATATCAGTTAGTAAAACACCAGCATTCTTTCTCAAGTGTCCTGGGGCATCCAGAGTTCAGCTCCAGGGCATCAGGTAAAGGGAGGTGGGATGAAGCTTGAAGAAGTCAAATGTTACCCATTTCACATTGCTGCCAGAGGGCCTGCCTGGGTTCCGCAGAGGAGAGTGGTGTCAGGGACCCTTAGCACCCAGTGCCTGCAGTCTGACCCCCTGACATCACGGAGGAGCAAACGGAGGTGCATGGCATCTGGAAAATGAGTGATCTGGCTGTCTTGGTTTTGTGCTCCGCCCCCTCCCCCATCCAGTATAATAGTTTTTCTTAATGAGGAAAAGAAGGAAATCAGATAGGCTAGATACTTTGCCCAAGGTCATTCAGGGCTTTTGTCCAAGTTCAAAACATTGCTGGCTCGGGAACCCATCTGGAACCTTCTTGACTAATGACATGGAGGCAAAGGTCTTCTCTAGAATTAAGCGCTGCCTCTGCAGAGTAAGTTTCTTAGGAAGACTTGTGGTTTAGTTTTGTTTGAGCTGGAAGAAGAGGGAAAAGAGAAAAGAATGGATTGAACTTTAAACTGTTTTCAAGGTCAGGCTAGGGAACTGAGCTGCAAAGAGGCTATTACTATTGTGGGTGGAACTCAAAGGGTTTGATTAAGTCCTCTCGCTGTTTAAATACTCTGTGTTGAGCTGGCAATCCAGGGTTTCAGCTGCCCCGGAAGCAAATACGGCCTGGGCAGTCTCTTCCTTCATTTTTCTTGGTAGCTGAAGGGGGCCCATAGATATTTCATTTAGCTTGTACTGTGCAGGCCCACGAGTGTTTAAAAATTATTAAATTTGTTGCTGACATACGAAAAAGCTGGTTGGTTTCTCCAAAAATAAAAAATAAAAAAGTCTGGCCAGTGAGGCCCATATTCCCCTGCAGCCGCCAAGGGCTGGGAGCAGTGTGAGGCTGCTGCCTCTTCCCTTGGGGCGCAAACCCCTGGCTGAGCCAGAGATGTCGCTCTGCCTGTTCTGGCCTCACCTCCTTTTCCCTCCTTGGCTTCCTTCTTCCTGCCCCTTTGTCACAAGCAGCTGGTGCCAAGGGACCTCCTGACTCGCCTCTGCTTTCAGACTCACCCCGCTGATCCTGCTCTGTGTCTCAAAGCCTGCCTTCTCCCAGGTGGCGTCAGCTAACAGGTTGGTCTTACGGGCCCATTACGCCAGTGCTTAGACTTTTCACTCTCCAACAGCACTCTTTTGTTTTCCCATGGTCTTTTTTCCTGGACCTACTGGAGAGAGTAGTACGAATTTTAGGCCAGAGGATAGGCGAAGTGGAGGGATTTGGGTACAGGTGAGCTCCTGGTCATGCCAGCCTAGAGGTTTGCTGTCTTTTCTTGAGAGTGGGACCACAAGATTGGAACACTGTAATTAGATGGTAGGGTGATGGAGCAGTTTACATCCTTCCCAAGAAAAGAGAGAAGGCCTCCCACCTCCACATCCATCTCCAGAGGTTCCCTCTAAGGAACCTCCCTCCAGACCAGCCTCGACTGGGAACAGGACACTCAAGCCCATCTGAGCCACCTGTGACGCCCGTGGGGCCCCAGGCCTCCTGGCAAAATGTCAGGCACTGCTTAGGGAAGCAAACGCCTCCGCCTTCTCCTGCAGGTACAGCGCCAAGGTCGCACCTGGCTGGAGGGTGGCCGAGGTGAGGAAGGGCAGGGCTCCTGCAGCCCAGGGAGAAGGAGGGCTCCTGAACTTACAGTTTTGCCCCAGCCTTTCTCCTGTCCCCACAGCTGGCCCTGGATCGGTTCTGTACTAGGGTCATCAGACTGGCAGCTGGTTTAGTTCCGACAGCTTTTCCTTCTCCTTCTCCAAACTTCTAGCTTTAGGAAGTACTTAACAGGTCTTGTGTTTAAACGAGAACATGGCAGGGGCCTGAGAACTCTCAGGAACAATAGGCAGGGGGCAATGACCTCCCTCAGACTCCCCTAGTCTTTGTTCACAGCCCAGAAGGCACGGCATGAACTTGGAAAAATCATATTGTCATGTGGGAGACTGCGAGGGAAGGGGGAGAGAGAACAAAAAAGTTTAGAAGTGAGTTCTTAAAGCGAATGTATCCCTGGCAATTTTTCCAGATTTATAGGAACGGGAGACTTAAAGACCTTAATTTCAAATTATATAATGTATTATCATAACTCTACATGCATGGATTCACAGTCCAGATTTAGATCCAAGGGGGGAAAAAAAGTGATAGGTTAAACTGAGAGTGTGCAACTCAACACTTAAAAATAAAATTGATAATTTGCTTAAGTATGAACATTTTGATTCTATAGCGAAATTATTAGGTGTCAGAAATGATTTGCATGACATCAGAGCACATATTCCGAGAGGCTGATAAGTGTCATGCCTCTGCTCTCAAAGAGTTTGCAGTCTAACTGGGTTAAGAAGGCATGAATTTTGGAAAGGTGTGATAAAAATGTTTGCTAAACAGAGTCAGAAGGTTTAGGAATGGCATTTCTTAGCAAATATCAGTGCTACGAGTTTTTAGGACAAAGGGAAAATGAAATCCATCAAGAAAGGTTTTGCTAAGTTTGGCATTTACAGTGTTTTATCTTCTACACAATGTCAATTTAGTGCTTGGCTGGACAGGGGCTATATCTTATTTCTAACACCTGGAACATGCTGACACAGAATAAGCCCTGAATTCATGCTTGCTGAATGAACAAGTGAATGAATGAATTCAGGTAAAGAAAGCAGACAGTTTCCACTGTTTTTAGGCATTCCTTGTGGGCATACTTCCCAGGAGAAGCAGATGCTTGTCAGAGTCACAAGCCTTCCCCATATTTGCCAAGACAGCACAAGTCTGGAATAGCAATTATGCGACTTATAGCCTTGGACCCTGGGCAAGTCCCTGCATCATCATCTGTCAAGGAAAATCCACTTCACAGGAGACAGTGCAGACCAAGTTCTTACCCAGGTGCTATGACGACACGTATACAAATGAACCTGCTTTTGTACAACGCATCCTAATTTGCACATAAGAAAATTACACATTTACCTGCCCTAGGAGACTTTTCTAATTACTTTTATTTCTTTTTGTATGCAGCCCACATTTTTAAGCAGGAGACTAGAGTTTAGCCCCTGGGTTGGGAAGATCCCCTGGAGGAAGAAATGGCAGCACACTCCAGTATTCTTGCCCAGAAAATTCCACGGACAGAGGATCCTGGTGGGCTATAGTTCATTTGGTGGCAAAAAGAGTTGCGTGTGACTGAGCACACACAAACATTTTTACCAAAAATAAACTAAATAAAATAAATGTCATCCTTAGTAATGAAATAATCTCTTTTTAAACTGAAATAGAGTTGATTTACAATGTTTCAGATGCACACCCAAGTGATTCAATTATACATAGATATATCTATTCTTTTTCAGATTCTTTTCCATTATAGATTATTACAAGATGTTGAATATATCTACTTTTTCAAAACTTTGTTTGGTTTTTCTCTTTCCAACTTTAAACGAAGTGTGTTCAGGGATAAAGGGAATTTTCTGGAGCAACATCCACTGGCATGGCAAGTCAGGAGAACCATCCTGAGAACTCTAGCTCTGGCTGGGGGGCCCTTGCTCCCCAGAGCAGGCCCAGTGGCTCCCAGCACACCCAGCATCAGGGTGGAGTGGGTTAAGCCTCGAGGTCAACGCCAGGCAGCCTTCTGCGGGCAGCTGCCCCACTGTCTTGGTGCCCTGTGGCCCGGCTCTCCCCACCTTCTGCTTCGCTGGAAGCAGGCCATTGAAGTAAGTGAAGTAAAGAGCACGAGCTTATCAGTAAAGAGAGATTTAAGTGGACAGGTTCAAAATGGAGCAGTACAAAGTCCAGGTAATTGGTCACGTCCCCATCTCTTCTCCTGCATGAGCTCCACTGTTAAGCTAGTTTGCTTCCCTTATGAAGTGTGTGTTGGGGGGGCGGGGTGGGTGTTAAGAAATTTTGCAGCCACGAAAGATGACGTTGCTCACTCAACCCAGAAGGCTTGATTTCCAGGGACGTTCTCTCAGTCTGGGGAGCAGGGCTGTCTCTGGCCCTGTAGATGGAGGCAGGAAGGTGAAGGGGCTTTGCTGGGCAGGCAGACTTGGGTAGGGGGTAGTCTGTGTGGGGTGGTCTGGAGAATGCAGTGAGACTCTCCTGCCCCACTCCTTCCCCTGAAAGCTCCTGGGAATCAGATGATGCAAAAAAGCAAACCATCCCCACTCCCTAACCAAAATACTTCTGTTTAAAAATCAAATGTATGGAAGGAGGCACATGGTTTAGTTATTTTGGGGTAGGGGCAAGATGGAACACATGCTGGGCAAGGGGAAGATCCGTCAGGCACTCGATTGGGAGGTAGCATGGGTGGTGGTTAAAATGCAAACTGTGGTTCCACCCTGTACTAACTGTGAGTAATTTCAGCCTAAGTATCTGTTTTCTCACTGTTCACGGGGGATAATAACAGTATCAGCTCACGAGGTCCTAGAAAGGATTAAACGCGATAATGTATGGTAAACCCTAGCAAGGTGGGTGGTGCACCGTGAGTGCTCAACAAACAGGAGCCATTACTAATAACAATAACATTACTACTAATGCATGGTAGAAAAATAATGATACATGTTTAGAACATTCTTGTTCGGCTTCCCTGGTGGTCCAGTGGTTCAGAATCTGCCCACCAATGCAGGGGATGTGGGTTTGATCCCTGGTCTGGGACGATTCCGCATGAGCTGCAGCTACTGAAGCCCACACACCCTAGCGTGTGCTCTACAAGAGAAGCCACCACAGTGAAAAGTCCATACACCACAAGAAACAGTAGTCCCTGCTCACCCCAAAGAGAGAAAGCCTGTGCCCAGCCAAGAAGACTCAGTGCAGCCAAAAAGAAATACATTTAAAAACAAATAACATTGTTGTTCATCAAGTCTAGCTGTTATGATGGCAGAGTTAGGAAACCCATCTTCCTGGGGGCTTCTGAGGACTCAGTCATCAGATTTTACCTGGGCTGGCCGCTCCACGTTCAGACATGGAGACCATCCTACATGCCCACACAGCACTGGACTGCTCTCCGAGGGCACTGCCTGATGTGAGCTTATTTGCTCTTAACGGTAACTCTGTGAAGAGGTTTTATAGAAGAAATGAAAGCTCAGAGAGGTGCCCCAAGTCTGCCCGCTTAAATACAGAGCCAGGACTAAGGTCTCCCGTGTTTCAGGTAGATTCTTTACCAGCTGAGCCACCAGGGAAGCCCAAGAATACTGGAATGGGTAGCCTATCCCTTCTCCAGGGGATCTTTCTGATCCAGGAATTGCACTGGGGTCTCCTGCATTGCAGGCGGATTCTTCACCAGCTGAGCTACAAGGGAAGCCCAAAATTTAGTTTCACTCACTACAGATTCTGTGCTCTTCTCATCAGACCAGTGTTCAAAATAAAAATTCCATGGCCCTAAATCCCTAAATTCCACAGATTCTGATTATTGGCCAGGAATTTTTTTCTAAGTGCTAGGCAGCTTGGAGAATTTCCAAGTCACAGCTTCTTTGTTATCTTTGATTTTTCAAGTGAACTAAAAATTGGAAACAGGAATTTAATGGAGAGAGGAGAGGGGTGGAAACAGGAGGCCAGTCTGAACGGGAGGAGGCCTGAAGCAGCCCAGGTAAGCCCCGGGGTCGTTAGCACGCACCCAGAGCCTGGGAGGACCAGCTTCCATTGTGAGGAGCATCCCTGGGCCGGGCACTACTCCGAGCCCCCGAGCACATTCACACAGAGTTTCCTGCCATGCTCACGACCACCCTCTGGTGTCATCCAGCTCCATTTCACAGGCGAGAAACCGGACGCACACTCACTTAGGCAAGGCCACCTCTTTGCTCAAAGTGGTTGGTGAAGTACTGTTGGTCCTACTCATAGAACTAATTCAGTGCCTGGCTGAGGCAGGCAGCGAGGGTCAACTGAACGGGTCGGAGACCTCTGGGCAAGTAGAAGGGCAGGGCTCCCTGGGACCCAGAGCACACCTGTGGCTGCCTCCTTCCTGCCATCCCAAGAGCTGGGGTGGGCCACACTCCTGCCTAAGAGTCATCCTCCCACTGTGCTTAAAGCTGCATGCTTTCTGGAGGCAATGATTAATGTCTTCTTTTCTTCACCATCTTCAACTTTTTCATCTATCAGTTCCTTCTCAGTGATCTGTGAATAGGGTTGCTGCTGCTACTGCTGCTAAGTCGCTTCAGTCCTGTCCGACTCTGTGCGACCCCATAGATGGCAGCCCACCAGGCTCCCCAGTCCCTGGGATTCTCCAGGCAAGAACACTGGAGTGAATAGGGTTAGGTGGGCCTATCTAACAATTCTCGAGCTTCACATGCCCAAAATCTGCTAAAACTGATTTCATCCCTCACCCTACCCCCAAATCTTCTCCCCTGTCTTCACCATCTCAGTAATGATAGCATTCATTTGGATGGCCAGGGCAGAAATCTCGGCATGGTTTTTGGCCCCTCCCTCTCAGTCACTTTGTCATGCAATTCATTGCCTCATTGTAGCTGGCACCCTGTAAATGCCTCTCAAATGTCTCATCATATCTCTCCTCTGCCACCACCGTCAGCCATCTTCACGCTGGATCAGCGCTGTTGGGGTGGTTTTCTCCTTTTCTAGTTTTGTCAACCTCCCCCAGGTTCTCTGCACGACAGCAAGAGAGATCTTTATAAACAGAAAGCCGATTCTGCCATTCCCTTGCTTAAACCCTGCAGTGCCTCTGCTAAATCCTAAATTGAAGACTAATGTCTACATGGAGGGACACGGACTTTGGTGATACGGTCCTGCTCACTTCTCCAGACTACTGTCCCTCTCCCCTCAGAATCCTCATCCCTCCCACCAGCCAACTGGGCCAGTTCTCCTTACCCTTCAGCGCGGTGTCACCTGGCCCAGGAATTCTCCTCTGAACTCTCCTATGTGCTTGGACCCTGATAGCATTTACTCACCACAGGATAACTATCAATTTTTTTTTAATATCCTGAACTATAGAAAGCACCTTCTCCTTGAGGATAGGGACAGTGTCTTAGCTATCAGTATCTATTCTTCATCCCATACCTGGCATTTGGATAAAACTTGGGCTCCAAAATCACTGCAGATGGTGACTGCAGCCATGAAATTAAAAGACTTGCTCCTTGGAAGAAAAGCTATGACCAACTGAGACAGTGTATTAAGAAGCAGAGACATTACTTTGCTGACAAAGGTCCGTCCCGTCAAGGCTATGGTTTTTCCAGTGGTCATGTATGGATGTGAGAGTTGGACCATAAAGAAGGCTGAGCACCAAAGAATTGATGCTTTGGAACTGTGGTGTTGGAGAAGACTTTTGAGAGTCCCTTGGACAGCAAGGAGATCCAACCAGTCAATCCTAAAAGAAATCAGTTCCGAATATTCATTGGAAGGACTGATGCAGAAGCTGAAGTTCCAATACTTTGGCCACCTGATGCGAAGAACTGACTCATTGGAAAAGACCCTGATGCTGGGAAAGACTGAAGTCAGGAAGGAGAAGGGGATGACAGAGGATGAGATGGTTGGATGGCATCACTGACTCAATGGACATGAATTTGAGCAAGTTCTGGGAGTTGGTGAAGGACAGGGAAGCCTGGTGTGCTGCAGTCCATGGGGTTACAAAGAGTCGGACATGCCCAAGCGACTGAACAATAGCAATAACCATAGATATGGGTTGGATGAATAAGTGACCCAGCAAGGCCATGAGGGGTAACCAGAAGCTCATCAGAAGGACTTTGGAGCTCAGAGTACACAATGTTTTCCTCATTTAGGGGCCAAGTTGGCAGCAGAGATGGACTGAAATGGTCCAGAGGAAGCCCCTGAAAGCTAATACCTGCTGAACTAGCCTCTTTGTAAACCTTGCTGTTAATTATTTTCTCTTAATTTCTGTAGTAATCCTACAAGGTAGAGACTGTTCTTGCTCCCATTTTACAGATGAGGAAACCAAGGCTCAGAGAAGTTAAAGAATTTGCTGAAAGTCACACAGTAGTGATGCTAAGATTCAAACGCTAGTCTATGTGCCTTTCTCTATGTTACAATTTAGTTCCACAGCTTGCTCCTGCAGCTGCCTCACTCTATAACACATGTGGAATATTTAGGGAGTTCTTATGACTCCACATGCAGAGATAAAACTAGGCAACAGCTTGTAAGACGGACAAATTTCCCACCAGACTTGGCACAGTCATGCTAAGAATCTGGAGATCTTTGTTTAGCATCTAACTGGACTCAAGATTCTGTAATCCTGGAATTTGAGAGCTGGAAAGGACCTGAGAAATCCTTTTATCCAGGTCCATCCTTTGACACATGAAGGGGCCAGTGCTCTGCCCAAGGTCACTCTTTGAGGCTCCTGATCCTCCAGCCAAGCCGTGCATGCTTTGCCATTCTGATGCTTGACTGTGTGTATTTGAGTCTTAATAAAACAGCTCTCTAAAAATTTCAAACCGCACTTGTCAGATAAAGAATTTCAACTTCCTTAGTGGCCAGATGTCATTACATCAGTGGGCCTGGACTGGCTGGAACCAGGAAGTTCAGGGGAAAGCAGGACTTGGGGTGAAATGGGGTTTCGATGGTGAGGGCAGCCCAGGGGTGGGGCGAGTTGGAATTCTTTCCCCAGACGACCTTCCTTTTCACAAACATCAGGGAAAAACAAGACGGGACTTCAGAAAGCTTTGTTGAACACATACCTGCTTGTAGGAACTGGAGAAATTGTCCTCAGGTGCTTGTAATCCAAAAGGCAGATAAATGTGAGCGCAGCAATTAGACGCGATAAAATCTAAGGGGCTAATACTCAGAGGAGGGCACCAAGGGCCTTGCCTTGGAAGTCAGGGAAGGTGTCCTCCAGGAAGTGGCCCCAGCTGGGCTTTGAAGGAGAAACAGAAGAGGAGGCAGGTCATATCAGAGGGAAGAGTAAAGCTGGAGGGGCTGAGAGTTAGTCATGAGAGGGCAAATGCAAGCAGCGCTGCTCAGAGTGTGGAGCGTGTACAAGGATCACGTGAGGGAAGTGTTGGAAACGTAATCATTGGGCCCCACACCTGAATCTACTGGATCGGAATCACTGGGGATGGGCCCTGCGACCTGCATGACTTCAAAAGCAGCGCAGGCGATTCTGACGTTCCCTAGACGTTAAGGCCCATTGAATTGGAGCGTTCCTAACTGGAAGTCGGGGCATCCTTGCTCCCGCGGTGGGGCTTTGGGGCAGAGACAGGTGCAGACAGAGCGTGGGTGCCGGCCCTCAGGCTCCCTTCCGAAACACCCCTTGTGCTCCGGCCCTTCTCAGACTCAATCAAGCACCATAGAGCGCACTGTGTACTTTCTGGAGGTTTCGCCCTGTCATCTGTGAGGCCCCAGACGGCCCGGCCTCCCTGTGATTCCAGGTGCTGACCGTGTCACTATAAGCGTGACAGCCATGTCTCCAGGGACTTGTCATGTCTGCCAGGGCCCTGTGACTGTTCCTTCTCGGAAGTCTCACCTTGTGTCCTTAATGACTCACGCCGTTCTCCCACATGGACCTTCCCAAACACCTCATCTGAAAGTGGCACACGCCCCTGTTTCCCTCACTCCCCGTACCCCAGTCTTGCTTTGTTTTCTCCACCAGCTGAATCAATATCTATCCTATGTTTTCCTTTTTGTTTCTTGCCAGTCCTCCCAGCCTCCAGTAAAATGTGAGGTTCATGAAGACAGAGGCTTGTGTGGTTTTTATCTCGTTGCTGTAGTCTCCATAGAAGATGTGCCCCATGTGTCCAGTGAATGAACGGTTGACCTGTTCTGCACGTGTGGCTCCAGTTATAATTGATTAAGCCAGGAATGAGTCCCTAGTTCAGGGGCAGCTTCCCACTGCTGGGCCAACGGCCTTGGAGGGGGTCTGGCATGAGAGTCATGCTGACAGGCTGACCCCATCAGACCCCGCTGTGAGACACGGGGAGGGACGCTACAGTAGGGTGGGACCGAAGCCAAGAACCACAGAGACAAGGCCGCAGACGCTCAAGGCAGGGGAGTAACAGGAGTGGAGACAGGGAAGAGCTGCGTCGCCGTCACGGTGGAGAAATCTCGATTATCGGGTCTGATAATCCCAGAGAAGGACTCGGGAAATGCCGGGTGAGATGGGGTGGGGACGGGGGTGGGGAGAGCTACTCTTCTATCCTGGGTGATGTCCTAGGTGGCTTCCCTTCATTCTCTGCACATCCCCCAAACAGCTTTCCATCAGCTAACATAACTGGCGGGTCCCAGGCTCCTTCACAAAGGCAGCTGCTGCCCAGCCCAGCCCCTGGCCGGGGAGGGACTCCTAGTGACCCAGAGGGCCTGGCCTTCCCTCCCGGGGAAGGCGCCTGCCCTGGGGTAAAGTGCCGAGGGCCGAGCTCTGGGGAGTCTCCTTGCCCCTCCCTGGAGGTGAGGCCCAGCTGAGCTGCTCCCTCAGGGTGGCAATATGGAGGGGGGACCTCGGGCAATTGCACTTTAAACAGGCTCTTTCCCTTTATGACTATGCGGGGAGAAGGTCAGGGAGAGGCCTTGTTGCTCAGCCAAGTCTGCAAACAAAATCCCATGTTTGCTGTTCCAGGGTGTCCTTGGAGCGGCTCCTCTGAGGCAGGCTGGGGGGTGAGGCGCGGGGTGCCAGCGGTGGATGGTGTGGGGCAAGGAGCGTCACCCTTGCCCCCATCCCCACTCAGTTGTTACCTGATCCGTCACAGGGCCCGGGCCCTCCCCTCTGCCTGCCGGTTACCTTCCTGCGTCATTTCCCAAGGACATCTATGGAAATCTGCCTGTCCACCCCGACGGAAGCCCAATTTTTCTAGAGTTGCTAGCGCAACTCTGAAAACATTTTATTTTGGCTTTGCTTAACACTGAGATTGTTGGGGCTCTTATCTTTTTCTTAAATGGAAAACATTCTGAACAGATGGCATGATAACAAAAGCTCGTTTGTTCTGCGAATATTTATGAAGTTCCACTAAGTGTCAGGCGCTGGACCAGAAGTGGAGGGAACAGCAGGGACAAGAGAGGAACGCCTGCGCTCCCTGAGCCTCTGTCAGCGGGAGAGGCAGGTAGTGAACAGACAATGACAAACAGGGGATATTATGGAAGAAGAAGTACAAGAGTCTATTGGAGCTTATCACAGTGGAGACTGGACCAGGCTGGAGTCTGAAGAAACTTTATGGAAGAATGAGCAGGTATTTTAGCCTACTAAAGAGGGTGTAGAAAGAGGGTGTGGAAACACAGAGGAACGTATTTGTAGGTCAGGAGAGACAGAAAGAGAGAGAGAGGAGATAGGTGTAAAGAAATATAGAAGTCCAATGGCACCCCACTCCACTACTCTTGCCTGGAGAATCCCATGGACGGAGGAGCCTGGTGGGCTGCAGTCCATGGTGTCGCTAGGAGTCGGACACGACTGAGCGACTTCCCTTTCACTTTTCACTTTCATGCATTGGAGAAGGAAATGGCAACCCACTCCAGTGTTCTTGCCTGGAGAATCCCAGGGACGGGGGAGCCTGGTGGGCTGCCGTCTATGGGGTCGCACAGAGTTGGACACGACTGAAGCGACTTAGCAGCAGCATGGCTGAACTGAAGACAGGAAGATGGAAGCGGTGAGAGACATTAAATACATTTTGAGGA
The DNA here is from genome assembly GCF_019923935.1 of Bubalus bubalis. Lineage (NCBI taxonomy): Eukaryota > Metazoa > Chordata > Mammalia > Artiodactyla > Bovidae > Bubalus > Bubalus bubalis. Next base: position 95,170,200 of record NC_059167.1, read on the forward strand.
AAAACAGAACAAGCTTTGCTCTTCACACCCCCCAGAATGTGGCATTCAACAATCAGATGAGCTTCCCTTTCCCCAACTCTGCATGACAAATGGTTTTACCAGTTCAGAGCAAATAGACAGACAGCTGACCATACTCTGAGTGTCTGTCCCTGTCCACAGTTCATCTAGAAAAGTTGGCCATGTCGTCTGTCCTGAAGGCCAGTTCCCCTGTCCAAGGAGGGGTGCCTGACCCCAGAAAGGCCAGTGTTTAGTCTTGTCAGGGGCCTATGCAATGGCCTGTTTCAAAAGCTCTGTGAAACAGAGGCAGCCTGTGCTACATGGTGATGCATGAACCAGTAAGAATCTGAATTCTTGTTTAAAGGGGCTATTGAACAAGACGCATCACACAAAATTGATCAATAGCAGCAGAAGCGGGAGAAACAGAGGCAGGGAGTTGCCGAGACAACGCAAAGCTGACACCCTTGCGTGTGAAGCCCAAAGCTTGCTGCAGTGTCGTCTGGGCCCCAAAGACGGTTCCACCTCCATGAGGCTTGGCTGTGCTGTCGAGGGTCCTGTCTTCCTGTCTCTCCACAGATCCCTTACAACGAACCTCACTCACCTCCTGGGTCCTGCTTCTTACCGCTGGAGAGCTAGACTCCACAAAGTGGGCTTTGACATCTGACATCTGGCTAAATTTTCACTTTTACACCAATTGCTTGGGTTACAGCCTTAGATTCAAAGTTTTTTGGGCTTTCTCCATTTTCTACCAGTTTTCTTTTACTCACGTTTTGAGTGTTAGATTAACTCACTGTTTAAGCAAATACAATTTATTTTCTCAATACGGAGAAGAGAGAAAGCTGTGTGTGAAGGATGTTAGCCCTTACTTTCCAAAAGTGGCAACCCACTCCACCATTCTTGCCTGGAGAATCCCATGGACAGAGGAGCCTGGTGGGCTACGGTCCAGGGGGTTGCCAAGAGCTGGACACAAAAGAAGTGACTTAGCACACATGCATGCACGCAGGAGACAGACTAAGCACCCGAACCCAGTCTCTTCCCCTCTTCCTTCATCATTTTTGCTACACTGTGCTGCCTCTTTATTCATTAAATATATATCAGACAGTGTCTACTATGGGGAGGTATATAATTTAAGTCGAAATTGTTCTCAAGAGGTTTGTGGTTGAGGTGAGGAATCAGACAGGAGCATTAATGATGATAAACTGAGTGGCAAGTGATATTCTAGAGGTGTGCCCTGGTGTCTTGAGAGCTCAGAGGAGGGGCCACTACATCAGACTTCAAGGGCTGCCCAGTGATAGTCAAGGACAATGTCTTAGCAAAAGTGACCTTTGACCTGAGTTCAAAGGATAAGCTGCAATTCAGCAGATAAAGGAGCAGGGAAAGGCTTTTTAGGTCAAGGGAATGACATAGGGCTGACAAGGCATGACCGGTTTGGGGAATCACAAGCATGCGTTTTTCATTATGACTAAAGTAACTTTGAATGTTGTGTAGGGTTGCCACATAAAAAATACAGCTCACCCAGTTAATCTGAATTTCAGAGAAACAATAAATCCTTTTTGAGCATAAGTATGTGCCATGCAGATTTAACTGATATCTATGTTTTTATTTGCTAACTCTGGCAGCCCTAATGTGAGGGAATAGCAGAAAATAAGGCCAAGCTGGTAGGCACAAGGCAGCCATGGAATTTGTGCTTTCAGCCAAGGACTCACTCGAACTTTTCCTGAAGGCCATCCAGTGCTCTCCAGGAACATGATATATGGGAGTGCTTTGACTGGACTCGCATTTTAGAAAAGTTCAGAGACTAGATTGGAACAGGCTGGGTAGGAAGCAGAAAACCAATTAGAATGTGTGGAAGCTTGCTACTTTCGCCCTTAAACACATTTCCCCTTTGCTAGTAAGACCCTGGCTGCTGCTACTGCTAAGTCACTTCAGTTGTGTCCGACTCTGTGTGACCCCATAGACGGCAGCCCACCAGGCTCCCCCGTCCCTGGGATTCTCCAGGCAAGAACACTGGAGTGGGTTGCCATTTCCTCCTCCAATGCATGAAAGTGAAAAGTGAAAGTGAAGTCACTCAGTTGTGTCCGACCCTCAGCGACCCCATGGACTGCAGCCTACCAGGCTCCTCCATCCATGGGATTTTCCAGGCAAGAGTACTGGAGTGGGGTGCCATTGCCTTCTCCCAGAAAGACCCTGATGTCCCAGTTAAAGACCGCTTTCACAGTCTCCTTTCATGCCGCATGTGTTCAGAAGTCCTGAAGGGAAGGGCCATGTGCTACTTCTGAATTTTGCCACTGAAATGATTGGGCATCTGCGATCAGATCCCCTCCCTTAAACTAGAACCGGGATATGTGGGAAGTCAGCTTTACTGAGTGGACAGGGACCGTGCCCTAGGGTCTAGGGATGATGAAGCAAGAAGACAGAAGTAACCTGGGTCCTGTAGTGACCCTTCGAAGCCCACCTGGACCCTCCCTCCTCAGCGCTGTCATCTGAGAGAGAATACACTTCTACCCTATTTGAATCTCTGCAGTTTTGCATCTCTTTTTTTGGCAGTTTTATTTGTATCCTAACTCTTACAAAAAGCATGTGTGAAGACTCAAGAAAGAAAACATTTTCATTGAGATTTAATAAATTCTCAAAGTTCTAAGTCTGCTAACATTTTAGTTTTGCTTCACCATATTTTAATTATTGACATTTTAAAATCCTATTGTGAGGTTCTATTAGCTTTAAAGCTTCATGAATTTAATTGAAACTGGTAAGGTGGTGGTACTGGTAAAGAACCTGCCTGCCACTGCAGCAGATGTAAGAGACGCGGGTTCAATCCCTGGGTCAGGTAGATCCCCTGGAGGAGGAAATGGCAACCACTCCAGTATTCTTGCCTGGAAAATCCCATGGACAGAGAGCCTGGCAGGCTACAGTCCAAAGGGTTGCACAGAGCGACTTAGCACCAGAAACAGGGCAGGAGAGATGGAATTTACTTCAAAACTTTTCACTAGGGAGGCTTCCCTGGTAGCTCAGTAGTAAGGAATCCACCTGCCAATACAGGAGACAAGGGTGCAAGAGACATGGGTTTGATCCCTGATCCAGGAAGATCCCATATACCATGGAGCAACTGAGCCCGTGCCCCACAGCTACTGAGCCTGTGCTCTAGAGCCCAGATCCGCAACTACTGAGCCCATGGGCCGTGGCTACGGAAGCCAGTGCACCCCAGAGCCCGTGCTCCGCAACCGGAAAAGCCACTGGAATAAGAAGTCTGCTACCGCAATTAGAGAGTAGCCCCGCTCACCACAACTAGAGAAGAGTCCTCACAGCAACAAAGACCCAGCACAGCCAGAAATAAATAAATAAAATTATTAAAGAAAAAAAAAAACTTTTCAGGTTGGAAGGAAGAGCAATGTATTTAGCTGAACTATTTCATAACTATTTTGTATTAGCATTACCCAGCCATGACCACTGTGATAAAGAATGGTCTCCCTTGCCCTTTTGGAATTAGTGAAAAATTTCAAGATCAGAGCTTAGCACATGAGAGTGAGCACAAGAGACGGTGAGTCTATGGCAGCTTGAAGCTTACAGATGTAGAAATAGTGGTTCTCTATCACTCCTCAAACACGTTAAAATCAGAAAATAACAAGTAAACAAAGGCCTTCTGGGCCATGGTTTAGCTCCCAATCATTTCAGTAGGGCAGGGTTTTGTTTTGTTTTAAATTTAAAGAGTATGAAAAATGTGTATTTTAACCATGTATTAAAAATTGCTATATACCCAAAGCAATCTCTAGCTTCAGTGCAATCCCAAATCCCAAAGGCATTTTTCACAGAAATAGAACAAACAATCCCCAAATTTGTATGGAACTACAAAAGATCCCAAATAGTGAAAGCAATTTTGAGAAGAAAGCTCAAAGCTGGAGGTAACACGTTCCTTGGTTTTGAAGTATATTACAAATATATACTCATCAAAACAGTAGGTAAAAACAGACACCTAGGTCAATGGAATACAATATAGAGCCCAGAAATAAATCCACACACATATGACACATTATTTTATAACAGATGAGCCACAAATATGCAGTGGGAGAAAGTGGCGCTGGGAAACCCGGACAGCCATAGCCACATGTAAAAGAATAAAACTGGACCACAATCTTACACCATGCATTATACACATATCTGTGTGTGTGTGTGTGTGTGTGTGTATGTGTATCAGTTCAGTTCAGTCGCTCAGTCATGTCCGACTCTTTGCGACCCCATGTGTATGTATAATGAAATATTATTCAGCCATAAAAAGAAGAAAATCTTGCCATTTGCAACAACATGGTTGGACCTAGAGGGCATTATGCTTTAGGTGAAATAAGCCAGACAGAGAAAGATAAATACCATATGATGTCACTTACATCTGTAATCTAAAACAAAGCCCCCAAACAAGCAATAAACAGCTAAACTCGTAAATACAGAGAAGAGAGCAGTAGTTGTCAGAGTTAGGGGCTGGTGAAACGGGCAAAGGGGGTCCAAAGTACAGCCTTCCAGTTATGAACTAAATAACGCAGGAGGACGTAATGTACAGCATGGTGACGATTGTTAACAATATCATACTGCATATTTGAAAGTTGCTAAGGGTACAAATCTTAAAATTTCTCATCACAACACAAAATATTGTATAACTACGTATGCTGATAGATGTTAATTAAACCTGTGGTGTGCTCATTTTGCAATAAATAAAAATATTGAATCATTATATTGTATATCCCAAACCAATATAATGTTATATGTCAATTAAACTTCCATTAAATAAAAATTGCTTCAAAAATTTTTAACCATTTGTCTGTTTACATATAAATGGAAAGATATTTTTTCACATATCCAAAATACAGAAGTGACAGTATCACATTGGAAATGATGGAAAATGGTTTTATGCTCCAATTTTTTAAATTATACATAATTAACTGCCTACTCACCAAAAATGGCTTTTCATCTCTTTGACCAACTTTTAGTCACTTTCATTAGCTTTATACTTAGCTGAAAATGACAGGAAACTCTATCACCATTAGGGAGTCAAGTTCCTTCTAGTCAGTCTCCTGCTTTGCCATCTTCGGTTGGGCCTCAACCCCATGGTCTGAAACGACTGCTGAGATCTAGTCATAGTCAATGTTCCAGGCAGCCTGACCTTTTTGGAAATTATACACATTTCCACTTTCATCCCCTTGGCTAGAACTTAGACATATGGCTACTTTTGTCTACAAGGGAAGTTGGTGTTTATTCTGGGACTATGTATCTAGCTAAGAGCAGGCCATCTATTGCTAAAAAAAGAAGAAAACAGATATAGGGGCCATTAGGAGTGGCAGTTAGGGACCTCAGGGGCTAGATGATATAAATATTCAGGAGGAAGTGCTTTTTAAAATTATACCATAATAATGATACTGACTCCCCTAAAAAGGTCAAGTGACTTTCATTTACTACTACAGGGCATAGCATTGCCACTAGCCTTAATGGAGAATAACTGCCCAAAGAGAGGCAGTGCTAGCTGGAGACTGGGAGAATGAACTTTCAGAACAGAATCAGGGCCGCTGTCTGGCCTGGTTAGCATCAGTGGGCAGACAGAGGAGACACAGCCTCCTCTACGGCAGTTCTGCTCAGGTCGCCTGATTCTTATCTCTTAGAATCAGGACAAATCATGGTTTGATGAGCTGAAACTTGGGCTATGGGAAATTTAAAGGAGCCTGCAGTTTAAAATCAGATGAGCACATTGTGGTAATAAAACATAGTGTCCTCCAGAGACTGAGAGTCTAATCCTTCCTCATCTTGCTGGGCTCCCACCTCACATGGTGGGTCAGAGCTGTTATTTCATACCATAGAATTTATTCCATTGAAAATAAAGATGAGTGGTCGGAAAAAAAACGAAGCCTTCGGTTGCTAGTGGAAAGTGGCTTTTAAATGAAGCTTACGTTTCCCCAATTAAACTGTAATTTGAAAATGATTCATTCTTTTGCTTGTTGATTCACTAGGTCAAGCATTGCTTGGATGACTGCACGCTGGCAGGTCTACAGTGATGACCTTGAAAAGCCTGGTCAATTCTGATAGATTTGCATGTGTCCATGGATCCTATGGACTCTACAGATTTCTTGGTTTTTCATTTAGCTGAAAAAGAGCATTGAGTTTGGAAGCTGGAGTTCAAGTCAGCCCCCATGTACTCTTGGGCAACTCTCTCAGTCATTCTGGAGTCCAGCTTGCTCAACTGCATGCTTTATGGTTGAGTTAGGTATGGGGTCTTAAGTCAAATTCCTGCAGTGGTTAGGCACATAACACAAGTAGGTGAAGTGGACCTTGGCTTAAGAAAACCAGAAGCAGAGGTCTGTTTTGCTTTTCTCTGAACTCAGGTTTAAGGAAAACAAGAATGTAAGCCTAATGATCAACGATCACCATCACTCAGCTTCAAAACCAGAGGCGCTCCAGGGAGCAGCGGGAACTGGGGTCGCCTGCAGATGCCAGGCCCCTCCCAGGTGGGGCTGCCACTGCTCGTCTTCAGAGAGGAATGTGCGCCAAGTGCCACTAGGTCTTCTGCATTTTCAACAAGCTTGAGAAATATGGATGTTTTCCTTTTGTGAAATTTTGTTTTTTCAGATTTGGAAGCAACTGGTGGGCTGCAGCCCATGAGGTCGCTAAGAGTCAGACACGACTGAGCAACTTCACTTTGACTTCTCACTTTCATGCATTGGAGAAGGAAATGGCAACCCTCTCCAGTGTTCTTGCCTGGAGAATCCCAGGGACGAGGGAGCCTGGTGGGCTGCCGTCTATGGGGTCGCACAGAGTCGGACATGACTGAAGCGACTTAGCAGCAGCAGCAGCAGCAGCATTCAAATCTTTCCCAAAAAACCTGATGCCAGTGAATCCTGAACAGGCTGAACCCCGCAAGCTTGGTTTGTAGGGCGGCCCACTTACTGTTTCTGGGTCCCTGGAGCAGCAATTCTAAAGTCAGGATTTCTGACCCGCCAAGAGCTTCAGCAGGTCAAATTCCCCGTTAATTACACGCCAAGTTTTGTGAGTATACATTTTAAGGGAAGAAGACTTACAGGTTTCGGCAAAGTTAAGAACCCATGACTCGCAAACTTTTAAGACCCACCATGTTACCAGCATTTATTTTCAGAATACCAAGCAGTTTGTGATAATGTAATCAGACCCTTGGTCCCCTCATTCATTCAGCAAGAGTTACTGAACATTTATGATGCACAAGGCACCTTTAAGGCACTGGAAATATAGAAGCAAATAAAAGAGACCAAGTCTTTGTTCCCATGAAATGTACATACTAAAGACACAGATAATATCTATAAAAAGAAGATATCTATTATGTCAGATGGTGTTGAGGGCCATGCAAGTTAAGAGGAGAGAGAGTGACAAGGTGGGATGGAGGGGCATTTTAGGGGGAGTAAAGTGGCAAGTCCTCTCTGTTAAGATTTTACCTGAGCAGAGACCTGGCTGACGCAAAGAAGGAAGCTGTGCACATTTCAGGAAAGAGCATTTCGTAGGAAGGTGAGGTAAGAACGAAGCCCTGAGGTGGGTATGAACAGCAGTCCGTTACTATAGCAGCAGGGTTAACTATACCTACTAAAGAGGGTTAAAAATTGCTTTGAGAATTTTTAAAAATAAAACAAGAATCCCTTCAAATCGTTTGCAGCAATTTTATCTCTTTATATTGCTGAAGCCCAGTTTAAAAACCAGATCTAAGAAAGGAGGCCCACACCCACTAGCTGGCCGGGGCCATAAACTGGCTCCATTTTTCCTGAGAGCTGTCTAGTAAATTTAACAAGCATTATAAAACTGTTCACACCCATGACGTGGTCACTTCACTCTGTGGAATATTTCTACAAGGCAAAAGAGGGGGGAAAAGGTCTGAATCTACCAAAATGTTTTTAGCAGGGCCTGGTACAATACAAGTCAAAAATTTCAATCAACATTAACACTCAAAAATGGGATGAAAATAAGCAAAAATAAACAAATAATGAATTTCACCATGCTTGGACTCTGTAAAACTGTTAAATGACAGGCAAGAACAACATTAATGAGTGGAAATGTACATGAAAACTGTAAAGTGGGAAAAACAAGCTACAGACGTATGGATTTATGTTCATCCAAAATAACAGAGACCAAGAGAGAATCTGGAGGGACACAAAGAAATCTATGGTCAGTCAGCTCTCTCTGGGTGGAGTTGCTAAAGCTCATGCTGAATCTTTCATTTTTTTCTGGTGTTGGGTTATGTGTCAGATTTTTTTTTAAGCTGAGGTTTACCACCTGTGAAGTACCTTCCCTTTCTATGCTGAAAGGCACCGGGCTCTCGCGCAAGCACCAGACTCATCGTGTGATGGAGAGAACAATGCAAGTGGGGTCCACAGGGCACGGTCTGGCTGACACTGACTGGAGCGATGGGACGACACGGCGGGCTTTACTATAGTTCTAGTATCTGCTCTACAGAGAGTCACCAGACAGGATGGAAAACTGACGGCAGCTCATGGGGGGGCAGCGAGAACTGTGAGTCCCACTGTGGCAAGGGTGCAGGAGGGCAGAAAGGCCTCTGGCTGCGACAGTCCCACACCCTTCCTGATGCAGCCCAGCGTCTAATTTTGTGCTTGTCTCCTCGTGGCGTGAGGGCGTGCCTGGTTGATAGGGTTCCAAGGAAAGCGTTGTCTGGTTGACATTGAGCTTTGAGACATGTTCTTGTCATTCAGGTCACCAGTCATTTCTTCAGAGAGGGCTTCCCAAGTCACCTGACCTAAAGTACGTCTTGCCCAGTGATGGTGGACACACCCCCTGGGTTTTCTGTACACAGTCTTACAGAATCTTGTTAATTTACTTGTGCATTCCTTTATTGTTGGTCTTTCCCCATGACAATGTGGGCTTCTTGGGACTTTCCTGGTGGTCCAGTGGCTAAGACTCTGTGCTCCCAAGGGAGGGGGCTTGGGTTCAATCCCCGGTCAGGGAACTAGATCCTACATGCCCCAGCTAAGAGTCTGCATGTCACAACTAAAGATCCCACGTGCCTCAATGAACATCGAAGATCCCGCATGCTCCTGGGCAGTCACATAAATAAATAAATATTAAAAACAAAACAAAATAATGTGGGCTTCTTGAGGACAGGGAGGACTACGTCTGTCATTTCCTACTCATGCCTACAATGATTTCCAGTGCACAGTAGTTCTTCAGTATGTATGTATGTATTTATTTTTTTAGGGAATTAACAAACAGACTTGAAACAATCAGCAATCTGAGGTCTCTGGGCCCCTCAGCTCAGCTCATCTGGATGTCGCTCCTTAAGCCAGCCTGGATGAAGGGCTTACGCTGGAAAATGAGAGGAAACCTGGCTGCTGTCTTCAGTAGCATCTTAGCAGGAGCTGTACCTTATCTGGGGCCCCAGGAAAAGGTTTGC